>NW_027207273.1:306243-612486 GCF_963455315.2 Globicephala melas | reverse complement strand
TTCCGGCACGGCACGCTGAGCCTTTGGTTAATTCCTCTTCCTGGTGGGAAATGAGAGTTAAATTTGCCCGTCCAGACACCTCCAGCTAGTCTCTCATTGGTTCTCCCTATTCCTGTTCATCTTCCGCAGAAATTGCAAACTGGGCCAAACAGGAGGTTAAAGGCACTGACTCTCCAAGTCGGGAGAGTGTTAGTAAAGCGTCTGGAATGTTGCACCCGAGTACCAGGGGACGAGAACGGAGACATATTTGAACACGTCTCCCGATCACACGGTTGATCATACTCTGGGTTCCACATGCATGTTTTAGCTGAAGGAAGAATCCCTTAAACCTGGAGAGTTGAGACCCGTGGAATGGGTACCATGCAATATGACTTCAAAGGGTCTTCATTTGCTCACCGAACCTCTCCAATCCTATCACTGCTGCGTTTATGCCCCTGTACACACGCTTGATTCTCTTTCGGAGACATAGCAATCCATAGGTTTTAAGATACTTACTAGTCAGGTACATTCTTAGGCGTTTAATATGGGGTGTTGAGTCCATTTCGTTGAGCAAGGAGTAGCTCTTGTCTATTCCATATTTGGCTTAAGGAACTTTATCTGTGCTCATTTCAATCTCTGGTTTTATGCAGCACCCCAACTCACCTTTCCCCTTAAGCAAGCATAAGTTGGTTTTCTAAATTTGAGACCCTGTTCTGTTTTGTAATCCAGTTCCTGTGTAGCCAAGTTTACATTCCGTGTATTAGTGATATCTTATGATGTTTCTTTTTCTGTGTGACTTCTTTCAGTTAGAATCATCATACCTGAATCCACTCATTATGCTGCTACGGGCCTGATGACATAGATGTCATTGCTGAGTGATATTGCATTGTACGTAAGTACCACAACTTCTTCATCCATTTTTCACTTTCTGCGATATTGATCTTGTACCGTAAACGAGGTTCTTGTAAACAGAGCCGTCCCAAACTTTGGGGTGGCTGTGTCTTTTTGATTTTCATTTCCCTAAGCTATAGGACCATAAGTGGAAGTGCCCTAGGCTCTGTTGCTTTGTTTTTTAGATGTTTCAGGAAACACCATACACTTCTCCCGAGTGGCTGTTGGCAATTTACATCCCGCCCATCAGCATCACAAGGCTCCCAGTTCTCCATGGCCTGTCCTGCCTTTCTGGATTTTACACTTTTTTCAGATGGCCCTTTTGACCGGGGGGAAGTGAGACTTCATTGTAGTGCAGATTTCCTTTGCAAGCTTGCTTGGTTGGCCAAAAAGGGCGTATGCGTTTTTTCCTGAATATATTCAGGAAAAAACGCATACGCCCTTTTTGGCCAAGTGCATCATTGTGGACGTTCTGCCTCTTTTCCTATGCTTTCAATGCAATTCCAGTCTACCTCCTGAAATCGGTTTCCTGCAATTCTGCCCCGCTTTCAAGTCCTCTTGGCAGCCTTACTTCAGTATATTTTTGGACGATAGCTGTCACTTATAACTCTGCAGGTTTGTGAATTACAGTGCCCCTGAGCTCCTTTCTTCAACTCGCTTTCTTGTGAGCTGGCCGCAACACCGCAGGATTGCTTCAGGCCCTAATGTGGTTCCGGCACGGCACGCTGAGCCTTTGGTTAATTCCTCTTCCTGGTGGGAAATGAGAGTTAAATTTGCCCGTCCAGACACCTCCAGCTAGTCTCTCATTGGTTCTCCCTATTCCTGTTCATCTTCCGCAGAAATTGCAAACTGGGCCAAACAGGAGGTTAAAGGCACTGACTCTCCAAGTCGGGAGAGTGTTAGTAAAGCGTCTGGAATGTTGCACCCGAGTACCAGGGGACGAGAACGGAGACATATTTGAACACGTCTCCCGATCACACGGTTGATCATACTCTGGGTTCCACATGCATGTTTTAGCTGAAGGAAGAATCCCTTAAACCTGGAGAGTTGAGACCCGTGGAATGGGTACCATGCAATATGACTTCAAAGGGTCTTCATTTGCTCACCGAACCTCTCCAATCCTATCACTGCTGCGTTTATGCCCCTGTACACACGCTTGATTCTCTTTCGGAGACATAGCAATCCATAGGTTTTAAGATACTTACTAGTCAGGTACATTCTTAGGCGTTTAATATGGGGTGTTGAGTCCATTTCGTTGAGCAAGGAGTAGCTCTTGTCTATTCCATATTTGGCTTAAGGAACTTACTCTGTGCTCATTTCAATCTCTGGTTTTATGCAGCACCCCAACTCACCTTTCCCCTTAAGCAAGCATAAGTTGGTTTTCTAAATTTGAGACCCTGTTCTGTTTTGTAATCCAGTTCCTGTGTAGCCAAGTTTACATTCCGTGTATTAGTGATATCTTATGATGTTTCTTTTTCTGTGTGACTTATTTCAGTTAGAATCATCATACCTGAATCCACTCATTATGCTGCTACGGGCCTGATGACATAGATGTCATTGCTGAGTGCTATTGCATTGTACGTAACTACCACAACTTCTTCATCCATTTTTCACTTTCTGCGATATTGAACTTGTACCGTAAACGAGGTTCTTGTAAACAGAGCCGTCCCAAACTTTGGGGTGGCTGTGTCTTTTTGATTTTCATTTCCCTAAGCTATAGGACCATAAGTGGAAGTGCCCTAGGCTCTGTTGCTTTGTTTTTTAGATGTTTCAGGAAACACCATACAGTTCTCCCGAGCGGCTGTTGGCAATTTACATCCCGCCCATCAGCATAACAAGGCTCCCAGTTCTCCATGGCCTGTCCTGCCTTTCTGGATTTTACACTTTTTTCAGATGGCCCTTGTGACCGGGGGGAAGTGAGACTTCATTGTAGTGCAGATTTCCTTTGCAAGCTTGCTTGGTTGGCCAAAAAGGGCGTATGCCTTTTTTCCTGAATATATTCAGGAAAAAACGCATACGCCCTTTTTGTCCAAGTGCATCATTGTGGACGTTCTGCCTCTTTTCCTATGCTTTAAATGCAATTCCAGTCTACCTCCTGAAATCGGTTTCCTGCAATTCTGCCCCGCTTTCAAGTCCTCTTGGCAGCCTTACTTCAGTATATTTTTGGACGATAGCTGTCATTTATAACTCTGCAGGTTTGTGAATTACAGTGCCCCTGAGCTCCTTTCTTCAACTCGCTTTCTTGTGAGCTGGCCGCAACACCGCAGGATTGCTTCAGGCCCTAATCTGGTTCCGGCACGGCACGCTGAGCCTTTCGTTAATTCCTCTTCCTGGTGGGAAATGAGAGTTAAATTTGCCCGTCCAGAGACCTCCAGCTAGTCTCTCATTGGTTCTCCCTATTCCTGTTCATCTTCCGCAGAAATTGCAAACTGGGCCAAACAGGAGGTTAAAGGCACTGACTCTCCAAGTCGGGAGAGTGTTAGTAAAGCGTCTGGAATGTTGCACCCGAGTACCAGGGGACGAGAATGGAGACATATTTGAAGACGTCTCCCGATCACACGGTTGATCATACTCTGGGTTCCACATGCATGTTTTAGCTGAAGGAAGAATCCCTTAAACCTGGAGAGTTGAGACCCGTGGAATGGGTACCATGCAATATGACTTCAAAGGGTCTTCATTTGCTCACCGAACCTCTCCAATCCTATCACTGCTGCGTTTATGCCCCTGTACACACGCTTGATTCTCTTTTGGAGACATAGCAATCCATAGGTTTTAAGATACTTACTAGTCAGGTACATTCTTAGGCGTTTAATATGGGGTGTTGAGTCCATTTCGTTGAGCAAGGAGTAGCTCTTGTCTATTCCATATTTGGCTTAAGGAACTTACTCTGTGCTCATTTCAATCTCTGGTTTTATGCAGCACCCCAACTCACCTTTCCCCTTAAGCAAGCGTAAGTTGGTTTTCTAAATTTGAGACCCTGTTCTGTTTTGTAATCCAGTTCCTGTGTAGCCAAGTTTACATTCCGTGTATTAGTGATATCTTATGATGTTTCTTTTTCTGTGTGACTTATTTCAGTTAGAATCATCATACCTGAATCCACTCATTATGCTGCTACGGGCCTGATGACATAGATGTCATTGCTGAGTGATATTGCATTGTACGTAAGTACCACAACTTCTTCATCCATTTTTCACTTTCTGCGATATTGATCTTGTACCGTAAACGAGGTTCTTGTAAACAGAGCCGTCCCAAACTTTGGGGTGGCTGTGTCTTTTTGATTTTCATTTCCCTAAGCTATAGGACCATAAGTGGAAGTGCCCTAGGCTCTGTTGCTTTGTTTTTTAGATGTTTCAGGAAACACCATACACTTCTCCCGAGTGGCTGTTGGCAATTTACATCCCGCCCATCAGCATAACAAGGCTCCCAGTTCTCCATGGCCTGTCCTGCCTTTCTGGATTTTACACTTTTTTCAGATGGCCCTTTTGACCGGGGGGAAGTGAGACTTCATTGTAGTGCAGATTTCCTTTGCAAGCTTGCTTGGTTGGCCAAAAAGGGCGTATGCGTTTTTTCCTGAATATATTCAGGAAAAAACGCATACGCCCTTTTTGGCCAAGTGCATCATTGTGGACGTTCTGCCTCTTTTCCTATGCTTTCAATGCAATTCCAGTCTACCTCCTGAAATCGGTTTCCTGCAATTCTGCCCCGCTTTCAAGTCCTCTTGGCAGCCTTACTTCAGTATATTTTTGGACGATAGCTGTCACTTATAACTCTGCAGGTTTGTGAATTACAGTGCCCCTGAGCTCCTTTCTTCAACTCGCTTTCTTGTGAGCTGGCCGCAACACCGCAGGATTGCTTCAGGCCCTAATGTGGTTCCGGCACGGCACGCTGAGCCTTTGGTTAATTCCTCTTCCTGGTGGGAAATGAGAGTTAAATTTGCCCGTCCAGACACCTCCAGCTAGTCTCTCATTGGTTCTCCCTATTCCTGTTCATCTTCCGCAGAAATTGCAAACTGGGCCAAACAGGAGGTTAAAGGCACTGACTCTCCAAGTCGGGAGAGTGTTAGTAAAGCGTCTGGAATGTTGCACCCGAGTAACAGGGGACGAGAACGGAGACATATTTGAACACGTCTCCCGATCACACGGTTGATCGTACTCTGGATTCCACATGCATGTTTAAGCTGAAGGAAGAATCCCTTAAACCTGGAGAGTTGAGACCCGTGGAATGGGTACCATGCAATATGACTTCAAAGGGTCTTCATTTGCTCACCGAACCTCTCCAATCCTATCACTGCTGCGTTTATGCCCCTGTACACACGCTTGATTCTCTTTCGGAGACATAGCAATCCATAGGTTTTAAGATACTTACTAGTCAGGTACATTCTTAGGCGTTTAATATGGGGTGTTGAGTCCATTTCGTTGAGCAAGGAGTAGCTCTTGTCTATTCCATATTTGGCTTAAGGAACTTACTCTGTGCTCATTTCAATCTCTGGTTTTATGCAGCACCCCAACTCACCTTTCCCCTTAAGCAAGCATAAGTTGGTTTTCTAAATTTGAGACCCTGTTCTGTTTTGTAATCCAGTTCCTGTGTAGCCAAGTTTACATTCCGTGTATTAGTGATATCTTATGATGTTTCTTTTTCTGTGTGACTTCTTTCAGTTAGAATCATCATACCTGAATCCACTCATTATGCTGCTACGGGCCTGATGACATAGATGTCATTGCTGAGTGATATTGCATTGTACGTAAGTACCACAACTTCTTCATCCATTTTTCACTTTCTGCGATATTGAACTTGTACCGTAAACGAGGTTCTTGTAAACAGAGCCGTCCCAAACTTTGGGGTGGCTGTGTCTTTTTGATTTTCATTTCCCTAAGCTATAGGACCATAAGTGGAAGTGCCCTAGGCTCTGTTGCTTTGTTTTTTAGATGTTTCAGGAAACACCATACAGTTCTCCCGAGCGGCTGTTGGCAATTTACATCCCGCCCATCAGCATAACAAGGCTCCCAGTTCTCCATGGCCTGTCCTGCCTTTCTGGATTTTACACTTTTTTCAGATGGCCCTTGTGACCGGGGGGAAGTGAGACTTCATTGTAGTGCAGATTTCCTTTGCAAGCTTGCTTGGTTGGCCAAAAAGGGCGTATGCCTTTTTTCCTGAATATATTCAGGAAAAAACGCATACGCCCTTTTTGGCCAAGTGCATCATTGTGGACGTTCTGCCTCTTTTCCTATGCTTTAAATGCAATTCCAGTCTACCTCCTGAAATCGGTTTCCTGCAATTCTGCCCCGCTTTCAAGTCCTCTTGGCAGCCTTACTTCAGTATATTTTTGGACGATAGCTGTCATTTATAACTCTGCAGGTTTGTGAATTACAGTGCCCCTGAGCTCCTTTCTTCAACTCGCTTTCTTGTGAGCTGGCCGCAACACCGCAGGATTGCTTCAGGCCCTAATCTGGTTCCGGCACGGCACGCTGAGCCTTTGGTTAATTCCTCTTCCTGGTGGGAAATGAGAGTTAAATTTGCCCGTCCAGACACCTCCAGCTAGTCTCTCATTGGTTCTCCCTATTCCTGTTCATCTTCCGCAGAAATTGCAAACTGGGCCAAACAGGAGGTTAAAGGCACTGACTCTCCAAGTCGGGAGAGTGTTAGTAAAGCGTCTGGAATGTTGCACCCGAGTACCAGGGGACGAGAACGGAGACATATTTGAACACGTCTCCCGATCACACGGTTGATCGTACTCTGGGTTCCACATGCATGTTTTAGCTGAAGGAAGAATCCCTTAAACCTGGAGAGTTGAGACCCGTGGAATGGGTACCATGCAATATGACTTCAAAGGGTCTTCATTTGCTCACCGAACCTCTCCAATCCTATCACTGCTGCGTTTATGCCCCTGTACACACGCTTGATTCTCTTTCGGAGACATAGCAATCCATAGGTTTTAAGATACTTACTAGTCAGGTACATTCTTAGGCGTTTAATATGGGGTGTTGAGTCCATTTCTTTGAGCAAGGAGTAGCTCTTGTCTATTCCATATTTGGCTTAAGGAACTTTATCTGTGCTCATTTCAATCTCTGGTTTTATGCAGCACCCCAACTCACCTTTCCCCTTAAGCAAGCATAAGTTGGTTTTCTAAATTTGAGACCCTGTTCTGTTTTGTAATCCAGTTCCTGTGTAGCCAAGTTTACATTCCGTGTATTAGTGATATCTTATGATGTTTCTTTTTCTGTGTGACTTCTTTCAGTTAGAATCATCATACCTGAATCCACTCATTATGCTGCTACGGGCCTGATGACATAGATGTCATTGCTGAGTGATATTGCATTGTACGTAAGTACCACAACTTCTTCATCCATTTTTCACTTTCTGCGATATTGAACTTGTACCGTAAACGAGGTTCTTGTAAACAGAGCCGTCCCAAACTTTGGGGTGGCTGTGTCTTTTTGATTTTCATTTCCCTAAGCTATAGGACCATAAGTGGAAGTGCCCTAGGCTCTGTTGCTTTGTTTTTTAGATGTTTCAGGAAACACCATACACTTCTCCCGAGTGGCTGTTGGCAATTTACATCCCGCCCATCAGCATAACAAGGCTCCCAGTTCTCCATGGCCTGTCCTGCCTTTCTGGATTTTACACTTTTTTCAGATGGCCCTTTTGACCGGGGGGAAGTGAGACTTCATTGTAGTGCAGATTTCCTTTGCAAGCTTGCTTGGTTGGCCAAAAAGGGCGTATGCGTTTTTTCCTGAATATATTCAGGAAAAAACGCATACGCCCTTTTTGGCCAAGTGCATCATTGTGGACGTTCTGCCTCTTTTCCTATGCTTTCAATGCAATTCCAGTCTACCTCCTGAAATCGGTTTCCTGCAATTCTGCCCCGCTTTCAAGTCCTCTTGGCAGCCTTACTTCAGTATATTTTTGGACGATAGCTGTCACTTATAACTCTGCAGCTTTGTGAATTACAGTGCCCCTGAGCTCCTTTCTTCAACTCGCTTTCTTGTGAGCTGGCCGCAACACCGCAGGATTGCTTCAGGCCCTAATCTGGTTCCGGCACGGCACGCTGAGCCTTTGGTTAATTCCTCTTCCTGGTGGGAAATGAGAGTTAAATTTGCCCGTCCAGACACCTCCAGCTAGTCTCTCATTGGTTCTCCCTATTCCTGTTCATCTTCCGCAGAAATTGCAAACTGGGCCAAACAGGAGGTTAAAGGCACTGACTCTCCAAGTCGGGAGAGTGTTAGTAAAGCGTCTGGAATGTTGCACCCGAGTACCAGGGGACGAGAACGGAGACATATTTGAACACGTCTCCCGATCACACGGTTGATCATACTCTGGGTTCCACATGCATGTTTTAGCTGAAGGAAGAATCCCTTAAACCTGGAGAGTTGAGACCCGTGGAATGGGTACCATGCAATATGTCTTCAAAGGGTCTTCATTTGCTCACCGAACCTCTCCAATCCTATCACTGCTGCGTTTATGCCCCTGTACACACGCTTGATTCTCTTTCGGAGACATAGCAATCCATAGGTTTTAAGATACTTACTAGTCAGGTACATTCTTAGGCGTTTAATATGGGGTGTTGAGTCCATTTCGTTGAGCAAGGAGTAGCTCTTGTCTATTCCATATTTGGCTTAAGGAACTTTATCTGTGCTCATTTCAATCTCTGGTTTTATGCAGCACCCCAACTCACCTTTCCCCTTAAGCAAGCATAAGTTGGTTTTCTAAATTTGAGACCCTGTTCTGTTTTGTAATCCAGTTCCTGTGTAGCCAAGTTTACATTCCGTGTATTAGTGATATCTTATGATGTTTCTTTTTCTGTGTGACTTCTTTCAGTTAGAATCATCATACCTGAATCCACTCATTATGCTGCTACGGGCCTGATGACATAGATGTCATTGCTGAGTGATATTGCATTGTACGTAAGTACCACAACTTCTTCATCCATTTTTCACTTTCTGCGATATTGAACTTGTACCGTAAACGAGGTTCTTGTAAACAGAGCCGTCCCAAACTTTGGGGTGGCTGTGTCTTTTTGATTTTCATTTCCCTAAGCTATAGGACCATAAGTGGAAGTGCCCTAGGCTCTGTTGCTTTGTTTTTTAGATGTTTCAGGAAACACCATACACTTCTCCCGAGTGGCTGTTGGCAATTTACATCCCGCCCATCAGCATAACAAGGCTCCCAGTTCTCCATGGCCTGTCCTGCCTTTCTGGATTTTACACTTTTTTCAGATGGCCCTTTTGACCGGGGGGAAGTGAGACTTCATTGTAGTGCAGATTTCCTTTGCAAGCTTGCTTGGTTGGCCAAAAAGGGCGTATGCGTTTTTTCCTGAATATATTCAGGAAAAAACGCATACGCCCTTTTTGGCCAAGTGCATCATTGTGGACGTTCTGCCTCTTTTCCTATGCTTTCAATGCAATTCCAGTCTACCTCCTGAAATCGGTTTCCTGCAATTCTGCCCCGCTTTCAAGTCCTCTTGGCAGCCTTACTTCAGTATATTTTTGGACGATAGCTGTCACTTATAACTCTGCAGGTTTGTGAATTACAGTGCCCCTGAGCTCCTTTCTTCAACTCGCTTTCTTGTGAGCTGGCCGCAACACCGCAGGATTGCTTCAGGCCCTAATGTGGTTCCGGCACGGCACGCTGAGCCTTTGGTTAATTCCTCTTCCTGGTGGGAAATGAGAGTTAAATTTGCCCGTCGAGACACCTCCAGCTAGTCTCTCATTGGTTCTCCCTATTCCTGTTCATCTTCCGCAGAAATTGCAAACTGGGCCAAACAGGAGGTTAAAGGCACTGACTCTCCAAGTCGGGAGAGTGTTAGTAAAGCGTCTGGAATGTTGCACCCGAGTAACAGGGGACGAGAACGGAGACATATTTGAACACGTCTCCCGATCACACGGTTGATCGTACTCTGGATTCCACATGCATGTTTAAGCTGAAGGAAGAATCCCTTAAACCTGGAGAGTTGAGACCCGTGGAATGGGTACCATGCAATATGACTTCAAAGGGTCTTCATTTGCTCACCGAACCTCTCCAATCCTATCACTGCTGCGTTTATGCCCCTGTACACACGCTTGATTCTCTTTTGGAGACATAGCAATCCATAGGTTTTAAGATACTTACTAGTCAGGTACATTCTTAGGCGTTTAATATGGGGTGTTGAGTCCATTTCGTTGAGCAAGGAGTAGCTCTTGTCTATTCCATATTTGGCTTAAGGAACTTACTCTGTGCTCATTTCAATCTCTGGTTTTATGCAGCACCCCAACTCACCTTTCCCCTTAAGCAAGCATAAGTTGGTTTTCTAAATTTGAGACCCTGTTCTGTTTTGTAATCCAGTTCCTGTGTAGCCAAGTTTACATTCCGTGTATTAGTGATATCTTATGATGTTTCTTTTTCTGTGTGACTTCTTTCAGTTAGAATCATCATACCTGAATCCACTCATTATGCTGCTACGGGCCTGATGACATAGATGTCATTGCTGAGTGATATTGCATTGTACGTAAGTACCACAACTTCTTCATCCATTTTTCACTTTCTGCGATATTGAACTTGTACCGTAAACGAGGTTCTTGTAAACAGAGCCGTCCCAAACTTTGGGGTGGCTGTGTCTTTTTGATTTTCATTTCCCTAAGCTATAGGACCATAAGTGGAAGTGCCCTAGGCTCTGTTGCTTTGTTTTTTAGATGTTTCAGGAAACACCATACACTTCTCCCGAGTGGCTGTTGGCAATTTACATCCCGCCCATCAGCATAACAAGGCTCCCAGTTCTCCATGGCCTGTCCTGCCTTTCTGGATTTTACACTTTTTTCAGATGGCCCTTTTGACCGGGGGGAAGTGAGACTTCATTGTAGTGCAGATTTCCTTTGCAAGCTTGCTTGGTTGGCCAAAAAGGGCGTATGCGTTTTTTCCTGAATATATTCAGGAAAAAACGCATACGCCCTTTTTGGCCAAGTGCATCATTGTGGACGTTCTGCCTCTTTTCCTATGCTTTCAATGCAATTCCAGTCTACCTCCTGAAATCGGTTTCCTGCAATTCTGCCCCGCTTTCAAGTCCTCTTGGCAGCCTTACTTCAGTATATTTTTGGACGATAGCTGTCACTTATAACTCTGCAGGTTTGTGAATTACAGTGCCCCTGAGCTCCTTTCTTCAACTCGCTTTCTTGTGAGCTGGCCGCAACACCGCAGGATTGCTTCAGGCCCTAATGTGGTTCCGGCACGGCACGCTGAGCCTTTGGTTAATTCCTCTTCCTGGTGGGAAATGAGAGTTAAATTTGCCCGTCCAGACACCTCCAGCTAGTCTCTCATTGGTTCTCCCTATTCCTGTTCATCTTCCGCAGAAATTGCAAACTGGGCCAAACAGGAGGTTAAAGGCACTGACTCTCCAAGTCGGGAGAGTGTTAGTAAAGCGTCTGGAATGTTGCACCCGAGTAACAGGGGACGAGAACGGAGACATATTTGAACACGTCTCCCGATCACACGGTTGATCGTACTCTGGATTCCACATGCATGTTTAAGCTGAAGGAAGAATCCCTTAAACCTGGAGAGTTGAGACCCGTGGAATGGGTACCATGCAATATGACTTCAAAGGGTCTTCATTTGCTCACCGAACCTCTCCAATCCTATCACTGCTGCGTTTATGCCCCTGTACACACGCTTGATTCTCTTTTGGAGACATAGCAATCCATAGGTTTTAAGATACTTACTAGTCAGGTACATTCTTAGGCGTTTAATATGGGGTGTTGAGTCCATTTCGTTGAGCAAGGAGTAGCTCTTGTCTATTCCATATTTGGCTTAAGGAACTTACTCTGTGCTCATTTCAATCTCTGGTTTTATGCAGCACCCCAACTCACCTTTCCCCTTAAGCAAGCATAAGTTGGTTTTCTAAATTTGAGACCCTGTTCTGTTTTGTAATCCAGTTCCTGTGTAGCCAAGTTTACATTCCGTGTATTAGTGATATCTTATGATGTTTCTTTTTCTGTGTGACTTCTTTCAGTTAGAATCATCATACCTGAATCCACTCATTATGCTGCTACGGGCCTGATGACATAGATGTCATTGCTGAGTGATATTGCATTGTACGTAAGTACCACAACTTCTTCATCCATTTTTCACTTTCTGCGATATTGAACTTGTACCGTAAACGAGGTTCTTGTAAACAGAGCCGTCCCAAACTTTGGGGTGGCTGTGTCTTTTTGATTTTCATTTCCCTAAGCTATAGGACCATAAGTGGAAGTGCCCTAGGCTCTGTTGCTTTGTTTTTTAGATGTTTCAGGAAACACCATACACTTCTCCCGAGTGGCTGTTGGCAATTTACATCCCGCCCATCAGCATAACAAGGCTCCCAGTTCTCCATGGCCTGTCCTGCCTTTCTGGATTTTACACTTTTTTCAGATGGCCCTTTTGACCGGGGGGAAGTGAGACTTCATTGTAGTGCAGATTTCCTTTGCAAGCTTGCTTGGTTGGCCAAAAAGGGCGTATGCGTTTTTTCCTGAATATATTCAGGAAAAAACGCATACGCCCTTTTTGGCCAAGTGCATCATTGTGGACGTTCTGCCTCTTTTCCTATGCTTTCAATGCAATTCCAGTCTACCTCCTGAAATCGGTTTCCTGCAATTCTGCCCCGCTTTCAAGTCCTCTTGGCAGCCTTACTTCAGTATATTTTTGGACGATAGCTGTCACTTATAACTCTGCAGGTTTGTGAATTACAGTGCCCCTGAGCTCCTTTCTTCAACTCGCTTTCTTGTGAGCTGGCCGCAACACCGCAGGATTGCTTCAGGCCCTAATGTGGTTCCGGCACGGCACGCTGAGCCTTTGGTTAATTCCTCTTCCTGGTGGGAAATGAGAGTTAAATTTGCCCGTCCAGACACCTCCAGCTAGTCTCTCATTGGTTCTCCCTATTCCTGTTCATCTTCCGCAGAAATTGCAAACTGGGCCAAACAGGAGGTTAAAGGCACTGACTCTCCAAGTCGGGAGAGTGTTAGTAAAGCGTCTGGAATGTTGCACCCGAGTAACAGGGGACGAGAACGGAGACATATTTGAACACGTCTCCCGATCACACGGTTGATCGTACTCTGGATTCCACATGCATGTTTAAGCTGAAGGAAGAATCCCTTAAACCTGGAGAGTTGAGACCCGTGGAATGGGTACCATGCAATATGACTTCAAAGGGTCTTCATTTGCTCACCGAACCTCTCCAATCCTATCACTGCTGCGTTTATGCCCCTGTACACACGCTTGATTCTCTTTTGGAGACATAGCAATCCATAGGTTTTAAGATACTTACTAGTCAGGTACATTCTTAGGCGTTTAATATGGGGTGTTGAGTCCATTTCGTTGAGCAAGGAGTAGCTCTTGTCTATTCCATATTTGGCTTAAGGAACTTACTCTGTGCTCATTTCAATCTCTGGTTTTATGCAGCACCCCAACTCACCTTTCCCCTTAAGCAAGCATAAGTTGGTTTTCTAAATTTGAGACCCTGTTCTGTTTTGTAATCCAGTTCCTGTGTAGCCAAGTTTACATTCCGTGTATTAGTGATATCTTATGATGTTTCTTTTTCTGTGTGACTTCTTTCAGTTAGAATCATCATACCTGAATCCACTCATTATGCTGCTACGGGCCTGATGACATAGATGTCATTGCTGAGTGATATTGCATTGTATGTAAGTACCACAACTTCTTCATCCATTTTTCACTTTCTGCGATATTGAACTTGTACCGTAAACGAGGTTCTTGTAAACAGAGCCGTCCCAAACTTTGGGGTGGCTGTGTCTTTTTGATTTTCATTTCCCTAAGCTATAGGACCATAAGTGGAAGTGCCCTAGGCTCTGTTGCTTTGTTTTTTAGATGTTTCAGGAAACACCATACAGTTCTCCCGAGCGGCTGTTGGCAATTTACATCCCGCCCATCAGCATAACAAGGCTCCCAGTTCTCCATGGCCTGTCCTGCCTTTCTGGATTTTACACTTTTTTCAGATGGCCCTTGTGACCGGGGGGAAGTGAGACTTCATTGTAGTGCAGATTTCCTTTGCAAGCTTGCTTGGTTGGCCAAAAAGGGCGTATGCCTTTTTTCCTGAATATATTCAGGAAAAAACGCATACGCCCTTTTTGGCCAAGTGCATCATTGTGGACGTTCTGCCTCTTTTCCTATGCTTTAAATGCAATTCCAGTCTACCTCCTGAAATCGGTTTCCTGCAATTCTGCCCCGCTTTCAAGTCCTCTTGGCAGCCTTACTTCAGTATATTTTTGGACGATAGCTGTCATTTATAACTCTGCAGGTTTGTGAATTACAGTGCCCCTGAGCTCCTTTCTTCAACTCGCTTTCTTGTGAGCTGGCCGCAACACCGCAGGATTGCTTCAGGCCCTAATCTGGTTCCGGCACGGCACGCTGAGCCTTTGGTTAATTCCTCTTCCTGGTGGGAAATGAGAGTTAAATTTGCCCGTCCAGACACCTCCAGCTAGTCTCTCATTGGTTCTCCCTATTCCTGTTCATCTTCCGCAGAAATTGCAAACTGGGCCAAACAGGAGGTTAAAGGCACTGACTCTCCAAGTCGGGAGAGTGTTAGTAAAGCGTCTGGAATGTTGCACCCGAGTACCAGGGGACGAGAATGGAGACATATTTGAAGACGTCTCCCGATCACACGGTTGATCATACTCTGGGTTCCACATGCATGTTTTAGCTGAAGGAAGAATCCCTTAAACCTGGAGAGTTGAGACCCGTGGAATGGGTACCATGCAATATGACTTCAAAGGGTCTTCATTTGCTCACCGAACCTCTCCAATCCTATCACTGCTGCGTTTATGCCCCTGTACACACGCTTGATTCTCTTTTGGAGACATAGCAATCCATAGGTTTTAAGATACTTACTAGTCAGGTACATTCTTAGGCGTTTAATATGGGGTGTTGAGTCCATTTCGTTGAGCAAGGAGTAGCTCTTGTCTATTCCATATTTGGCTTAAGGAACTTACTCTGTGCTCATTTCAATCTCTGGTTTTATGCAGCACCCCAACTCACCTTTCCCCTTAAGCAAGCGTAAGTTGGTTTTCTAAATTTGAGACCCTGTTCTGTTTTATAATCCAGTTCCTGTGTAGCCAAGTTTACATTCCGTGTATTAGTGATATCTTATGATGTTTCTTTTTCTGTGTGACTTATTTCAGTTAGAATCATCATACCTGAATCCACTCATTATGCTGCTACGGGCCTGATGACATAGATGTCATTGCTGAGTGATATTGCATTGTACGTAAGTACCACAACTTCTTCATCCATTTTTCACTTTCTGCGATATTGAACTTGTACCGTAAACGAGGTTCTTGTAAACAGAGCCGTCCCAAACTTTGGGGTGGCTGTGTCTTTTTGATTTTCATTTCCCTAAGCTATAGGACCATAAGTGGAAGTGCCCTAGGCTCTGTTGCTTTGTTTTTTAGATGTTTCAGGAAACACCATACACTTCTCCCGAGTGGCTGTTGGCAATTTACATCCCGCCCATCAGCATAACAAGGCTCCCAGTTCTCCATGGCCTGTCCTGCCTTTCTGGATTTTACACTTTTTTCAGATGGCCCTTTTGACCGGGGGGAAGTGAGACTTCATTGTAGTGCAGATTTCCTTTGCAAGCTTGCTTGGTTGGCCAAAAAGGGCGTATGCGTTTTTTCCTGAATATATTCAGGAAAAAACGCATACGCCCTTTTTGGCCAAGTGCATCATTGTGGACGTTCTGCCTCTTTTCCTATGCTTTCAATGCAATTCCAGTCTACCTCCTGAAATCGGTTTCCTGCAATTCTGCCCCGCTTTCAAGTCCTCTTGGCAGCCTTACTTCAGTATATTTTTGGACGATAGCTGTCACTTATAACTCTGCAGGTTTGTGAATTACAGTGCCCCTGAGCTCCTTTCTTCAACTCGCTTTCTTGTGAGCTGGCCGCAACACCGCAGGATTGCTTCAGGCCCTAATGTGGTTCCGGCACGGCACGCTGAGCCTTTGGTTAATTCCTCTTCCTGGTGGGAAATGAGAGTTAAATTTGCCCGTCCAGACACCTCCAGCTAGTCTCTCATTGGTTCTCCCTATTCCTGTTCATCTTCCGCAGAAATTGCAAACTGGGCCAAACAGGAGGTTAAAGGCACTGACTCTCCAAGTCGGGAGAGTGTTAGTAAAGCGTCTGGAATGTTGCACCCGAGTACCAGGGGACGAGAACGGAGACATATTTGAACACGTCTCCCGATCACACGGTTGATCGTACTCTGGGTTCCACATGCATGTTTTAGCTGAAGGAAGAATCCCTTAAACCTGGAGAGTTGAGACCCGTGGAATGGGTACCATGCAATATGACTTCAAAGGGTCTTCATTTGCTCACCGAACCTCTCCAATCCTATCACTGCTGCGTTTATGCCCCTGTACACACGCTTGATTCTCTTTCGGAGACATAGCAATCCATAGGTTTTAAGATACTTACTAGTCAGGTACATTCTTAGGCGTTTAATATGGGGTGTTGAGTCCATTTCTTTGAGCAAGGAGTAGCTCTTGTCTATTCCATATTTGGCTTAAGGAACTTTATCTGTGCTCATTTCAATCTCTGGTTTTATGCAGCACCCCAACTCACCTTTCCCCTTAAGCAAGCATAAGTTGGTTTTCTAAATTTGAGACCCTGTTCTGTTTTGTAATCCAGTTCCTGTGTAGCCAAGTTTACATTCCGTGTATTAGTGATATCTTATGATGTTTCTTTTTCTGTGTGACTTCTTTCAGTTAGAATCATCATACCTGAATCCACTCATTATGCTGCTACGGGCCTGATGACATAGATGTCATTGCTGAGTGATATTGCATTGTACGTAAGTACCACAACTTCTTCATCCATTTTTCACTTTCTGCGATATTGAACTTGTACCGTAAACGAGGTTCTTGTAAACAGAGCCGTCCCAAACTTTGGGGTGGCTGTGTCTTTTTGATTTTCATTTCCCTAAGCTATAGGACCATAAGTGGAAGTGCCCTAGGCTCTGTTGCTTTGTTTTTTAGATGTTTCAGGAAACACCATACACTTCTCCCGAGTGGCTGTTGGCAATTTACATCCCGCCCATCAGCATAACAAGGCTCCCAGTTCTCCATGGCCTGTCCTGCCTTTCTGGATTTTACACTTTTTTCAGATGGCCCTTTTGACCGGGGGGAAGTGAGACTTCATTGTAGTGCAGATTTCCTTTGCAAGCTTGCTTGGTTGGCCAAAAAGGGCGTATGCGTTTTTTCCTGAATATATTCAGGAAAAAACGCATACGCCCTTTTTGGCCAAGTGCATCATTGTGGACGTTCTGCCTCTTTTCCTATGCTTTCAATGCAATTCCAGTCTACCTCCTGAAATCGGTTTCCTGCAATTCTGCCCCGCTTTCAAGTCCTCTTGGCAGCCTTACTTCAGTATATTTTTGGACGATAGCTGTCACTTATAACTCTGCAGGTTTGTGAATTACAGTGCCCCTGAGCTCCTTTCTTCAACTCGCTTTCTTGTGAGCTGGCCGCAACACCGCAGGATTGCTTCAGGCCCTAATGTGGTTCCGGCACGGCACGCTGAGCCTTTGGTTAATTCCTCTTCCTGGTGGGAAATGAGAGTTAAATTTGCCCGTCCAGACACCTCCAGCTAGTCTCTCATTGGTTCTCCCTATTCCTGTTCATCTTCCGCAGAAATTGCAAACTGGGCCAAACAGGAGGTTAAAGGCACTGACTCTCCAAGTCGGGAGAGTGTTAGTAAAGCGTCTGGAATGTTGCACCCGAGTACCAGGGGACGAGAACGGAGACATATTTGAACACGTCTCCCGATCACACGGTTGATCGTACTCTGGGTTCCACATGCATGTTTTAGCTGAAGGAAGAATCCCTTAAACCTGGAGAGTTGAGACCCGTGGAATGGGTACCATGCAATATGACTTCAAAGGGTCTTCATTTGCTCACCGAACCTCTCCAATCCTATCACTGCTGCGTTTATGCCCCTGTACACACGCTTGATTCTCTTTCGGAGACATAGCAATCCATAGGTTTTAAGATACTTACTAGTCAGGTACATTCTTAGGCGTTTAATATGGGGTGTTGAGTCCATTTCGTTGAGCAAGGAGTAGCTCTTGTCTATTCCATATTTGGCTTAAGGAACTTTATCTGTGCTCATTTCAATCTCTGGTTTTATGCAGCACCTCAACTCACCTTTCCCCTTAAGCAAGCATAAGTTGGTTTTCTAAATTTGAGACCCTGTTCTGTTTTGTAATCCAGTTCCTGTGTAGCCAAGTTTACATTCCGTGTATTAGTGATATCTTATGATGTTTCTTTTTCTGTGTGACTTCTTTCAGTTAAACTCATCATACCTGAATCCACTCATTATGCTGCTACGGGCCTGATGACATAGATGTCATTGCTGAGTGATATTGCATTGTACGTAAGTACCACAACTTCTTCATCCATTTTTCACTTTCTGCGATATTGATCTTGTACCGTAAACGAGGTTCTTGTAAACAGAGCCGTCCCAAACTTTGGGGTGGCTGTGTCTTTTTGATTTTCATTTCCCTAAGCTATAGGACCATAAGTGGAAGTGCCCTAGGCTCTGTTGCTTTGTTTTTTAGATGTTTCAGGAAACACCATACACTTCTCCCGAGTGGCTGTTGGCAATTTACATCCCGCCCATCAGCATAACAAGGCTCCCAGTTCTCCATGGCCTGTCCTGCCTTTCTGGATTTTACACTTTTTTCAGATGGCCCTTTTGACCGGGGGGAAGTGAGACTTCATTGTAGTGCAGATTTCCTTTGCAAGCTTGCTTGGTTGGCCAAAAAGGGCGTATGCGTTTTTTCCTGAATATATTCAGGAAAAAACGCATACGCCCTTTTTGGCCAAGTGCATCATTGTGGACGTTCTGCCTCTTTTCCTATGCTTTCAATGCAATTCCAGTCTACCTCCTGAAATCGGTTTCCTGCAATTCTGCCCCGCTTTCAAGTCCTCTTGGCAGCCTTACTTCAGTATATTTTTGGACGATAGCTGTCACTTATAACTCTGCAGGTTTGTGAATTACAGTGCCCCTGAGCTCCTTTCTTCAACTCGCTTTCTTGTGAGCTGGCCGCAACACCGCAGGATTGCTTCAGGCCCTAATGTGGTTCCGGCACGGCACGCTGAGCCTTTGGTTAATTCCTCTTCCTGGTGGGAAATGAGAGTTAAATTTGCCCGTCCAGACACCTCCAGCTAGTCTCTCATTGGTTCTCCCTATTCCTGTTCATCTTCCGCAGAAATTGCAAACTGGGCCAAACAGGAGGTTAAAGGCACTGACTCTCCAAGTCGGGAGAGTGTTAGTAAAGCGTCTGGAATGTTGCACCCGAGTACCAGGGGACGAGAACGGAGACATATTTGAACACGTCTCCCGATCACACGGTTGATCATACTCTGGGTTCCACATGCATGTTTTAGCTGAAGGAAGAATCCCTTAAACCTGGAGAGTTGAGACCCGTGGAATGGGTACCATGCAATATGACTTCAAAGGGTCTTCATTTGCTCACCGAACCTCTCCAATCCTATCACTGCTGCGTTTATGCCCCTGTACACACGCTTGATTCTCTTTCGGAGACATAGCAATCCATAGGTTTTAAGATACTTACTAGTCAGGTACATTCTTAGGCGTTTAATATGGGGTGTTGAGTCCATTTCGTTGAGCAAGGAGTAGCTCTTGTCTATTCCATATTTGGCTTAAGGAACTTTATCTGTGCTCATTTCAATCTCTGGTTTTATGCAGCACCCCAACTCACCTTTCCCCTTAAGCAAGCATAAGTTGGTTTTCTAAATTTGAGACCCTGTTCTGTTTTGTAATCCAGTTCCTGTGTAGCCAAGTTTACATTCCGTGTATTAGTGATATCTTATGATGTTTCTTTTTCTGTGTGACTTCTTTCAGTTAGAATCATCATACCTGAATCCACTCATTATGCTGCTACGGGCCTGATGACATAGATGTCATTGCTGAGTGCTATTGCATTGTACGTAACTACCACAACTTCTTCATCCATTTTTCACTTTCTGCGATATTGAACTTGTACCGTAAACGAGGTTCTTGTAAACAGAGCCGCCCCAAACTTTGGGGTGGCTGTGTCTTTTTGATTTTCATTTCCCTAAGCTATAGGACCATAAGTGGAAGTGCCCTAGGCTCTGTTGCTTTGTTTTTTAGATGTTTCAGGAAACACCATACACTTCTCCCGAGTGGCTCTTGGCAATTTACATCCCGCCCATCAGCATAACAAGGCTCCCAGTTCTCCATGGCCTGTCCTGCCTTTCTGGATTTTACACTTTTTTCAGATGGCCCTTTTGACCAGGGGGAAGTGAGACTTCATTGTAGTGCAGATTTCCTTTGCAAGCTTGCTTGGTTGGCCAAAAAGGGCGTATGCGTTTTTTCCTGAATATATTCAGGAAAAAACGCATACGCCCTTTTTGGCCAAGTGCATCATTGTGGACGTTCTGCCTCTTTTCCTATGCTTTCAATGCAATTCCAGTCTACCTCCTGAAATCGGTTTCCTGCAATTCTGCCCCGCTTTCAAGTCCTCTTGGCAGCCTTACTTCAGTATATTTTTGGACGATAGCTGTCACTTATAACTCTGCAGGTTTGTGAATTACAGTGCCCCTGATCTCCTTTCTTCAACTCGCTTTCTTGTGAGCTGGCCGCAACACCGCAGGATTGCTTCAGGCCCTAATCTGGTTCCGGCACGGCACGCTGAGCCTTTGGTTAATTCCTCTTCCTGGTGGGAAATGAGAGTTAAATTTGCCCGTCCAGACACCTCCAGCTAGTCTCTCATTGGTTCTCCCTATTCCTGTTCATCTTCCGCAGAAATTGCAAACTGGGCCAAACAGGAGGTTAAAGGCACTGACTCTCCAAGTCGGGAGAGTGTTAGTAAAGCGTCTGGAATGTTGCACCCGAGTACCAGGGGACGAGAACGGAGACATATTTGAACACGTCTCCCGATCACACGGTTGATCATACTCTGGGTTCCACATGCATGTTTTAGCTGAAGGAAGAATCCCTTAAACCTGGAGAGTTGAGACCCGTGGAATGGGTACCATGCAATATGACTTCAAAGGGTCTTCATTTGCTCACCGAACCTCTCCAATCCTATCACTGCTGCGTTTATGCCCCTGTACACACGCTTGATTCTCTTTCGGAGACATAGCAATCCATAGGTTTTAAGATACTTACTAGTCAGGTACATTCTTAGGCGTTTAATATGGGGTGTTGAGTCCATTTCGTTGAGCAAGGAGTAGCTCTTGTCTATTCCATATTTGGCTTAAGGAACTTTATCTGTGCTCATTTCAATCTCTGGTTTTATGCAGCACACCAACTCACCTTTCCCCTTAAGCAAGCATAAGTTGGTTTTCTAAATTTGAGACCCTGTTCTGTTTTGTAATCCAGTTCCTGTGTAGCCAAGTTTACATTCCGTGTATTAGTGATATCTTATGATGTTTCTTTTTCTGTGTGACTTCTTTCAGTTAGAATCATCATACCTGAATCCACTCATTATGCTGCTACGGGCCTGATGACATAGATGTCATTGCTGAGTGCTATTGCATTGTACGTAACTACCACAACTTCTTCATCCATTTTTCACTTTCTGCGATATTGAACTTGTACCGTAAACGAGGTTCTTGTAAACAGAGCCGCCCCAAACTTTGGGGTGGCTGTGTCTTTTTGATTTTCATTTCCCTAAGCTATAGGACCATAAGTGGAAGTGCCCTAGGCTCTGTTGCTTTGTTTTTTAGATGTTTCAGGAAACACCATACACTTCTCCCGAGTGGCTCTTGGCAATTTACATCCCGCCCATCAGCATAACAAGGCTCCCAGTTCTCCATGGCCTGTCCTGCCTTTCTGGATTTTACACTTTTTTCAGATGGCCCTTTTGACCAGGGGGAAGTGAGACTTCATTGTAGTGCAGATTTCCTTTGCAAGCTTGCTTGGTTGGCCAAAAAGGGCGTATGCGTTTTTTCCTGAATATATTCAGGAAAAAACGCATACGCCCTTTTTGGCCAAGTGCATCATTGTGGACGTTCTGCCTCTTTTCCTATGCTTTCAATGCAATTCCAGTCTACCTCCTGAAATCGGTTTCCTGCAATTCTGCCCCGCTTTCAAGTCCTCTTGGCAGCCTTACTTCAGTATATTTTTGGACGATAGCTGTCACTTATAACTCTGCAGGTTTGTGAATTACAGTGCCCCTGAGCTCCTTTCTTCAACTCGCTTTCTTGTGAGCTGGCCGCAACACCGCAGGATTGCTTCAGGCCCTAATCTGGTTCCGGCACGGCACGCTGAGCCTTTGGTTAATTCCTCTTCCTGGTGGGAAATGAGAGTTAAATTTGCCCGTCCAGACACCTCCAGCTAGTCTCTCATTGGTTCTCCCTATTCCTGTTCATCTTCCGCAGAAATTGCAAACTGGGCCAAACAGGAGGTTAAAGGCACTGACTCTCCAAGTCGGGAGAGTGTTAGTAAAGCGTCTGGAATGTTGCACCCGAGTACCAGGGGACGAGAACGGAGACATATTTGAACACGTCTCCCGATCACACGGTTGATCATACTCTGGGTTCCACATGCATGTTTTAGCTGAAGGAAGAATCCCTTAAACCTGGAGAGTTGAGACCCGTGGAATGGGTACCATGCAATATGACTTCAAAGGGTCTTCATTTGCTCACCGAACCTCTCCGATCCTATCACTGCTGCGTTTATGCCCCTGTACACACGCTTGATTCTCTTTCGGAGACATAGCAATCCATAGGTTTTAAGATACTTACTAGTCAGGTACATTCTTAGGCGTTTAATATGGGGTGTTGAGTCCATTTCGTTGAGCAAGGAGTAGCTCTTGTCTATTCCATATTTGGCTTAAGAAACTTTATCTGTGCTCATTTCAATCTCTGGTTTTATGCAGCACCCCAACTCACCTTTCCCCTTAAGCAAGCATAAGTTGGTTTTCTAAATTTGAGACCCTGTTCTGTTTTGTAATCCAGTTCCTGTGTAGCCAAGTTTACATTCCGTGTATTAGTGATATCTTATGATGTTTCTTTTTCTGTGTGACTTCTTTCAGTTAGAATCATCATACCTGAATCCACTCATTATGCTGCTACGGGCCTGATGACATAGATGTCATTGCTGAGTGCTATTGCATTGTACGTAAGTACCACAACTTCTTCATCCATTTTTCACTTTCTGCGATATTGAACTTGTACCGTAAACGAGGTTCTTGTAAACAGAGCCGCCCCAAACTTTGGGGTGGCTGTGTCTTTTTGATTTTCATTTCCCTAAGCTATAGGACCATAAGTGGAAGTGCCCTAGGCTCTGTTGCTTTGTTTTTTAGATGTTTCAGGAAACACCATACACTTCTCCCGAGTGGCTGTTGGCAATTTACATCCCGCCCATCAGCATAACAAGGCTCCCAGTTCTCCATGGCCTGTCCTGCCTTTCTGGATTTTACACTTTTTTCAGATGGCCCTTTTGACCGGGGGGAAGTGAGACTTCATTGTAGTGCAGATTTCCTTTGCAAGCTTGCTTGGTTGGCCAAAAAGGGCGTATGCGTTTTTTCCTGAATATATTCAGGAAAAAACGCATACGCCCTTTTTGGCCAAGTGCATCATTGTGGACGTTCTGCCTCTTTTCCTATGCTTTCAATGCAATTCCAGTCTACCTCCTGAAATCGGTTTCCTGCAATTCTGCCCCGCTTTCAAGTCCTCTTGGCAGCCTTACTTCAGTATATTTTTGGACGATAGCTGTCACTTATAACTCTGCAGGTTTGTGAATTACAGTGCCCCTGAGCTCCTTTCTTCAACTCGCTTTCTTGTGAGCTGGCCGCAACACCGCAGGATTGCTTCAGGCCCTAATGTGGTTCCGGCACGGCACGCTGAGCCTTTGGTTAATTCCTCTTCCTGGTGGGAAATGAGAGTTAAATTTGCCCGTCCAGACACCTCCAGCTAGTCTCTCATTGGTTCTCCCTATTCCTGTTCATCTTCCGCAGAAATTGCAAACTGGGCCAAACAGGAGGTTAAAGGCACTGACTCTCCAAGTCGGGAGAGTGTTAGTAAAGCGTCTGGAATGTTGCACCCGAGTACCAGGGGACGAGAACGGAGACATATTTGAACACGTCTCCCGATCACACGGTTGATCATACTCTGGGTTCCACATGCATGTTTTAGCTGAAGGAAGAATCCCTTAAACCTGGAGAGTTGAGACCCGTGGAATGGGTACCATGCAATATGACTTCAAAGGGTCTTCATTTGCTCACCGAACCTATCCAATCCTATCACTGCTGCGTTTATGCCCCTGTACACACGCTTGATTCTCTTTCGGAGACATAGCAATCCATAGGTTTTAAGATACTTACTAGTCAGGTACATTCTTAGGCGTTTAATATGGGGTGTTGAGTCCATTTCGTTGAGCAAGGAGTAGCTCTTGTCTATTCCATATTTGGCTTAAGGAACTTTATCTGTGCTCATTTCAATCTCTGGTTTTATGCAGCACCCCAACTCACCTTTCCCCTTAAGCAAGCATAAGTTGGTTTTCTAAATTTGAGACCCTGTTCTGTTTTGTAATCCAGTTCCTGTGTAGCCAAGTTTACATTCCGTGTATTAGTGATATCTTATGATGTTTCTTTTTCTGTGTGACTTCTTTCAGTTAGACTCATCATACCTGAATCCACTCATTATGCTGCTACGGGCCTGATGACATAGATGTCATTGCTGAGTGATATTGCATTGTACGTAAGTACCACAACTTCTTCATCCATTTTTCACTTTCTGCGATATTGAACTTGTACCGTAAACGAGGTTCTTGTAAACAGAGCCGTCCCAAACTTTGGGGTGGCTGTGTCTTTTTGATTTTCATTTCCCTAAGCTATAGGACCATAAGTGGAAGTGCCCTAGGCTCTGTTGCTTTGTTTTTTAGATGTTTCAGGAAACACCATACACTTCTCCCGAGTGGCTGTTGGCAATTTACATCCCGCCCATCAGCATAACAAGGCTCCCAGTTCTCCATGGCCTGTCCTGCCTTTCTGGATTTTACACTTTTTTCAGATGGCCCTTTTGACCGGGGGAAGTGAGACTTCATTGTAGTGCAGATTTCCTTTGCAAGCTTGCTTGGTTGGCCAAAAAGGGCGTATGCGTTTTTTCCTGAATATATTCAGGAAAAAACGCATACGCCCTTTTTGGCCAAGTGCAT
Source organism: Globicephala melas (assembly GCF_963455315.2). Taxonomy (NCBI): domain Eukaryota; kingdom Metazoa; phylum Chordata; class Mammalia; order Artiodactyla; family Delphinidae; genus Globicephala; species Globicephala melas. Next base: position 587,458 of record NW_027207273.1, on the reverse strand, counting down.
CATTGTGGACGTTCTGCCTCTTTTCCTATGCTTTCAATGCAATTCCAGTCTACCTCCTGAAATCGGTTTCCTGCAATTCTGCCCCGCTTTCAAGTCCTCTTGGCAGCCTTACTTCAGTATATTTTTGGACGATAGCTGTCATTTATAACTCTGCAGGTTTGTGAATTACAGTGCCCCTGAGCTCCTTTCTTCAACTCGCTTTCTTGTGAGCTGGCCGCAACACCACATGATTGCTTCAGGCCCTAATCTGGTTCCGGCACGGCACGCTGAGCCTTTGGTTAATTCCTCTTCCTGGTGGGAAATGAGAGTTAAATTTGCCCGTCCAGACACCTCCAGCTAGTCTCTCATTGGTTCTCCCTATTCCTGTTCATCTTCCGCAGAAATTGCAAACTGGGCCAAACAGGAGGTTAAAGGCACTGACTCTCCAAGTCGGGAGAGTGTTAGTAAAGCGTCTGGAATGTTGCACCCGAGTACCAGGGGACGAGAACGGAGACATATTTGAACACGTCTCCCGATCACACGGTTGATCATACTCTGGGTTCCACATGCATGTTTTAGCTGAAGGAAGAATCCCTTAAACCTGGAGAGTTCAGACCCGTGGAATGGGTACCATGCAATATGACTTCAAAGGGTCTTCATTTGCTCACCGAACCTCTCCAATCCTATCACTGCTGCGTTTATGCCCCTGTACACACGCTTGATTCTCTTTCGGAGACATAGCAATCCATAGGTTTTAAGATACTTACTAGTCAGGTACATTCTTAGGCGTTTAATATGGGGTGTTGAGTCCATTTCGTTGAGCAAGGAGTAGCTCTTGTCTATTCCATATTTGGCTTAAGGAACTTTATCTGTGCTCATTTCAATCTCTGGTTTTATGCAGCACCCCAACTCACCTTTCCCCTTAAGCAAGCATAAGTTGGTTTTCTAAATTTGAGACCCTGTTCTGTTTTGTAATCCAGTTCCTGTGTAGCCAAGTTTACATTCCGTGTATTAGTGATATCTTATGATGTTTCTTTTTCTGTGTGACTTCTTTCAGTTAGAATCATCATACCTGAATCCACTCATTATGCTGCTACGGGCCTGATGACATAGATGTCATTGCTGAGTGCTATTGCATTGTACGTAAGTACCACAACTTCTTCATCCATTTTTCACTTTCTGCGATATTGAACTTGTACCGTAAACGAGGTTCTTGTAAACAGAGCCGTCCCAAACTTTGGGGTGGCTGTGTCTTTTTGATTTTCATTTCCCTAAGCTATAGGACCATAAGTGGAAGTGCCCTAGGCTCTGTTGCTTTGTTTTTTAGATGTTTCAGGAAACACCATACACTTCTCCCGAGTGGCTGTTGGCAATTTACATCCCGCCCATCAGCATAACAAGGCTCCCAGTTCTCCATGGCCTGTCCTGCCTTTCTGGATTTTACACTTTTTTCAGATGGCCCTTTTGACCGGGGGGAAGTGAGACTTCATTGTAGTGCAGATTTCCTTTGCAAGCTTGCTTGGTTGGCCAAAAAGGGCGTATGCGTTTTTTCCTGAATATATTCAGGAAAAAACGCATACGCCCTTTTTGGCCAAGTGCATCATTGTGGACGTTCTGCCTCTTTTCCTATGCTTTCAATGCAATTCCAGTCTACCTCCTGAAATCGGTTTCCTGCAATTCTGCCCCGCTTTCAAGTCCTCTTGGCAGCCTTACTTCAGTATATTTTTGGACGATAGCTGTCATTTATAACTCTGCAGGTTTGTGAATTACAGTGCCCCTGAGCTCCTTTCTTCAACTCGCTTTCTTGTGAGCTGGCCGCAACACCGCAGGATTGCTTCAGGCCCTAATGTGGTTCCGGCACGGCACGCTGAGCCTTTGGTTAATTCCTCTTCCTGGTGGGAAATGAGAGTTAAATTTGCCCGTCCAGACACCTCCAGCTAGTCTCTCATTGGTTCTCCCTATTCCTGTTCATCTTCCGCAGAAATTGCAAACTGGGCCAAACAGGAGGTTAAAGGCACTGACTCTCCAAGTCGGGAGAGTGTTAGTAAAGCGTCTGGAATGTTGCACCCGAGTACCAGGGGACGAGAACGGAGACATATTTGAACACGTCTCCCGATCACACGGTTGATCATACTCTGGGTTCCACATGCATGTTTTAGCTGAAGGAAGAATCCCTTAAACCTGGAGAGTTGAGACCCGTGGAATGGGTACCATGCAATATGACTTCAAAGGGTCTTCATTTGCTCACCGAACCTCTCCAATCCTATCACTGCTGCGTTTATGCCCCTGTACACACGCTTGATTCTCTTTCGGAGACATAGCAATCCATAGGTTTTAAGATACTTACTAGTCAGGTACATTCTTAGGCGTTTAATATGGGGTGTTGAGTCCATTTCGTTGAGCAAGGAGTAGCTCTTGTCTATTCCATATTTGGCTTAAGGAACTTTATCTGTGCTCATTTCAATCTCTGGTTTTATGCAGCACCCCAACTCACCTTTCCCCTTAAGCAAGCATAAGTTGGTTTTCTAAATTTGAGACCCTGTTCTGTTTTGTAATCCAGTTCCTGTGTAGCCAAGTTTACATTCCGTGTATTAGTGATATCTTATGATGTTTCTTTTTCTGTGTGACTTCTTTCAGTTAGAATCATCATACCTGAATCCACTCATTATGCTGCTACGGGCCTGATGACATAGATGTCATTGCTGAGTGCTATTGCATTGTACGTAAGTACCACAACTTCTTCATCCATTTTTCACTTTCTGCGATATTGAACTTGTACCGTAAACGAGGTTCTTGTAAACAGAGCCGTCCCAAACTTTGGGGTGGCTGTGTCTTTTTGATTTTCATTTCCCTAAGCTATAGGACCATAAGTGGAAGTGCCCTAGGCTCTGTTGCTTTGTTTTTTAGATGTTTCAGGAAACACCATACACTTCTCCCGAGTGGCTGTTGGCAATTTACATCCCGCCCATCAGCATAACAAGGCTCCCAGTTCTCCATGGCCTGTCCTGCCTTTCTGGATTTTACACTTTTTTCAGATGGCCCTTTTGACCGGGGGGAAGTGAGACTTCATTGTAGTGCAGATTTCCTTTGCAAGCTTGCTTGGTTGGCCAAAAAGGGCGTATGCGTTTTTTCCTGAATATATTCAGGAAAAAACGCATACGCCCTTTGTGGCCAAGTGCATCATTGTGGACGTTCTGCCTCTTTTCCTATGCTTTCAATGCAATTCCAGTCTACCTCCTGAAATCGGTTTCCTGCAATTCTGCCCCGCTTTCAAGTCCTCTTGGCAGCCTTACTTCAGTATATTTTTGGACGATAGCTGTCACTTATAACTCTGCAGGTTTGTGAATTACAGTGCCCCTGAGCTCCTTTCTTCAACTCGCTTTCTTGTGAGCTGGCCGCAACACCGCAGGATTGCTTCAGGCCCTAATCTGGTTCCGGCACGGCACGCTGAGCCTTTGGTTAATTCCTCTTCCTGGTGGGAAATGAGAGTTAAATTTGCCCGTCCAGACACCTCCAGCTAGTCTCTCATTGGTTCTCCCTATTCCTGTTCATCTTCCGCAGAAATTGCAAACTGGGCCAAACAGGAGGTTAAAGGCACTGACTCTCCAAGTCGGGAGAGTGTTAGTAAAGCGTCTGGAATGTTGCACCCGAGTACCAGGGGACGAGAACGGAGACATATTTGAACACGTCTCCCGATCACACGGTTGATCATACTCTGGGTTCCACATGCATGTTTTAGCTGAAGGAAGAATCCCTTAAACCTGGAGAGTTGAGACCCGTGGAATGGGTACCATGCAATATGACTTCAAAGGGTCTTCATTTGCTCACCGAACCTCTCCAATCCTATCACTGCTGCGTTTATGCCCCTGTACACACGCTTGATTCTCTTTCGGAGACATAGCAATCCATAGGTTTTAAGATACTTACTAGTCAGGTACATTCTTAGGCGTTTAATATGGGGTGTTGAGTCCATTTCGTTGAGCAAGGAGTAGCTCTTGTCTATTCCATATTTGGCTTAAGGAACTTTATCTGTGCTCATTTCAATCTCTGGTTTTATGCAGCACCCCAACTCACCTTTCCCCTTAAGCAAGCATAAGTTGGTTTTCTAAATTTGAGACCCTGTTCTGTTTTGTAATCCAGTTCCTGTGTAGCCAAGTTTACATTCCGTGTATTAGTGATATCTTATGATGTTTCTTTTTCTGTGTGACTTCTTTCAGTTAGAATCATCATACCTGAATCCACTCATTATGCTGCTACGGGCCTGATGACATAGATGTCATTGCTGAGTGATATTGCATTGTACGTAAGTACCACAACTTCTTCATCCATTTTTCACTTTCTGCGATATTGAACTTGTACCGTAAATGAGGTTCCTGTAAACAGAGCCGTCCCAAACTTTGGGGTGGCTGTGTCTTTTTGATTTTCATTTCCCTAAGCTATAGGACCATAAGTGGAAGTGCCCTAGGCTCTGTTGCTTTGTTTTTTAGATGTTTCAGGAAACACCATACACTTCTCCCGAGTGGCTGTTGGCAATTTACATCCCGCCCATCAGCATCACAAGGCTCCCAGTTCTCCATGGCCTGTCCTGCCTTTCTGGATTTTACACTTTTTTCAGATGGCCCTTTTGACCGGGGGGAAGTGAGACTTCATTGTAGTGCAGATTTCCTTTGCAAGCTTGCTTGGTTGGCCAAAAAGGGCGTATGCGTTTTTTCCTGAATATATTCAGGAAAAAACGCATACGCCCTTTTTGGCCAAGTGCATCATTGTGGACGTTCTGCCTCTTTTCCTATGCTTTCAATGCAATTCCAGTCTACCTCCTGAAATCGGTTTCCTGCAATTCTGCCCCGCTTTCAAGTCCTCTTGGCAGCCTTACTTCAGTATATTTTTGGACGATAGCTGTCATTTATAACTCTGCAGGTTTGTGAATTACAGTGCCCCTGAGCTCCTTTCTTCAACTCGCTTTCTTGTGAGCTGGCTGCAACACCGCAGGATTGCTTCAGGCCCTAATCTGGTTCCGGCACGGCACGCTGAGCCTTTGGTTAATTCCTCTTCCTGGTGGGAAATGAGAGTTAAATTTGCCCGTCCAGACACCTCCAGCTAGTCTCTTATTGGTTCTCCCTATTCCTGTTCATCTTCCGCAGAAATTGCAAACTGGGCCAAACAGGAGGTTAAAGGCACTGACTCTCCAAGTCGGGAGAGTGTTAGTAAAGCGTCTGGAATGTTGCACCCGAGTACCAGGGGACGAGAACGGAGACATATTTGAACACGTCTCCCGATCACACGGTTGATCATACTCTGGGTTCCACATGCATGTTTTAGCTGAAGGAAGAATCCCTTAAACCTGGAGAGTTGAGACCCGTGGAATGGGTACCATGCAATATGACTTCAAAGGGTCTTCATTTGCTCACCGAACCTCTCCAATCCTATCACTGCTGCGTTTATGCCCCTGTACACACGCTTGATTCTCTTTCGGAGACATAGCAATCCATAGGTTTTAAGATACTTACTAGTCAGGTACATTCTTAGGCGTTTAATATGGGGTGTTGAGTCCATTTCGTTGAGCAAGGAGTAGCTCTTGTCTATTCCATATTTGGCTTAAGGAACTTACTCTGTGCTCATTTCAATCTCTGGTTTTATGCAGCACCCCAACTCACCTTTCCCCTTAAGCAAGCATAAGTTGGTTTTCTAAATTTGAGACCCTGTTCTGTTTTGTAATCCAGTTCCTGTGTAGCCAAGTTTACATTCCGTGTATTAGTGATATCTTATGATGTTTCTTTTTCTGTGTGACTTCTTTCAGTTAGAATCATCATACCTGAATCCACTCATTATGCTGCTACGGGCCTGATGACATAGATGTCATTGCTGAGTGCTATTGCATTGTACGTAAGTACCACAACTTCTTCATCCATTTTTCACTTTCTGCGATATTGAACTTGTACCGTAAACGAGGTTCTTGTAAACAGAGCCGTCCCAAACTTTGGGGTGGCTGTGTCTTTTTGATTTTCATTTCCCTAAGCTATAGGACCATAAGTGGAAGTGCCCTAGGCTCTGTTGCTTTGTTTTTTAGATGTTTCAGGAAACACCATACACTTCTCCCGAGTGGCTGTTGGCAATTTACATCCCGCCCATCAGCATAACAAGGCTCCCAGTTCTCCATGGCCTGTCCTGCCTTTCTGGATTTTACACTTTTTTCAGATGGCCCTTTTGACCGGGGGGAAGTGAGACTTCATTGTAGTGCAGATTTCCTTTGCAAGCTTGCTTGGTTGGCCAAAAAGGGCGTATGCGTTTTTTCCTGAATATATTCAGGAAAAAACGCATACGCCCTTTTTGGCCAAGTGCATCATTGTGGACGTTCTGCCTCTTTTCCTATGCTTTCAATGCAATTCCAGTCTACCTCCTGAAATCGGTTTCCTGCAATTCTGCCCCGCTTTCAAGTCCTCTTGGCAGCCTTACTTCAGTATATTTTTGGACGATAGCTGTCACTTATAACTCTGCAGGTTTGTGAATTACAGTGCCCCTGAGCTCCTTTCTTCAACTCGCTTTCTTGTGAGCTGGCCGCAACACCGCAGGATTGCTTCAGGCCCTAATCTGGTTCCGGCACGGCACGCTGAGCCTTTGGTTAATTCCTCTTCCTGGTGGGAAATGAGAGTTAAATTTGCCCGTCCAGACACCTCCAGCTAGTCTCTCATTGGTTCTCCCTATTCCTGTTCATCTTCCGCAGAAATTGCAAACTGGGCCAAACAGGAGGTTAAAGGCACTGACTCTCCAAGTCGGGAGAGTGTTAGTAAAGCGTCTGGAATGTTGCACCCGAGTACCAGGGGACGAGAACGGAGACATATTTGAACACGTCTCCCGATCACACGGTTGATCATACTCTGGGTTCCACATGCATGTTTTAGCTGAAGGAAGAATCCCTTAAACCTGGAGAGTTGAGACCCGTGGAATGGGTACCATGCAATATGACTTCAAAGGGTCTTCATTTGCTCACCGAACCTCTCCAATCCTATCACTGCTGCGTTTATGCCCCTGTACACACGCTTGATTCTCTTTCGGAGACATAGCAATCCATAGGTTTTAAGATACTTACTAGTCAGGTACATTCTTAGGCGTTTAATATGGGGTGTTGAGTCCATTTCGTTGAGCAAGGAGTAGCTCTTGTCTATTCCATATTTGGCTTAAGGAACTTTATCTGTGCTCATTTCAATCTCTGGTTTTATGCAGCACCCCAACTCACCTTTCCCCTTAAGCAAGCATAAGTTGGTTTTCTAAATTTGAGACCCTGTTCTGTTTTGTAATCCAGTTCCTGTGTAGCCAAGTTTACATTCCGTGTATTAGTGATATCTTATGATGTTTCTTTTTCTGTGTGACTTCTTTCAGTTAGAATCATCATACCTGAATCCACTCATTATGCTGCTACGGGCCTGATGACATAGATGTCATTGCTGAGTGATATTGCATTGTACGTAAGTACCACAACTTCTTCATCCATTTTTCACTTTCTGCGATATTGAACTTGTACCGTAAACGAGGTTCCTGTAAACAGAGCCGCCCCAAACTTTGGGGTGGCTGTGTCTTTTTGATTTTCATTTCCCTAAGCTATAGGACCATAAGTGGAAGTGCCCTAGGCTCTGTTGCTTTGTTTTTTAGATGTTTCAGGAAACCCCATACACTTCTCCCGAGTGGCTGTTGGCAATTTACATCCCGCCCATCAGCATAACAAGGCTCCCAGTTCTCCATGGCCTGTCCTGCCTTTCTGGATTTTACACTTTTTTCAGATGGCCCTTTTGACCGGGGGGAAGTGAGACTTCATTGTAGTGCAGATTTCCTTTGCAAGCTTGCTTGGTTGGCCAAAAAGGGCGTATGCGTTTTTTCCTGAATATATTCAGGAAAAAACGCATACGCCCTTTTTGGCCAAGTGCATCATTGTGGACGTTCTGCCTCTTTTCCTATGCTTTCAATGCAATTCCAGTCTACCTCCTGAAATCGGTTTCCTGCAATTCTGCCCCGCTTTCAAGTCCTCTTGGCAGCCTTACTTCAGTATATTTTTGGACGATAGCTGTCACTTATAACTCTGCAGGTTTGTGAATTACAGTGCCCCTGAGCTCCTTTCTTCAACTCGCTTTCTTGTGAGCTGGCCGCAACACCGCAGGATTGCTTCAGGCCCTAATGTGGTTCCGGCATGGCACGCTGAGCCTTTGGTTAATTCCTCTTCCTGGTGGGAAATGAGAGTTAAATTTGCCCGTCCAGACACCTCCAGCTAGTCTCTCATTGGTTCTCCCTATTCCTGTTCATCTTCCGCAGAAATTGCAAACTGGGCCAAACAGGAGGTTAAAGGCACTGACTCTCCAAGTCGGGAGAGTGTTAGTAAAGCGTCTGGAATGTTGCACCCGAGTACCAGGGGACGAGAACGGAGACATATTTGAACACGTCTCCCGATCACACGGTTGATCATACTCTGGGTTCCACATGCATGTTTTAGCTGAAGGAAGAATCCCTTAAACCTGGAGAGTTGAGACCCGTGGAATGGGTACCATGCAATATGACTTCAAAGGGTCTTCATTTGCTCACCGAACCTCTCCAATCCTATCACTGCTGCGTTTATGCCCCTGTACACACGCTTGATTCTCTTTCGGAGACATAGCAATCCATAGGTTTTAAGATACTTACTAGTCAGGTACATTCTTAGGCGTTTAATATGGGGTGTTGAGTCCATTTCGTTGAGCAAGGAGTAGCTCTTGTCTATTCCATATTTGGCTTAAGGAACTTTATCTGTGCTCATTTCAATCTCTGGTTTTATGCAGCACCCCAACTCACCTTTCCCCTTAAGCAAGCATAAGTTGGTTTTCTAAATTTGAGACCCTGTTCTGTTTTGTAATCCAGTTCCTGTGTAGCCAAGTTTACATTCCGTGTATTAGTGATATCTTATGATGTTTCTTTTTCTGTGTGACTTCTTTCAGTTAGAATCATCATACCTGAATCCACTCATTATGCTGCTACGGGCCTGATGACATAGATGTCATTGCTGAGTGCTATTGCATTGTACGTAAGTACCACAACTTCTTCATCCATTTTTCACTTTCTGCGATATTGAACTTGTACCGTAAACGAGGTTCTTGTAAACAGAGCCGTCCCAAACTTTGGGGTGGCTGTGTCTTTTTGATTTTCATTTCCCTAAGCTATAGGACCATAAGTGGAAGTGCCCTAGGCTCTGTTGCTTTGTTTTTTAGATGTTTCAGGAAACACCATACACTTCTCCCGAGTGGCTGTTGGCAATTTACATCCCGCCCATCAGCATAACAAGGCTCCCAGTTCTCCATGGCCTGTCCTGCCTTTCTGGATTTTACACTTTTTTCAGATGGCCCTTTTGACCGGGGGGAAGTGAGACTTCATTGTAGTGCAGATTTCCTTTGCAAGCTTGCTTGGTTGGCCAAAAAGGGCGTATGCGTTTTTTCCTGAATATATTCAGGAAAAAACGCATACGCCCTTTTTGGCCAAGTGCATCATTGTGGACGTTCTGCCTCTTTTCCTATGCTTTCAATGCAATTCCAGTCTACCTCCTGAAATCGGTTTCCTGCAATTCTGCCCCGCTTTCAAGTCCTCTTGGCAGCCTTACTTCAGTATATTTTTGGACGATAGCTGTCATTTATAACTCTGCAGGTTTGTGAATTACAGTGCCCCTGAGCTCCTTTCTTCAACTCGCTTTCTTGTGAGCTGGCCGCAACACCGCAGGATTGCTTCAGGCCCTAATCTGGTTCCGGCACGGCACGCTGAGCCTTTGGTTAATTCCTCTTCCTGGTGGGAAATGAGAGTTAAATTTGCCCGTCCAGACACCTCCAGCTAGTCTCTCATTGGTTCTCCCTATTCCTGTTCATCTTCCGCAGAAATTGCAAACTGGGCCAAACAGGAGGTTAAAGGCACTGACTCTCCAAGTCGGGAGAGTGTTAGTAAAGCGTCTGGAATGTTGCACCCGAGTACCAGGGGACGAGAACGGAGACATATTTGAACACGTCTCCCGATCACACGGTTGATCATACTCTGGGTTCCACATGCATGTTTTAGCTGAAGGAAGAATCCCTTAAACCTGGAGAGTTGAGACCCGTGGAATGGGTACCATGCAATATGACTTCAAAGGGTCTTCATTTGCTCACCGAACCTCTCCAATCCTATCACTGCTGCGTTTATGCCCCTGTACACACGCTTGATTCTCTTTCGGAGACATAGCAATCCATAGGTTTTAAGATACTTACTAGTCAGGTACATTCTTAGGCGTTTAATATGGGGTGTTGAGTCCATTTCGTTGAGCAAGGAGTAGCTCTTGTCTATTCCATATTTGGCTTAAGGAACTTTATCTGTGCTCATTTCAATCTCTGGTTTTATGCAGCACCCCAACTCACCTTTCCCCTTAAGCAAGCATAAGTTGGTTTTCTAAATTTGAGACCCTGTTCTGTTTTGTAATCCAGTTCCTGTGTAGCCAAGTTTACATTCCGTGTATTAGTGATATCTTATGATGTTTCTTTTTCTGTGTGACTTCTTTCAGTTAGAATCATCATACCTGAATCCACTCATTATGCTGCTACGGGCCTGATGACATAGATTTCATTGCTGAGTGATATTGCATTGTACGTAAGTACCACAACTTCTTCATCCATTTTTCACTTTCTGCGATATTGAACTTGTACCGTAAACGAGGTTCCTGTAAACAGAGCCGCCCCAAACTTTGGGGTGGCTGTGTCTTTTTGATTTTCATTTCCCTAAGCTATAGGACCATAAGTGGAAGTGCCCTAGGCTCTGTTGCTTTGTTTTTTAGATGTTTCAGGAAACACCATACACTTCTCCCGAGTGGCTGTTGGCAATTTACATCCCGCCCATCAGCATAACAAGGCTCCCAGTTCTCCATGGCCTGTCCTGCCTTTCTGGATTTTACACTTTTTTCAGATGGCCCTTTTGACCGGGGGGAAGTGAGACTTCATTGTAGTGCAGATTTCCTTTGCAAGCTTGCTTGGTTGGCCAAAAAGGGCGTATGCGTTTTTTCCTGAATATATTCAGGAAAAAACGCATACGCCCTTTTTGGCCAAGTGCATCATTGTGGACGTTCTGCCTCTTTTCCTATGCTTTCAATGCAATTCCAGTCTACCTCCTGAAATCGGTTTCCTGCAATTCTGCCCCGCTTTCAAGTCCTCTTGGCAGCCTTACTTCAGTATATTTTTGGACGATAGCTGTCACTTATAACTCTGCAGGTTTGTGAATTACAGTGCCCCTGAGCTCCTTTCTTCAACTCGCTTTCTTGTGAGCTGGCCGCAACACCGCAGGATTGCTTCAGGCCCTAATGTGGTTCCGGCACGGCACGCTGAGCCTTTGGTTAATTCCTCTTCCTGGTGGGAAATGAGAGTTAAATTTGCCCGTCCAGACACCTCCAGCTAGTCTCTCATTGGTTCTCCCTATTCCTGTTCATCTTCCGCAGAAATTGCAAACTGGGCCAAACAGGAGGTTAAAGGCACTGACTCTCCAAGTCGGGAGAGTGTTAGTAAAGCGTCTGGAATGTTGCACCCGAGTACCAGGGGACGAGAACGGAGACATATTTGAACACGTCTCCCGATCACACGGTTGATCATACTCTGGGTTCCACATGCATGTTTTAGCTGAAGGAAGAATCCCTTAAACCTGGAGAGTTGAGACCCGTGGAATGGGTACCATGCAATATGACTTCAAAGGGTCTTCATTTGCTCACCGAACCTCTCCAATCCTATCACTGCTGCGTTTATGCCCCTGTACACACGCTTGATTCTCTTTCGGAGACATAGCAATCCATAGGTTTTAAGATACTTACTAGTCAGGTACATTCTTAGGCGTTTAATATGGGGTGTTGAGTCCATTTCGTTGAGCAAGGAGTAGCTCTTGTCTATTCCATATTTGGCTTAAGGAACTTTATCTGTGCTCATTTCAATCTCTGGTTTTATGCAGCACCCCAACTCACCTTTCCCCTTAAGCAAGCATAAGTTGGTTTTCTAAATTTGAGACCCTGTTCTGTTTTGTAATCCAGTTCCTGTGTAGCCAAGTTTACATTCCGTGTATTAGTGATATCTTATGATGTTTCTTTTTCTGTGTGACTTCTTTCAGTTAGAATCATCATACCTGAATCCACTCATTATGCTGCTACGGGCCTGATGACATAGATGTCATTGCTGAGTGATATTGCATTGTACGTAAGTACCACAACTTCTTCATCCATTTTTCACTTTCTGCGATATTGATCTTGTACCGTAAACGAGGTTCTTGTAAACAGAGCCGTCCCAAACTTTGGGGTGGCTGTGTCTTTTTGATTTTCATTTCCCTAATCTATAGGACCATAAGTGGAAGTGCCCTAGGCTCTGTTGCTTTGTTTTTTAGATGTTTCAGGAAACACCATACACTTCTCCCGAGTGGCTGTTGGCAATTTACATCCCGCCCATCAGCATAACAAGGCTCCCAGTTCTCCATGGCCTGTCCTGCCTTTCTGGATTTTACACTTTTTTCAGATGGCCCTTTTGACCGGGGGGAAGTGAGACTTCATTGTAGTGCAGATTTCCTTTGCAAGCTTGCTTGGTTGGCCAAAAAGGGCGTATGCGTTTTTTCCTGAATATATTCAGGAAAAAACGCATACGCCCTTTTTGGCCAAGTGCATCATTGTGGACGTTCTGCCTCTTTTCCTATGCTTTCAATGCAATTCCAGTCTACCTCCTGAAATCGGTTTCCTGCAATTCTGCCCCGCTTTCAAGTCCTCTTGGCAGCCTTACTTCAGTATATTTTTGGACGATAGCTGTCACTTATAACTCTGCAGGTTTGTGAATTACAGTGCCCCTGAGCTCCTTTCTTCAACTCGCTTTCTTGTGAGCTGGCCGCAACACCGCAGGATTGCTTCAGGCCCTAATGTGGTTCCGGCACGGCACGCTGAGCCTTTGGTTAATTCCTCTTCCTGGTGGGAAATGAGAGTTAAATTTGCCCGTCCAGACACCTCCAGCTAGTCTCTCATTGGTTCTCCCTATTCCTGTTCATCTTCCGCAGAAATTGCAAACTGGGCCAAACAGGAGGTTAAAGGCACTGACTCTCCAAGTCGGGAGAGTGTTAGTAAAGCGTCTGGAATGTTGCACCCGAGTACCAGGGGACGAGAACGGAGACATATTTGAACACGTCTCCCGATCACACGGTTGATCATACTCTGGGTTCCACATGCATGTTTTAGCTGAAGGAAGAATCCCTTAAACCTGGAGAGTTGAGACCCGTGGAATGGGTACCATGCAATATGACTTCAAAGGGTCTTCATTTGCTCACCGAACCTCTCCAATCCTATCACTGCTGCGTTTATGCCCCTGTACACACGCTTGATTCTCTTTCGGAGACATAGCAATCCATAGGTTTTAAGATACTTACTAGTCAGGTACATTCTTAGGCGTTTAATATGGGGTGTTGAGTCCATTTCGTTGAGCAAGGAGTAGCTCTTGTCTATTCCATATTTGGCTTAAGGAACTTTATCTGTGCTCATTTCAATCTCTGGTTTTATGCAGCACCCCAACTCACCTTTCCCCTTAAGCAAGCATAAGTTGGTTTTCTAAATTTGAGACCCTGTTCTGTTTTGTAATCCAGTTCCTGTGTAGCCAAGTTTACATTCCGTGTATTAGTGATATCTTATGATGTTTCTTTTTCTGTGTGACTTCTTTCAGTTAGAATCATCATACCTGAATCCACTCATTATGCTGCTACGGGCCTGATGACATAGATGTCATTGCTGAGTGCTATTGCATTGTACGTAACTACCACAACTTCTTCATCCATTTTTCACTTTCTGCGATATTGAACTTGTACCGTAAACGAGGTTCTTGTAAACAGAGCCGCCCCAAACTTTGGGGTGGCTGTGTCTTTTTGATTTTCATTTCCCTAAGCTATAGGACCATAAGTGGAAGTGCCCTAGGCTCTGTTGCTTTGTTTTTTAGATGTTTCAGGAAACACCATACACTTCTCCCGAGTGGCTCTTGGCAATTTACATCCCGCCCATCAGCATAACAAGGCTCCCAGTTCTCCATGGCCTGTCCTGCCTTTCTGGATTTTACACTTTTTTCAGATGGCCCTTTTGACCAGGGGGAAGTGAGACTTCATTGTAGTGCAGATTTCCTTTGCAAGCTTGCTTGGTTGGCCAAAAAGGGCGTATGCGTTTTTTCCTGAATATATTCAGGAAAAAACGCATACGCCCTTTTTGGCCAAGTGCATCATTGTGGACGTTCTGCCTCTTTTCCTATGCTTTCAATGCAATTCCAGTCTACCTCCTGAAATCGGTTTCCTGCAATTCTGCCCCGCTTTCAAGTCCTCTTGGCAGCCTTACTTCAGTATATTTTTGGACGATAGCTGTCACTTATAACTCTGCAGGTTTGTGAATTACAGTGCCCCTGATCTCCTTTCTTCAACTCGCTTTCTTGTGAGCTGGCCGCAACACCGCAGGATTGCTTCAGGCCCTAATCTGGTTCCGGCACGGCACGCTGAGCCTTTGGTTAATTCCTCTTCCTGGTGGGAAATGAGAGTTAAATTTGCCCGTCCAGACACCTCCAGCTAGTCTCTCATTGGTTCTCCCTATTCCTGTTCATCTTCCGCAGAAATTGCAAACTGGGCCAAACAGGAGGTTAAAGGCACTGACTCTCCAAGTCGGGAGAGTGTTAGTAAAGCGTCTGGAATGTTGCACCCGAGTACCAGGGGACGAGAACGGAGACATATTTGAACACGTCTCCCGATCACACGGTTGATCATACTCTGGGTTCCACATGCATGTTTTAGCTGAAGGAAGAATCCCTTAAACCTGGAGAGTTGAGACCCGTGGAATGGGTACCATGCAATATGACTTCAAAGGGTCTTCATTTGCTCACCGAACCTCTCCAATCCTATCACTGCTGCGTTTATGCCCCTGTACACACGCTTGATTCTCTTTCGGAGACATAGCAATCCATAGGTTTTAAGATACTTACTAGTCAGGTACATTCTTAGGCGTTTAATATGGGGTGTTGAGTCCATTTCGTTGAGCAAGGAGTAGCTCTTGTCTATTCCATATTTGGCTTAAGGAACTTTATCTGTGCTCATTTCAATCTCTGGTTTTATGCAGCACACCAACTCACCTTTCCCCTTAAGCAAGCATAAGTTGGTTTTCTAAATTTGAGACCCTGTTCTGTTTTGTAATCCAGTTCCTGTGTAGCCAAGTTTACATTCCGTGTATTAGTGATATCTTATGATGTTTCTTTTTCTGTGTGACTTCTTTCAGTTAGAATCATCATACCTGAATCCACTCATTATGCTGCTACGGGCCTGATGACATAGATGTCATTGCTGAGTGCTATTGCATTGTACGTAACTACCACAACTTCTTCATCCATTTTTCACTTTCTGCGATATTGAACTTGTACCGTAAACGAGGTTCTTGTAAACAGAGCCGCCCCAAACTTTGGGGTGGCTGTGTCTTTTTGATTTTCATTTCCCTAAGCTATAGGACCATAAGTGGAAGTGCCCTAGGCTCTGTTGCTTTGTTTTTTAGATGTTTCAGGAAACACCATACACTTCTCCCGAGTGGCTCTTGGCAATTTACATCCCGCCCATCAGCATAACAAGGCTCCCAGTTCTCCATGGCCTGTCCTGCCTTTCTGGATTTTACACTTTTTTCAGATGGCCCTTTTGACCAGGGGGAAGTGAGACTTCATTGTAGTGCAGATTTCCTTTGCAAGCTTGCTTGGTTGGCCAAAAAGGGCGTATGCGTTTTTTCCTGAATATATTCAGGAAAAAACGCATACGCCCTTTTTGGCCAAGTGCATCATTGTGGACGTTCTGCCTCTTTTCCTATGCTTTCAATGCAATTCCAGTCTACCTCCTGAAATCGGTTTCCTGCAATTCTGCCCCGCTTTCAAGTCCTCTTGGCAGCCTTACTTCAGTATATTTTTGGACGATAGCTGTCACTTATAACTCTGCAGGTTTGTGAATTACAGTGCCCCTGAGCTCCTTTCTTCAACTCGCTTTCTTGTGAGCTGGCCGCAACACCGCAGGATTGCTTCAGGCCCTAATCTGGTTCCGGCACGGCACGCTGAGCCTTTGGTTAATTCCTCTTCCTGGTGGGAAATGAGAGTTAAATTTGCCCGTCCAGACACCTCCAGCTAGTCTCTCATTGGTTCTCCCTATTCCTGTTCATCTTCCGCAGAAATTGCAAACTGGGCCAAACAGGAGGTTAAAGGCACTGACTCTCCAAGTCGGGAGAGTGTTAGTAAAGCGTCTGGAATGTTGCACCCGAGTACCAGGGGACGAGAACGGAGACATATTTGAACACGTCTCCCGATCACACGGTTGATCATACTCTGGGTTCCACATGCATGTTTTAGCTGAAGGAAGAATCCCTTAAACCTGGAGAGCTGAGACCCGTGGAATGGGTACCATGCAATATGACTTCAAAGGGTCTTCATTTGCTCACCGAACCTCTCCGATCCTATCACTGCTGCGTTTATGCCCCTGTACACACGCTTGATTCTCTTTCGGAGACATAGCAATCCATAGGTTTTAAGATACTTACTAGTCAGGTACATTCTTAGGCGTTTAATATGGGGTGTTGAGTCCATTTCGTTGAGCAAGGAGTAGCTCTTGTCTATTCCATATTTGGCTTAAGAAACTTTATCTGTGCTCATTTCAATCTCTGGTTTTATGCAGCACCCCAACTCACCTTTCCCCTTAAGCAAGCATAAGTTGGTTTTCTAAATTTGAGACCCTGTTCTGTTTTGTAATCCAGTTCCTGTGTAGCCAAGTTTACATTCCGTGTATTAGTGATATCTTATGATGTTTCTTTTTCTGTGTGACTTCTTTCAGTTAGAATCATCATACCTGAATCCACTCATTATGCTGCTACGGGCCTGATGACATAGATGTCATTGCTGAGTGATATTGCATTGTACGTAAGTACCACAACTTCTTCATCCATTTTTCACTTTCTGCGATATTGAACTTGTACCGTAAACGAGGTTCTTGTAAACAGAGCCGCCCCAAACTTTGGGGTGGCTGTGTCTTTTTGATTTTCATTTCCCTAAGCTATAGGACCATAAGTGGAAGTGCCCTAGGCTCTGTTGCTTTGTTTTTTAGATGTTTCAGGAAACACCATACACTTCTCCCGAGTGGCTGTTGGCAATTTACATCCCGCCCATCAGCATAACAAGGCTCCCAGTTCTCCATGGCCTGTCCTGCCTTTCTGGATTTTACACTTTTTTCAGATGGCCCTTTTGACCAGGGGGAAGTGAGACTTCATTGTAGTGCAGATTTCCTTTGCAAGCTTGCTTGGTTGGCCAAAAAGGGCGTATGCGTTTTTTCCTGAATATATTCAGGAAAAAACGCATACGCCCTTTTTGGCCAAGTGCATCATTGTGGACGTTCTGCCTCTTTTCCTATGCTTTCAATGCAATTCCAGTCTACCTCCTGAAATCGGTTTCCTGCAATTCTGCCCCGCTTTCAAGTCCTCTTGGCAGCCTTACTTCAGTATATTTTTGGACGATAGCTGTCACTTATAACTCTGCAGGTTTGTGAATTACAGTGCCCCTGAGCTCCTTTCTTCAACTCGCTTTCTTGTGAGCTGGCCGCAACACCGCAGGATTGCTTCAGGCCCTAATGTGGTTCCGGCACGGCACGCTGAGCCTTTGGTTAATTCCTCTTCCTGGTGGGAAATGAGAGTTAAATTTGCCCGTCCAGACACCTCCAGCTAGTCTCTCATTGGTTCTCCCTATTCCTGTTCATCTTCCGCAGAAATTGCAAACTGGGCCAAACAGGAGGTTAAAGGCACTGACTCTCCAAGTCGGGAGAGTGTTAGTAAAGCGTCTGGAATGTTGCACCCGAGTACCAGGGGACGAGAACGGAGACATATTTGAACACGTCTCCCGATCACACGGTTGATCATACTCTGGGTTCCACATGCATGTTTTAGCTGAAGGAAGAATCCCTTAAACCTGGAGAGTTGAGACCCGTGGAATGGGTACCATGCAATATGACTTCAAAGGGTCTTCATTTGCTCACCGAACCTATCCAATCCTATCACTGCTGCGTTTATGCCCCTGTACACACGCTTGATTCTCTTTCGGAGACATAGCAATCCATAGGTTTTAAGATACTTACTAGTCAGGTACATTCTTAGGCGTTTAATATGGGGTGTTGAGTCCATTTCGTTGAGCAAGGAGTAGCTCTTGTCTATTCCATATTTGGCTTAAGGAACTTTATCTGTGCTCATTTCAATCTCTGGTTTTATGCAGCACCCCAACTCACCTTTCCCCTTAAGCAAGCATAAGTTGGTTTTCTAAATTTGAGACCCTGTTCTGTTTTGTAATCCAGTTCCTGTGTAGCCAAGTTTACATTCCGTGTATTAGTGATATCTTATGATGTTTCTTTTTCTGTGTGACTTCTTTCAGTTAGACTCATCATACCTGAATCCACTCATTATGCTGCTACGGGCCTGATGACATAGATGTCATTGCTGAGTGATATTGCATTGTACGTAAGTACCACAACTTCTTCATCCATTTTTCACTTTCTGCGATATTGAACTTGTACCGTAAACGAGGTTCTTGTAAACAGAGCCGTCCCAAACTTTGGGGTGGCTGTGTCTTTTTGATTTTCATTTCCCTAAGCTATAGGACCATAAGTGGAAGTGCCCTAGGCTCTGTTGCTTTGTTTTTTAGATGTTTCAGGAAACACCATACACTTCTCCCGAGTGGCTGTTGGCAATTTACATCCCGCCCATCAGCATAACAAGGCTCCCAGTTCTCCATGGCCTGTCCTGCCTTTCTGGATTTTACACTTTTTTCAGATGGCCCTTTTGACCGGGGGAAGTGAGACTTCATTGTAGTGCAGATTTCCTTTGCAAGCTTGCTTGGTTGGCCAAAAAGGGCGTATGCGTTTTTTCCTGAATATATTCAGGAAAAAACGCATACGCCCTTTTTGGCCAAGTGCATCATTGTGGACGTTCTGCCTCTTTTCCTATGCTTTCAATGCAATTCCAGTCTACCTCCTGAAATCGGTTTCCTGCAATTCTGCCCCGCTTTCAAGTCCTCTTGGCAGCCTTACTTCAGTATATTTTTGGACGATAGCTGTCATTTATAACTCTGCAGGTTTGTGAATTACAGTGCCCCTGAGCTCCTTTCTTCAACTCGCTTTCTTGTGAGCTGGCCGCAACACCACATGATTGCTTCAGGCCCTAATCTGGTTCCGGCACGGCACGCTGAGCCTTTGGTTAATTCCTCTTCCTGGTGGGAAATGAGAGTTAAATTTGCCCGTCCAGACACCTCCAGCTAGTCTCTCATTGGTTCTCCCTATTCCTGTTCATCTTCCGCAGAAATTGCAAACTGGGCCAAACAGGAGGTTAAAGGCACTGACTCTCCAAGTCGGGAGAGTGTTAGTAAAGCGTCTGGAATGTTGCACCCGAGTACCAGGGGACGAGAACGGAGACATATTTGAACACGTCTCCCGATCACACGGTTGATCATACTCTGGGTTCCACATGCATGTTTTAGCTGAAGGAAGAATCCCTTAAACCTGGAGAGTTGAGACCCGTGGAATGGGTACCATGCAATATGACTTCAAAGGGTCTTCATTTGCTCACCGAACCTCTCCAATCCTATCACTGCTGCGTTTATGCCCCTGTACACACGCTTGATTCTCTTTCGGAGACATAGCAATCCATAGGTTTTAAGATACTTACTAGTCAGGTACATTCTTAGGCGTTTAATATGGGGTGTTGAGTCCATTTCGTTGAGCAAGGAGTAGCTCTTGTCTATTCCATATTTGGCTTAAGGAACTTTATCTGTGCTCATTTCAATCTCTGGTTTTATGCAGCACCCCAACTCACCTTTCCCCTTAAGCAAGCATAAGTTGGTTTTCTAAATTTGAGACCCTGTTCTGTTTTGTAATCCAGTTCCTGTGTAGCCAAGTTTACATTCCGTGTATTAGTGATATCTTATGATGTTTCTTTTTCTGTGTGACTTCTTTCAGTTAGAATCATCATACCTGAATCCACTCATTATGCTGCTACGGGCCTGATGACATAGATGTCATTGCTGAGTGCTATTGCATTGTACGTAAGTACCACAACTTCTTCATCCATTTTTCACTTTCTGCGATATTGAACTTGTACCGTAAACGAGGTTCTTGTAAACAGAGCCGTCCCAAACTTTGGGGTGGCTGTGTCTTTTTGATTTTCATTTCCCTAAGCTATAGGACCATAAGTGGAAGTGCCCTAGGCTCTGTTGCTTTGTTTTTTAGATGTTTCAGGAAACACCATACACTTCTCCCGAGTGGCTGTTGGCAATTTACATCCCGCCCATCAGCATAACAAGGCTCCCAGTTCTCCATGGCCTGTCCTGCCTTTCTGGATTTTACACTTTTTTCAGATGGCCCTTTTGACCGGGGGGAAGTGAGACTTCATTGTAGTGCAGATTTCCTTTGCAAGCTTGCTTGGTTGGCCAAAAAGGGCGTATGCGTTTTTTCCTGAATATATTCAGGAAAAAACGCATACGCCCTTTTTGGCCAAGTGCATCATTGTGGACGTTCTGCCTCTTTTCCTATGCTTTCAATGCAATTCCAGTCTACCTCCTGAAATCGGTTTCCTGCAATTCTGCCCCGCTTTCAAGTCCTCTTGGCAGCCTTACTTCAGTATATTTTTGGACGATAGCTGTCATTTATAACTCTGCAGGTTTGTGAATTACAGTGCCCCTGAGCTCCTTTCTTCAACTCGCTTTCTTGTGAGCTGGCCGCAACACCGCAGGATTGCTTCAGGCCCTAATGTGGTTCCGGCACGGCACGCTGAGCCTTTGGTTAATTCCTCTTCCTGGTGGGAAATGAGAGTTAAATTTGCCCGTCCAGACACCTCCAGCTAGTCTCTCATTGGTTCTCCCTATTCCTGTTCATCTTCCGCAGAAATTGCAAACTGGGCCAAACAGGAGGTTAAAGGCACTGACTCTCCAAGTCGGGAGAGTGTTAGTAAAGCGTCTGGAATGTTGCACCCGAGTACCAGGGGACGAGAACGGAGACATATTTGAACACGTCTCCCGATCACACGGTTGATCATACTCTGGGTTCCACATGCATGTTTTAGCTGAAGGAAGAATCCCTTAAACCTGGAGAGTTGAGACCCGTGGAATGGGTACCATGCAATATGACTTCAAAGGGTCTTCATTTGCTCACCGAACCTATCCAATCCTATCACTGCTGCGTTTATGCCCCTGTACACACGCTTGATTCTCTTTCGGAGACATAGCAATCCATAGGTTTTAAGATACTTACTAGTCAGGTACATTCTTAGGCGTTTAATATGGGGTGTTGAGTCCATTTCGTTGAGCAAGGAGTAGCTCTTGTCTATTCCATATTTGGCTTAAGGAACTTTATCTGTGCTCATTTCAATCTCTGGTTTTATGCAGCACCCCAACTCACCTTTCCCCTTAAGCAAGCATAAGTTGGTTTTCTAAATTTGAGACCCTGTTCTGTTTTGTAATCCAGTTCCTGTGTAGCCAAGTTTACATTCCGTGTATTAGTGATATCTTATGATGTTTCTTTTTCTGTGTGACTTCTTTCAGTTAGACTCATCATACCTGAATCCACTCATTATGCTGCTACGGGCCTGATGACATAGATGTCATTGCTGAGTGATATTGCATTGTACGTAAGTACCACAACTTCTTCATCCATTTTTCACTTTCTGCGATATTGAACTTGTACCGTAAACGAGGTTCTTGTAAACAGAGCCGTCCCAAACTTTGGGGTGGCTGTGTCTTTTTGATTTTCATTTCCCTAAGCTATAGGACCATAAGTGGAAGTGCCCTAGGCTCTGTTGCTTTGTTTTTTAGATGTTTCAGGAAACACCATACACTTCTCCCGAGTGGCTGTTGGCAATTTACATCCCGCCCATCAGCATAACAAGGCTCCCAGTTCTCCATGGCCTGTCCTGCCTTTCTGGATTTTACACTTTTTTCAGATGGCCCTTTTGACCGGGGGAAGTGAGACTTCATTTAGTGCAGATTTCCTTTGCAAGCTTGCTTGGTTGGCCAAAAAGGGCGTATGCGTTTTTTCCTGAATATATTCAGGAAAAAACGCATACGCCCTTTTTGGCCAAGTGCATCATTGTGGACGTTCTGCCTCTTTTCCTATGCTTTCAATGCAATTCCAGTCTACCTCCTGAAATCGGTTTCCTGCAATTCTGCCCCGCTTTCAAGTCCTCTTGGCAGCCTTACTTCAGTATATTTTTGGACGATAGCTGTCATTTATAACTCTGCAGGTTTGTGAATTACAGTGCCCCTGAGCTCCTTTCTTCAACTCGCTTTCTTGTGAGCTGGCCGCAACACCACATGATTGCTTCAGGCCCTAATCTGGTTCCGGCACGGCACGCTGAGCCTTTGGTTAATTCCTCTTCCTGGTGGGAAATGAGAGTTAAATTTGCCCGTCCAGACACCTCCAGCTAGTCTCTCATTGGTTCTCCCTATTCCTGTTCATCTTCCGCAGAAATTGCAAACTGGGCCAAACAGGAGGTTAAAGGCACTGACTCTCCAAGTCGGGAGAGTGTTAGTAAAGCGTCTGGAATGTTGCACCCGAGTACCAGGGGACGAGAACGGAGACATATTTGAACACGTCTCCCGATCACACGGTTGATCATACTCTGGGTTCCACATGCATGTTTTAGCTGAAGGAAGAATCCCTTAAACCTGGAGAGTTGAGACCCGTGGAATGGGTACCATGCAATATGACTTCAAAGGGTCTTCATTTGCTCACCGAACCTCTCCAATCCTATCACTGCTGCGTTTATGCCCCTGTACACACGCTTGATTCTCTTTCGGAGACATAGCAATCCATAGGTTTTAAGATACTTACTAGTCAGGTACATTCTTAGGCGTTTAATATGGGGTGTTGAGTCCATTTCGTTGAGCAAGGAGTAGCTCTTGTCTATTCCATATTTGGCTTAAGGAACTTTATCTGTGCTCATTTCAATCTCTGGTTTTATGCAGCACCCCAACTCACCTTTCCCCTTAAGCAAGCATAAGTTGGTTTTCTAAATTTGAGACCCTGTTCTGTTTTGTAATCCAGTTCCTGTGTAGCCAAGTTTACATTCCGTGTATTAGTGATATCTTATGATGTTTCTTTTTCTGTGTGACTTCTTTCAGTTAGAATCATCATACCTGAATCCACTCATTATGCTGCTACGGGCCTGATGACATAGATGTCATTGCTGAGTGCTATTGCATTGTACGTAAGTACCACAACTTCTTCATCCATTTTTCACTTTCTGCGATATTGAACTTGTACCGTAAACGAGGTTCTTGTAAACAGAGCCGTCCCAAACTTTGGGGTGGCTGTGTCTTTTTGATTTTCATTTCCCTAAGCTATAGGACCATAAGTGGAAGTGCCCTAGGCTCTGTTGCTTTGTTTTTTAGATGTTTCAGGAAACACCATACACTTCTCCCGAGTGGCTGTTGGCAATTTACATCCCGCCCATCAGCATAACAAGGCTCCCAGTTCTCCATGGCCTGTCCTGCCTTTCTGGATTTTACACTTTTTTCAGATGGCCCTTTTGACCGGGGGGAAGTGAGACTTCATTGTAGTGCAGATTTCCTTTGCAAGCTTGCTTGGTTGGCCAAAAAGGGCGTATGCGTTTTTTCCTGAATATATTCAGGAAAAAACGCATACGCCCTTTTTGGCCAAGTGCATCATTGTGGACGTTCTGCCTCTTTTCCTATGCTTTCAATGCAATTCCAGTCTACCTCCTGAAATCGGTTTCCTGCAATTCTGCCCCGCTTTCAAGTCCTCTTGGCAGCCTTACTTCAGTATATTTTTGGACGATAGCTGTCATTTATAACTCTGCAGGTTTGTGAATTACAGTGCCCCTGAGCTCCTTTCTTCAACTCGCTTTCTTGTGAGCTGGCCGCAACACCGCAGGATTGCTTCAGGCCCTAATGTGGTTCCGGCACGGCACGCTGAGCCTTTGGTTAATTCCTCTTCCTGGTGGGAAATGAGAGTTAAATTTGCCCGTCCAGACACCTCCAGCTAGTCTCTCATTGGTTCTCCCTATTCCTGTTCATCTTCCGCAGAAATTGCAAACTGGGCCAAACAGGAGGTTAAAGGCACTGACTCTCCAAGTCGGGAGAGTGTTAGTAAAGCGTCTGGAATGTTGCACCCGAGTACCAGGGGACGAGAACGGAGACATATTTGAACACGTCTCCCGATCACACGGTTGATCATACTCTGGGTTCCACATGCATGTTTTAGCTGAAGGAAGAATCCCTTAAACCTGGAGAGTTGAGACCCGTGGAATGGGTACCATGCAATATGACTTCAAAGGGTCTTCATTTGCTCACCGAACCTCTCCAATCCTATCACTGCTGCGTTTATGCCCCTGTACACACGCTTGATTCTCTTTCGGAGACATAGCAATCCATAGGTTTTAAGATACTTACTAGTCAGGTACATTCTTAGGCGTTTAATATGGGGTGTTGAGTCCATTTCGTTGAGCAAGGAGTAGCTCTTGTCTATTCCATATTTGGCTTAAGGAACTTTATCTGTGCTCATTTCAATCTCTGGTTTTATGCAGCACCCCAACTCACCTTTCCCCTTAAGCAAGCATAAGTTGGTTTTCTAAATTTGAGACCCTGTTCTGTTTTGTAATCCAGTTCCTGTGTAGCCAAGTTTACATTCCGTGTATTAGTGATATCTTATGATGTTTCTTTTTCTGTGTGACTTCTTTCAGTTAGAATCATCATACCTGAATCCACTCATTATGCTGCTACGGGCCTGATGACATAGATGTCATTGCTGAGTGATATTGCATTGTACGTAAGTACCACAACTTCTTCATCCATTTTTCACTTTCTGCGATATTGAACTTGTACCGTAAACGAGGTTCCTGTAAACAGAGCCGTCCCAAACTTTGGGGTGGCTGTGTCTTTTTGATTTTCATTTCCCTAAGCTATAGGACCATAAGTGGAAGTGCCCTAGGCTCTGTTGCTTTGTTTTTTAGATGTTTCAGGAAACACCATACACTTCTCCCGAGTGGCTGTTGGCAATTTACATCCCGCCCATCAGCATCACAAGGCTCCCAGTTCTCCATGGCCTGTCCTGCCTTTCTGGATTTTACACTTTTTTCAGATGGCCCTTTTGACCGGGGGGAAGTGAGACTTCATTGTAGTGCAGATTTCCTTTGCAAGCTTGCTTGGTTGGCCAAAAAGGGCGTATGCGTTTTTTCCTGAATATATTCAGGAAAAAACGCATACGCCCTTTTTGGCCAAGTGCATCATTGTGGACGTTCTGCCTCTTTTCCTATGCTTTCAATGCAATTCCAGTCTACCTCCTGAAATCGGTTTCCTGCAATTCTGCCCCGCTTTCAAGTCCTCTTGGCAGCCTTACTTCAGTATATTTTTGGACGATAGCTGTCATTTATAACTCTGCAGGTTTGTGAATTACAGTGCCCCTGAGCTCCTTTCTTCAACTCGCTTTCTTGTGAGCTGGCTGCAACACCGCAGGATTGCTTCAGGCCCTAATCTGGTTCCGGCACGGCACGCTGAGCCTTTGGTTAATTCCTCTTCCTGGTGGGAAATGAGAGTTAAATTTGCCCGTCCAGACACCTCCAGCTAGTCTCTTATTGGTTCTCCCTATTCCTGTTCATCTTCCGCAGAAATTGCAAACTGGGCCAAACAGGAGGTTAAAGGCACTGACTCTCCAAGTCGGGAGAGTGTTAGTAAAGCGTCTGGAATGTTGCACCCGAGTACCAGGGGACGAGAACGGAGACATATTTGAACACGTCTCCCGATCACACGGTTGATCATACTCTGGGTTCCACATGCATGTTTTAGCTGAAGGAAGAATCCCTTAAACCTGGAGAGTTGAGACCCGTGGAATGGGTACCATGCAATATGACTTCAAAGGGTCTTCATTTGCTCACCGAACCTCTCCAATCCTATCACTGCTGCGTTTATGCCCCTGTACACACGCTTGATTCTCTTTCGGAGACATAGCAATCCATAGGTTTTAAGATACTTACTAGTCAGGTACATTCTTAGGCGTTTAATATGGGGTGTTGAGTCCATTTCGTTGAGCAAGGAGTAGCTCTTGTCTATTCCATATTTGGCTTAAGGAACTTACTCTGTGCTCATTTCAATCTCTGGTTTTATGCAGCACCCCAACTCACCTTTCCCCTTAAGCAAGCATAAGTTGGTTTTCTAAATTTGAGACCCTGTTCTGTTTTGTAATCCAGTTCCTGTGTAGCCAAGTTTACATTCCGTGTATTAGTGATATCTTATGATGTTTCTTTTT
The DNA here is from genome assembly GCF_963455315.2 of Globicephala melas. NCBI lineage: Eukaryota > Metazoa > Chordata > Mammalia > Artiodactyla > Delphinidae > Globicephala > Globicephala melas. The sequence goes on along the minus strand of NW_027207273.1, from coordinate 561,163 downwards.
CTGTGTGACTTCTTTCAGTTAGAATCATCATACCTGAATCCACTCATTATGCTGCTACGGGCCTGATGACATAGATGTCATTGCTGAGTGCTATTGCATTGTACGTAAGTACCACAACTTCTTCATCCATTTTTCACTTTCTGCGATATTGAACTTGTACCGTAAACGAGGTTCTTGTAAACAGAGCCGTCCCAAACTTTGGGGTGGCTGTGTCTTTTTGATTTTCATTTCCCTAAGCTATAGGACCATAAGTGGAAGTGCCCTAGGCTCTGTTGCTTTGTTTTTTAGATGTTTCAGGAAACACCATACACTTCTCCCGAGTGGCTGTTGGCAATTTACATCCCGCCCATCAGCATAACAAGGCTCCCAGTTCTCCATGGCCTGTCCTGCCTTTCTGGATTTTACACTTTTTTCAGATGGCCCTTTTGACCGGGGGGAAGTGAGACTTCATTGTAGTGCAGATTTCCTTTGCAAGCTTGCTTGGTTGGCCAAAAAGGGCGTATGCGTTTTTTCCTGAATATATTCAGGAAAAAACGCATACGCCCTTTTTGGCCAAGTGCATCATTGTGGACGTTCTGCCTCTTTTCCTATGCTTTCAATGCAATTCCAGTCTACCTCCTGAAATCGGTTTCCTGCAATTCTGCCCCGCTTTCAAGTCCTCTTGGCAGCCTTACTTCAGTATATTTTTGGACGATAGCTGTCACTTATAACTCTGCAGGTTTGTGAATTACAGTGCCCCTGAGCTCCTTTCTTCAACTCGCTTTCTTGTGAGCTGGCCGCAACACCGCAGGATTGCTTCAGGCCCTAATCTGGTTCCGGCACGGCACGCTGAGCCTTTGGTTAATTCCTCTTCCTGGTGGGAAATGAGAGTTAAATTTGCCCGTCCAGACACCTCCAGCTAGTCTCTCATTGGTTCTCCCTATTCCTGTTCATCTTCCGCAGAAATTGCAAACTGGGCCAAACAGGAGGTTAAAGGCACTGACTCTCCAAGTCGGGAGAGTGTTAGTAAAGCGTCTGGAATGTTGCACCCGAGTACCAGGGGACGAGAACGGAGACATATTTGAACACGTCTCCCGATCACACGGTTGATCATACTCTGGGTTCCACATGCATGTTTTAGCTGAAGGAAGAATCCCTTAAACCTGGAGAGTTGAGACCCGTGGAATGGGTACCATGCAATATGACTTCAAAGGGTCTTCATTTGCTCACCGAACCTCTCCAATCCTATCACTGCTGCGTTTATGCCCCTGTACACACGCTTGATTCTCTTTCGGAGACATAGCAATCCATAGGTTTTAAGATACTTACTAGTCAGGTACATTCTTAGGCGTTTAATATGGGGTGTTGAGTCCATTTCGTTGAGCAAGGAGTAGCTCTTGTCTATTCCATATTTGGCTTAAGGAACTTTATCTGTGCTCATTTCAATCTCTGGTTTTATGCAGCACCCCAACTCACCTTTCCCCTTAAGCAAGCATAAGTTGGTTTTCTAAATTTGAGACCCTGTTCTGTTTTGTAATCCAGTTCCTGTGTAGCCAAGTTTACATTCCGTGTATTAGTGATATCTTATGATGTTTCTTTTTCTGTGTGACTTCTTTCAGTTAGAATCATCATACCTGAATCCACTCATTATGCTGCTACGGGCCTGATGACATAGATGTCATTGCTGAGTGCTATTGCATTGTACGTAAGTACCACAACTTCTTCATCCATTTTTCACTTTCTGCGATATTGAACTTGTACCGTAAACGAGGTTCTTGTAAACAGAGCCGTCCCAAACTTTGGGGTGGCTGTGTCTTTTTGATTTTCATTTCCCTAAGCTATAGGACCATAAGTGGAAGTGCCCTAGGCTCTGTTGCTTTGTTTTTTAGATGTTTCAGGAAACACCATACACTTCTCCCGAGTGGCTGTTGGCAATTTACATCCCGCCCATCAGCATAACAAGGCTCCCAGTTCTCCATGGCCTGTCCTGCCTTTCTGGATTTTACACTTTTTTCAGATGGCCCTTTTGACCGGGGGGAAGTGAGACTTCATTGTAGTGCAGATTTCCTTTGCAAGCTTGCTTGGTTGGCCAAAAAGGGCGTATGCGTTTTTTCCTGAATATATTCAGGAAAAAACGCATACGCCCTTTTTGGCCAAGTGCATCATTGTGGACGTTCTGCCTCTTTTCCTATGCTTTCAATGCAATTCCAGTCTACCTCCTGAAATCGGTTTCCTGCAATTCTGCCCCGCTTTCAAGTCCTCTTGGCAGCCTTACTTCAGTATATTTTTGGACGATAGCTGTCACTTATAACTCTGCAGGTTTGTGAATTACAGTGCCCCTGAGCTCCTTTCTTCAACTCGCTTTCTTGTGAGCTGGCCGCAACACCGCAGGATTGCTTCAGGCCCTAATGTGGTTCCGGCACGGCACGCTGAGCCTTTGGTTAATTCCTCTTCCTGGTGGGAAATGAGAGTTAAATTTGCCCGTCCAGACACCTCCAGCTAGTCTCTCATTGGTTCTCCCTATTCCTGTTCATCTTCCGCAGAAATTGCAAACTGGGCCAAACAGGAGGTTAAAGGCACTGACTCTCCAAGTCGGGAGAGTGTTAGTAAAGCGTCTGGAATGTTGCACCCGAGTACCAGGGGACGAGAACGGAGACATATTTGAACACGTCTCCCGATCACACGGTTGATCATACTCTGGGTTCCACATGCATGTTTTAGCTGAAGGAAGAATCCCTTAAACCTGGAGAGTTGAGACCCGTGGAATGGGTACCATGCAATATGACTTCAAAGGGTCTTCATTTGCTCACCGAACCTCTCCAATCCTATCACTGCTGCGTTTATGCCCCTGTACACACGCTTGATTCTCTTTCGGAGACATAGCAATCCATAGGTTTTAAGATACTTACTAGTCAGGTACATTCTTAGGCGTTTAATATGGGGTGTTGAGTCCATTTCGTTGAGCAAGGAGTAGCTCTTGTCTATTCCATATTTGGCTTAAGGAACTTTATCTGTGCTCATTTCAATCTCTGGTTTTATGCAGCACCCCAACTCACCTTTCCCCTTAAGCAAGCATAAGTTGGTTTTCTAAATTTGAGACCCTGTTCTGTTTTGTAATCCAGTTCCTGTGTAGCCAAGTTTACATTCCGTGTATTAGTGATATCTTATGATGTTTCTTTTTCTGTGTGACTTCTTTCAGTTAGAATCATCATACCTGAATCCACTCATTATGCTGCTACGGGCCTGATGACATAGATGTCATTGCTGAGTGCTATTGCATTGTACGTAAGTACCACAACTTCTTCATCCATTTTTCACTTTCTGCGATATTGAACTTGTACCGTAAACGAGGTTCTTGTAAACAGAGCCGTCCCAAACTTTGGGGTGGCTGTGTCTTTTTGATTTTCATTTCCCTAAGCTATAGGACCATAAGTGGAAGTGCCCTAGGCTCTGTTGCTTTGTTTTTTAGATGTTTCAGGAAACACCATACACTTCTCCCGAGTGGCTGTTGGCAATTTACATCCCGCCCATCAGCATAACAAGGCTCCCAGTTCTCCATGGCCTGTCCTGCCTTTCTGGATTTTACACTTTTTTCAGATGGCCCTTTTGACCGGGGGGAAGTGAGACTTCATTGTAGTGCAGATTTCCTTTGCAAGCTTGCTTGGTTGGCCAAAAAGGGCGTATGCGTTTTTTCCTGAATATATTCAGGAAAAAACGCATACGCCCTTTTTGGCCAAGTGCATCATTGTGGACGTTCTGCCTCTTTTCCTATGCTTTCAATGCAATTCCAGTCTACCTCCTGAAATCGGTTTCCTGCAATTCTGCCCCGCTTTCAAGTCCTCTTGGCAGCCTTACTTCAGTATATTTTTGGACGATAGCTGTCATTTATAACTCTGCAGGTTTGTGAATTACAGTGCCCCTGAGCTCCTTTCTTCAACTCGCTTTCTTGTGAGCTGGCCGCAACACCGCAGGATTGCTTCAGGCCCTAATCTGGTTCCGGCACGGCACGCTGAGCCTTTGGTTAATTCCTCTTCCTGGTGGGAAATGAGAGTTAAATTTGCCCGTCCAGACACCTCCAGCTAGTCTCTCATTGGTTCTCCCTATTCCTGTTCATCTTCCGCAGAAATTGCAAACTGGGCCAAACAGGAGGTTAAAGGCACTGACTCTCCAAGTCGGGAGAGTGTTAGTAAAGCGTCTGGAATGTTGCACCCGAGTACCAGGGGACGAGAACGGAGACATATTTGAACACGTCTCCCGATCACACGGTTGATCATACTCTGGGTTCCACATGCATGTTTTAGCTGAAGGAAGAATCCCTTAAACCTGGAGAGTTGAGACCCGTGGAATGGGTACCATGCAATATGACTTCAAAGGGTCTTCATTTGCTCACCGAACCTCTCCAATCCTATCACTGCTGCGTTTATGCCCCTGTACACACGCTTGATTCTCTTTCGGAGACATAGCAATCCATAGGTTTTAAGATACTTACTAGTCAGGTACATTCTTAGGCGTTTAATATGGGGTGTTGAGTCCATTTCGTTGAGCAAGGAGTAGCTCTTGTCTATTCCATATTTGGCTTAAGGAACTTTATCTGTGCTCATTTCAATCTCTGGTTTTATGCAGCACCCCAACTCACCTTTCCCCTTAAGCAAGCATAAGTTGGTTTTCTAAATTTGAGACCCTGTTCTGTTTTGTAATCCAGTTCCTGTGTAGCCAAGTTTACATTCCGTGTATTAGTGATATCTTATGATGTTTCTTTTTCTGTGTGACTTCTTTCAGTTAGAATCATCATACCTGAATCCACTCATTATGCTGCTACGGGCCTGATGACATAGATGTCATTGCTGAGTGATATTGCATTGTACGTAAGTACCACAACTTCTTCATCCATTTTTCACTTTCTGCGATATTGAACTTGTACCGTAAACGAGGTTCTTGTAAACAGAGCCGTCCCAAACTTTGGGGTGGCTGTGTCTTTTTGATTTTCATTTCCCTAAGCTATAGGACCATAAGTGGAAGTGCCCTAGGCTCTGTTGCTTTGTTTTTTAGATGTTTCAGGAAACACCATACACTTCTCCCGAGTGGCTGTTGGCAATTTACATCCCGCCCATCAGCATAACAAGCCTCCCAGTTCTCCATGGCCTGTCCTGCCTTTCTGGATTTTACACTTTTTTCAGATGGCCCTTTTGACTGGGGGGAAGTGAGACTTCATTGTAGTGCAGATTTCCTTTGCAAGCTTGCTTGGTTGGCCAAAAAGGGCGTATGCGTTTTTTCCTGAATATATTCAGGAAAAAACGCATACGCCCTTTTTGGCCAAGTGCATCATTGTGGACGTTCTGCCTCTTTTCCTATGCTTTCAATGCAATTCCAGTCTACCTCCTGAAATCGGTTTCCTGCAATTCTGCCCCGCTTTCAAGTCCTCTTGGCAGCCTTACTTCAGTATATTTTTGGACGATAGCTGTCACTTATAACTCTGCAGGTTTGTGAATTACAGTGCCCCTGAGCTCCTTTCTTCAACTCGCTTTCTTGTGAGCTGGCCGCAACACCGCAGGATTGCTTCAGGCCCTAATCTGGTTCCGGCACGGCACGCTGAGCCTTTGGTTAATTCCTCTTCCTGGTGGGAAATGAGAGTTAAATTTGCCCGTCCAGACACCTCCAGCTAGTCTCTCATTGGTTCTCCCTATTCCTGTTCATCTTCCGCAGAAATTGCAAACTGGGCCAAACAGGAGGTTAAAGGCACTGACTCTCCAAGTCGGGAGAGTGTTAGTAAAGCGTCTGGAATGTTGCACCCGAGTACCAGGGGACGAGAACGGAGACATATTTGAACACGTCTCCCGATCACACGGTTGATCATACTCTGGGTTCCACATGCATGTTTTAGCTGAAGGAAGAATCCCTTAAACCTGGAGAGTTGAGACCCGTGGAATGGGTACCATGCAATATGACTTCAAAGGGTCTTCATTTGCTCACCGAACCTCTCCAATCCTATCACTGCTGCGTTTATGCCCCTGTACACACGCTTGATTCTCTTTCGGAGACATAGCAATCCATAGGTTTTAAGATACTTACTAGTCAGGTACATTCTTAGGCGTTTAATATGGGGTGTTGAGTCCATTTCGTTGAGCAAGGAGTAGCTCTTGTCTATTCCATATTTGGCTTAAGGAACTTACTCTGTGCTCATTTCAATCTCTGGTTTTATGCAGCACCCCAACTCACCTTTCCCCTTAAGCAAGCATAAGTTGGTTTTCTAAATTTGAGACCCTGTTCTGTTTTGTAATCCAGTTCCTGTGTAGCCAAGTTTACATTCCGTGTATTAGTGATATCTTATGATGTTTCTTTTTCTGTGTGACTTATTTCAGTTAGAATCATCATACCTGAATCCACTCATTATGCTGCTATGGGCCTGATGACATAGATGTCATTGCTGAGTGATATTGCATTGTACGTAAGTACCACAACTTCTTCATCCATTTTTCACTTTCTGCGATATTGAACTTGTACCGTAAACGAGGTTCTTGTAAACAGAGCCGTCCCAAACTTTGGGGTGGCTGTGTCTTTTTGATTTTCATTTCCCTAAGCTATAGGACCATAAGTGGAAGTGCCCTAGGCTCTGTTGCTTTGTTTTTTAGATGTTTCAGGAAACACCATACACTTCTCCCGAGTGGCTGTTGGCAATTTACATCCCGCCCATCAGCATAACAAGGCTCCCAGTTCTCCATGGCCTGTCCTGCCTTTCTGGATTTTACACTTTTTTCAGATGGCCCTTTTGACCGGGGGGAAGTGAGACTTCATTGTAGTGCAGATTTCCTTTGCAAGCTTGCTTGGTTGGCCAAAAAGGGCGTATGCGTTTTTTCCTGAATATATTCAGGAAAAAACGCATACGCCCTTTTTGGCCAAGTGCATCATTGTGGACGTTCTGCCTCTTTTCCTATGCTTTCAATGCAATTCCAGTCTACCTCCTGAAATCGGTTTCCTGCAATTCTGCCCCGCTTTCAAGTCCTCTTGGCAGCCTTACTTCAGTATATTTTTGGACGATAGCTGTCATTTATAACTCTGCAGGTTTGTGAATTACAGTGCCCCTGAGCTCCTTTCTTCAACTCGCTTTCTTGTGAGCTGGCCGCAACACCGCAGGATTGCTTCAGGCCCTAATGTGGTTCCGGCACGGCACGCTGAGCCTTTGGTTAATTCCTCTTCCTGGTGGGAAATGAGAGTTAAATTTGCCCGTCCAGACACCTCCAGCTAGTCTCTCATTGGTTCTCCCTATTCCTGTTCATCTTCCGCAGAAATTGCAAACTGGGCCAAACAGGAGGTTAAAGGCACTGACTCTCCAAGTCGGGAGAGTGTTAGTAAAGCGTCTGGAATGTTGCACCCGAGTACCAGGGGACGAGAACGGAGACATATTTGAAGACGTCTCCCGATCACACGGTTGATCATACTCTGGGTTCCACATGCATGTTTTAGCTGAAGGAAGAATCCCTTAAACCTGGAGAGTTGAGACCCGTGGAATGGGTACCATGCAATATGACTTCAAAGGGTCTTCATTTGCTCACCGAACCTCTCCAATCCTATCACTGCTGCGTTTATGCCCCTGTACACACGCTTGATTCTCTTTCGGAGACATAGCAATCCATAGGTTTTAAGATACTTACTAGTCAGGTACATTCTTAGGCGTTTAATATGGGGTGTTGAGTCCATTTCGTTGAGCAAGGAGTAGCTCTTGTCTATTCCATATTTGGCTTAAGGAACTTTATCTGTGCTCATTTCAATCTCTGGTTTTATGCAGCACCCCAACTCACCTTTCCCCGTAAGCAAGCATAAGTTGGTTTTCTAAATTTGAGACCCTGTTCTGTTTTGTAATCCAGTTCCTGTGTAGCCAAGTTTACATTCCGTGTATTAGTGATATCTTATGATGTTTCTTTTTCTGTGTGACTTCTTTCAGTTAGAATCATCATACCTGAATCCACTCATTATGCTGCTACGGGCCTGATGACATAGATGTCATTGCTGAGTGATATTGCATTGTACGTAAGTACCACAACTTCTTCATCCATTTTTCACTTTCTGCGATATTGAACTTGTACCGTAAACGAGGTTCTTGTAAACAGAGCCGTCCCAAACTTTGGGGTGGCTGTGTCTTTTTGATTTTCATTTCCCTAAGCTATAGGACCATAAGTGGAAGTGCCCTAGGCTCTGTTGCTTTGTTTTTTAGATGTTTCAGGAAACACCATACACTTCTCCCGAGTGGCTGTTGGCAATTTACATCCCGCCCATCAGCATAACAAGGCTCCCAGTTCTCCATGGCCTGTCCTGCCTTTCTGGATTTTACACTTTTTTCAGATGGCCCTTTTGACCGGGGGGAAGTGAGACTTCATTGTAGTGCAGATTTCCTTTGCAAGCTTGCTTGGTTGGCCAAAAAGGGCGTATGCGTTTTTTCCTGAATATATTCAGGAAAAAACGCATACGCCCTTTTTGGCCAAGTGCATCATTGTGGACGTTCTGCCTCTTTTCCTATGCTTTCAATGCAATTCCAGTCTACCTCCTGAAATCGGTTTCCTGCAATTCTGCCCCGCTTTCAAGTCCTCTTGGCAGCCTTACTTCAGTATATTTTTGGACGATAGCTGTCATTTATAACTCTGCAGGTTTGTGAATTACAGTGCCCCTGAGCTCCTTTCTTCAACTCGCTTTCTTGTGAGCTGGCCGCAACACCGCAGGATTGCTTCAGGCCCTAATGTGGTTCCGGCACGGCACGCTGAGCCTTTGGTTAATTCCTCTTCCTGGTGGGAAATGAGAGTTAAATTTGCCCGTCCAGACACCTCCAGCTAGTCTCTCATTGGTTCTCCCTATTCCTGTTCATCTTCCGCAGAAATTGCAAACTGGGCCAAACAGGAGGTTAAAGGCACTGACTCTCCAAGTCGGGAGAGTGTTAGTAAAGCGTCTGGAATGTTGCACCCAAGTACCAGGGGACGAGAACGGAGACATATTTGAACACGTCTCCCGATCACACGGTTGATCATACTCTGGGTTCCACATGCATGTTTTAGCTGAAGGAAGAATCCCTTAAACCTGGAGAGTTGAGACCCGTGGAATGGGTACCATGCAATATGACTTCAAAGGGTCTTCATTTGCTCACCGAACCTCTCCAATCCTATAACTGCTGCGTTTATGCCCCTGTACACATGCTTGATTCTCTTTCGGAGACATAGCAATCCATAGGTTTTAAGATACTTACTAGTCAGGTACATTATTAGGCGTTTAATATGGGGTGTTGAGTCCATTTCGTTGAGCAAGGAGTAGCTCTTGTCTATTCCATATTTGGCTTAAGGAAATTTGTCTGTGCTCATTTCAATCTCTGGTTTTATGCAGCACCCCAACTCACCTTTCCCCTTAAGCAAGCATAAGTTGGTTTTCTAAATTTGAGACCCTGTTCTGTTTTGTAATCCAGTTCCTGTGTAGCCAAGTTTACATTCCGTGTATTAGTGATATCTTATGATGTTTCTTTTTCTGTGTGACTTCTCTCAGTTAGAATCATCATACCTGAATCCACTCATTATGCTGCTACGGGCCTGATGACATAGATGTCATTGCTGAGTGATATTGCATTGTACGTAAGTACCACAACTTCTTCATCCATTTTTCACTTTCTGCGATATTGAACTTGTACCGTAAACGAGGTTCTTGTAAACAGAGCCGTCCCAAACTTTGGGGTGGCTGTGTCTTTTTGATTTTCATTTCCCTAAGCTATAGGACCATAAGTGGAAGTGCCCTAGGCTCTGTTGCTTTGTTTTTTAGATGTTTCAGGAAACACCATACACTTCTCCCGAGTGGCTGTTGGCAATTTACATCCCGCCCATCAGCATAACAAGGCTCCCAGTTCTCCATGGCCTGTCCTGCCTTTCTGGATTTTACACTTTTTTCAGATGGCCCTTTTGACCGGGGGGAAGTGAGACTTCATTGTAGTGCAGATTTCCTTTGCAAGCTTGCTTGGTTGGCCAAAAAGGGCGTATGCGTTTTTTCCTGAATATATTCAGGAAAAAACGCATACGCCCTTTTTGGCCAAGTGCATCATTGTGGACGTTCTGCCTCTTTTCCTATGCTTTGAATGCAATTCCAGTCTACCTCCTGAAATCGGTTTCCTGCAATTCTGCCCCGCTTTCAAGTCCTCTTGGCAGCCTTACTTCAGTATATTTTTGGACGATAGCTGTCATTTATAACTCTGCAGGTTTGTGAATTACAGTGCCCCTGAGCTCCTTTCTTCAACTCGCTTTCTTGTGAGCTGGGCGCAACACCGCAGGATTGCTTCAGGCCCTAATCTGGTTCCGGCACGGCACGCTGAGCCTTTGGTTAATTCCTCTTCCTGGTGGGAAATGAGAGTTAAATTTGCCCGTCCAGACACCTCCAGCTAGTCTCTCATTGGTTCTCCCTATTCCTGTTCATCTTCCGCAGAAATTGCAAACTGGGCCAAACAGGAGGTTAAAGGCACTGACTCTCCAAGTCGGGAGAGTGTTAGTAAAGCGTCTGGAATGTTGCACCCGAGTACCAGGGGACGAGAACGGAGACATATTTGAACACGTCTCCCGATCACACGGTTGATCATACTCTGGGTTCCACATGCATGTTTTAGCTGAAGGAAGAATCCCTTAAACCTGGAGAGTTGAGACCCGTGGAATGGGTACCATGCAATATGACTTCAAAGGGTCTTCATTTGCTCACCGAACCTCTCCAATCCTATCACTGCTGCGTTTATGCCCCTGTACACACGCTTGATTCTCTTTCGGAGACATAGCAATCCATAGGTTTTAAGATACTTACTAGTCAGGTACATTCTTAGGCGTTTAATATGGGGTGTTGAGTCCATTTCGTTGAGCAAGGAGTAGCTCTTGTCTATTCCATATTTGGCTTAAGGAACTTTATCTGTGCTCATTTCAATCTCTGGTTTTATGCAGCACCCCAACTCACCTTTCCCCTTAAGCAAGCATAAGTTGGTTTTCTAAATTTGAGACCCTGTTCTGTTTTGTAATCCAGTTCCTGTGTAGCCAAGTTTACATTCCGTGTATTAGTGATATCTTATGATGTTTCTTTTTCTGTGTGACTTCTTTCAGTTAGAATCATCATACCTGAATCCACTCATTATGCTGCTACGGGCCTGATGACATAGATGTCATTGCTGAGTGATATTGCATTGTACGTAAGTACCACAACTTCTTCATCCATTTTTCACTTTCTGCGATATTGAACTTGTACCGTAAACGAGGTTCTTGTAAACAGAGCCGTCCCAAACTTTGGGGTGGCTGTGTCTTTTTGATTTTCATTTCCCTAAGCTATAGGACCATAAGTGGAAGTGCCCTAGGCTCTGTTGCTTTGCTTTTTAGATGTTTCAGGAAACACCATACACTTCTCCCGAGTGGCTGTTGGCAATTTACATCCCGCCCATCAGCATAACAAGGCTCCCAGTTCTCCATGGCCTGTCCTGCCTTTCTGGATTTTACACTTTTTTCAGATGGCCCTTTTGACCGGGGGGAAGTGAGACTTCATTGTAGTGCAGATTTCCTTTGCAAGCTTGCTTGGTTGGCCAAAAAGGGCGTATGCGTTTTTTCCTGAATATATTCAGGAAAAAACGCATACGCCCTTTTTGGCCAAGTGCATCATTGTGGACGTTCTGCCTCTTTTCCTATGCTTTCAATGCAATTCCAGTCTACCTCCTGAAATCGGTTTCCTGCAATTCTGCCCCGCTTTCAAGTCCTCTTGGCAGCCTTACTTCAGTATATTTTTGGACGATAGCTGTCATTTATAACTCTGCAGGTTTGTGAATTACAGTGCCCCTGAGCTCCTTTCTTCAACTCGCTTTCTTGTGAGCTGGCCGCAACACCGCAGGATTGCTTCAGGCCCTAATGTGGTTCCGGCACGGCACGCTGAGCCTTTGGTTAATTCCTCTTCCTGGTGGGAAATGAGAGTTAAATTTGCCCGTCCAGACACCTCCAGCTAGTCTCTCATTGGTTCTCCCTATTCCTGTTCATCTTCCGCAGAAATTGCAAACTGGGCCAAACAGGAGGTTAAAGGCACTGACTCTCCAAGTCGGGAGAGTGTTAGTAAAGCGTCTGGAATGTTGCACCCGAGTACCAGGGGACGAGAACGGAGACATATTTGAACACGTCTCCCGATCACATGGTTGATCATACTCTGGGTTCCACATGCATGTTTTAGCTGAAGGAAGAATCCCTTAAACCTGGAGAGTTGAGACCCGTGGAATGGGTACCATGCAATATGACTTCAAAGGGTCTTCATTTGCTCACCGAACCTCTCCAATCCTATCACTGCTGCGTTTATGCCCCTGTACACACGCTTGATTCTCTTTCGGAGACATAGCAATCCATAGGTTTTAAGATACTTACTAGTCAGGTACATTCTTAGGCGTTTAATATGGGGTGTTGAGTCCATTTCGTTGAGCAAGGAGTAGCTCTTGTCTATTCCATATTTGGCTTAAGGAACTTTATCTGTGCTCATTTCAATCTCTGGTTTTATGCAGCACCCCAACTCACCTTTCCCCTTAAGCAAGCATAAGTTGGTTTTCTAAATTTGAGACCCTGTTCTGTTTTGTAATCCAGTTCCTGTGTAGCCAAGTTTACATTCCGTGTATTAGTGATATCTTATGATGTTTCTTTTTCTGTGTGACTTCTTTCAGTTAGAATCATCATACCTGAATCCACTCATTATGCTGCTACGGGCCTGATGACATAGATGTCATTGCTGAGTGATATTGCATTGTACGTAAGTACCACAACTTCTTCATCCATTTTTCACTTTCTGCGATATTGAACTTGTACCGTAAACGAGGTTCTTGTAAACAGAGCCGTCCCAAACTTTGGGGTGGCTGTGTCTTTTTGATTTTCATTTCCCTAAGCTATAGGACCATAAGTGGAAGTGCCCTAGGCTCTGTTGCTTTGCTTTTTAGATGTTTCAGGAAACACCATACACTTCTCCCGAGTGGCTGTTGGCAATTTACATCCCGCCCATCAGCATAACAAGGCTCCCAGTTCTCCATGGCCTGTCCTGCCTTTCTGGATTTTACACTTTTTTCAGATGGCCCTTTTGACCGGGGGGAAGTGAGACTTCATTGTAGTGCAGATTTCCTTTGCAAGCTTGCTTGGTTGGCCAAAAAGGGCGTATGCGTTTTTTCCTGAATATATTCAGGAAAAAACGCATACGCCCTTTTTGGCCAAGTGCATCATTGTGGACGTTCTGCCTCTTTTCCTATGCTTTCAATGCAATTCCAGTCTACCTCCTGAAATCGGTTTCCTGCAATTCTGCCCCGCTTTCAAGTCCTCTTGGCAGCCTTACTTCAGTATATTTTTGGACGATAGCTGTCATTTATAACTCTGCAGGTTTGTGAATTACAGTGCCCCTGAGCTCCTTTCTTCAACTCGCTTTCTTGTGAGCTGGCCGCAACACCGCAGGATTGCTTCAGGCCCTAATGTGGTTCCGGCACGGCACGCTGAGCCTTTGGTTAATTCCTCTTCCTGGTGGGAAATGAGAGTTAAATTTGCCCGTCCAGACACCTCCAGCTAGTCTCTCATTGGTTCTCCCTATTCCTGTTCATCTTCCGCAGAAATTGCAAACTGGGCCAAACAGGAGGTTAAAGGCACTGACTCTCCAAGTCGGGAGAGTGTTAGTAAAGCGTCTGGAATGTTGCACCCGAGTACCAGGGGACGAGAACGGAGACATATTTGAACACGTCTCCCGATCACATGGTTGATCATACTCTGGGTTCCACATGCATGTTTTAGCTGAAGGAAGAATCCCTTAAACCTGGAGAGTTGAGACCCGTGGAATGGGTACCATGCAATATGACTTCAAAGGGTCTTCATTTGCTCACCGAACCTCTCCAATCCTATCACTGCTGCGTTTATGCCCCTGTACACACGCTTGATTCTCTTTCGGAGACATAGCAATCCATAGGTTTTAAGATACTTACTAGTCAGGTACATTCTTAGGCGTTTAATATGGGGTGTTGAGTCCATTTCGTTGAGCAAGGAGTAGCTCTTGTCTATTCCATATTTGGCTTAAGGAACTTTATCTGTGCTCATTTCAATCTCTGGTTTTATGCAGCACCCCAACTCACCTTTCCCCTTAAGCAAGCATAAGTTGGTTTTCTAAATTTGAGACCCTGTTCTGTTTTGTAATCCAGTTCCTGTGTAGCCAAGTTTACATTCCGTGTATTAGTGATATCTTATGATGTTTCTTTTTCTGTGTGACTTATTTCAGTTAGAATCATCATACCTGAATCCACTCATTATGCTGCTACGGGCCTGATGACATAGATGTCATTGCTGAGTGATATTGCATTGTACGTAAGTACCACAACTTCTTCATCCATTTTTCACTTTCTGCGATATTGAACTTGTACCGTAAACGAGGTTCTTGTAAACAGAGCCGTCCCAAACTTTGGGGTGGCTGTGTCTTTTTGATTTTCATTTCCCTAAGCTATAGGACCATAAGTGGAAGTGCCCTAGGCTCTGTTGCTTTGCTTTTTAGATGTTTCAGGAAACACCATACACTTCTCCCGAGTGGCTGTTGGCAATTTACATCCCGCCCATCAGCATAACAAGGCTCCCAGTTCTCCATGGCCTGTCCTGCCTTTCTGGATTTTACACTTTTTTCAGATGGCCCTTTTGACCGGGGGGAAGTGAGACTTCATTGTAGTGCAGATTTCCTTTGCAAGCTTGCTTGGTTGGCCAAAAAGGGCGTATGCGTTTTTTCCTGAATATATTCAGGAAAAAACGCATACGCCCTTTTTGGCCAAGTGCATCATTGTGGACGTTCTGCCTCTTTTCCTATGCTTTCAATGCAATTCCAGTCTACCTCCTGAAATCGGTTTCCTGCAATTCTGCCCCGCTTTCAAGTCCTCTTGGCAGCCTTACTTCAGTATATTTTTGGACGATAGCTGTCATTTATAACTCTGCAGGTTTGTGAATTACAGTGCCCCTGAGCTCCTTTCTTCAACTCGCTTTCTTGTGAGCTGGCCGCAACACCGCAGGATTGCTTCAGGCCCTAATGTGGTTCCGGCACGGCACGCTGAGCCTTTGGTTAATTCCTCTTCCTGGTGGGAAATGAGAGTTAAATTTGCCCGTCCAGACACCTCCAGCTAGTCTCTCATTGGTTCTCCCTATTCCTGTTCATCTTCCGCAGAAATTGCAAACTGGGCCAAACAGGAGGTTAAAGGCACTGACTCTCCAAGTCGGGAGAGTGTTAGTAAAGCGTCTGGAATGTTGCACCCGAGTACCAGGGGACGAGAACGGAGACATATTTGAACACGTCTCCCGATCACACGGTTGATCATACTCTGGGTTCCACATGCATGTTTTAGCTGAAGGAAGAATCCCTTAAACCTGGAGAGTTGAGACCCGTGGAATGGGTACCATGCAATATGACTTCAAAGGGTCTTCATTTGCTCACCGAACCTCTCCAATCCTATCACTGCTGCGTTTATGCCCCTGTACACACGCTTGATTCTCTTTCGGAGACATAGCAATCCATAGGTTTTAAGATACTTACTAGTCAGGTACATTCTTAGGCGTTTAATATGGGGTGTTGAGTCCATTTCGTTGAGCAAGGAGTAGCTCTTGTCTATTCCATATTTGGCTTAAGGAACTTTATCTGTGCTCATTTCAATCTCTGGTTTTATGCAGCACCTCAACTCACCTTTCCCCTTAAGCAAGCATAAGTTGGTTTTCTAAATTTGAGACCCTGTTCTGTTTGGTAATCCCGTTCCTGTGTAGCCAAGTTTACATTCCGTGTATTAGTGATACCTTATGATGTTTCTTTTTCTGTGTGACTTCTTTCAGTTAGAATCATCATACCTGAATCCACTCATTATGCTGCTACGGGCCTGATGACATAGATGTCATTGCTGAGTGATATTGCATTGTACGTAAGTACCACAACTTCTTCATCCATTTTTCACTTTCTGCGATATTGAACTTGTACCGTAAACGAGGTTCTTGTAAACAGAGCCGTCCCAAACTTTGGGGTGGCTGTGTCTTTTTGATTTTCATTTCCCTAAGCTATAGGACCATAAGTGGAAGTGCCCTAGGCTCTGTTGCTTTGCTTTTTAGATGTTTCAGGAAACACCATACACTTCTCCCGAGTGGCTGTTGGCAATTTACATCCCGCCCATCAGCATAACAAGGCTCCCAGTTCTCCATGGCCTGTCCTGCCTTTCTGGATTTTACACTTTTTTCAGATGGCCCTTTTGACCGGGGGGAAGTGAGACTTCATTGTAGTGCAGATTTCCTTTGCAAGCTTGCTTGGTTGGCCAAAAAGGGCGTATGCGTTTTTTCCTGAATATATTCAGGAAAAAACGCATACGCCCTTTTTGGCCAAGTGCATCATTGTGGACGTTCTGCCTCTTTTCCTATGCTTTCAATGCAATTCCAGTCTACCTCCTGAAATCGGTTTCCTGCAATTCTGCCCCGCTTTCAAGTCCTCTTGGCAGCCTTACTTCAGTATATTTTTGGACGATAGCTGTCATTTATAACTCTGCAGGTTTGTGAATTACAGTGCCCCTGAGCTCCTTTCTTCAACTCGCTTTCTTGTGAGCTGGCCGCAACACCGCAGGATTGCTTCAGGCCCTAATCTGGTTCCGGCACGGCACGCTGAGCCTTTGGTTAATTCCTCTTCCTGGTGGGAAATGAGAGTTAAATTTGCCCGTCCAGACACCTCCAGCTAGTCTCTCATTGGTTCTCCCTATTCCTGTTCATCTTCCGCAGAAATTGCAAACTGGGCCAAACAGGAGGTTAAAGGCACTGACTCTCCAAGTCGGGAGAGTGTTAGTAAAGCGTCTGGAATGTTGCACCCGAGTACCAGGGGACGAGAACGGAGACATATTTGAACACGTCTCCCGATCACACGGTTGATCATACTCTGGGTTCCACATGCATGTTTTAGCTGAAGGAAGAATCCCTTAAACCTGGAGAGTTGAGACCCGTGGAATGGGTACCATGCAATATGACTTCAAAGGGTCTTCATTTGCTCACCGAACCTCTCCAATCCTATCACTGCTGCGTTTATGCCCCTGTACACACGCTTGATTCTCTTTCGGAGACATAGCAATCCATAGGTTTTAAGATACTTACTAGTCAGGTACATTCTTAGGCGTTTAATATGGGGTGTTGAGTCCATTTCGTTGAGCAAGGAGTAGCTCTTGTCTATTCCATATTTGGCTTAAGGAACTTTATCTGTGCTCATTTCAATCTCTGGTTTTATGCAGCACCTCAACTCACCTTTCCCCTTAAGCAAGCATAAGTTGGTTTTCTAAATTTGAGACCCTGTTCTGTTTGGTAATCCCGTTCCTGTGTAGCCAAGTTTACATTCCGTGTATTAGTGATACCTTATGATGTTTCTTTTTCTGTGTGACTTCTTTCAGTTAGAATCATCATACCTGAATCCACTCATTATGCTGCTACGGGCCTGATGACATAGATGTCATTGCTGAGTGATATTGCATTGTACGTAAGTACCACAACTTCTTCATCCATTTTTCACTTTCTGCGATATTGAACTTGTACCGTAAACGAGGTTCTTGTAAACAGAGCCGTCCCAAACTTTGGGGTGGCTGTGTCTTTTTGATTTTCATTTCCCTAAGCTATAGGACCATAAGTGGAAGTGCCCTAGGCTCTGTTGCTTTGCTTTTTAGATGTTTCAGGAAACACCATACACTTCTCCCGAGTGGCTGTTGGCAATTTACATCCCGCCCATCAGCATAACAAGGCTCCCAGTTCTCCATGGCCTGTCCTGCCTTTCTGGATTTTACACTTTTTTCAGATGGCCCTTTTGACCGGGGGGAAGTGAGACTTCATTGTAGTGCAGATTTCCTTTGCAAGCTTGCTTGGTTGGCCAAAAAGGGCGTATGCGTTTTTTCCTGAATATATTCAGGAAAAAACGCATACGCCCTTTTTGGCCAAGTGCATCATTGTGGACGTTCTGCCTCTTTTCCTATGCTTTCAATGCAATTCCAGTCTACCTCCTGAAATCGGTTTCCTGCAATTCTGCCCCGCTTTCAAGTCCTCTTGGCAGCCTTACTTCAGTATATTTTTGGACGATAGCTGTCATTTATAACTCTGCAGGTTTGTGAATTACAGTGCCCCTGAGCTCCTTTCTTCAACTCGCTTTCTTGTGAGCTGGCCGCAACACCGCAGGATTGCTTCAGGCCCTAATCTGGTTCCGGCACGGCACGCTGAGCCTTTGGTTAATTCCTCTTTCTGGTGGGAAATGAGAGTTAAATTTGCCCGTCCAGACACCTCCAGCTAGTCTCTCATTGGTTCTCCCTATTCCTGTTCATCTTCCGCAGAAATTGCAAACTGGGCCAAACAGGAGGTTAAAGGCACTGACTCTCCAAGTCGGGAGAGTGTTAGTAAAGCGTCTGGAATGTTGCACCCGAGTACCAGGGGACGAGAACGGAGACATATTTGAACACGTCTCCCGATCACACGGTTGATCATACTCTGGGTTCCACATGCATGTTTTAGCTGAAGGAAGAATCCCTTAAACCTGGAGAGTTGAGACCCGTGGAATGGGTACCATGCAATATGACTTCAAAGGGTCTTCATTTGCTCACCGAACCTCTCCAATCCTATCACTGCTGCGTTTATGCCCCTGTACACACGCTTGATTCTCTTTCGGAGACATAGCAATCCATAGGTTTTAAGATACTTACTAGTCAGGTACATTCTTAGGCGTTTAATATGAGGTGTTGAGTCCATTTCGTTGAGCAAGGAGTAGCTCT
Organism: Globicephala melas; assembly: GCF_963455315.2. Taxonomy (NCBI): domain Eukaryota; kingdom Metazoa; phylum Chordata; class Mammalia; order Artiodactyla; family Delphinidae; genus Globicephala; species Globicephala melas. The sequence goes on along the minus strand of NW_027207273.1, from coordinate 542,406 downwards.
TGTCTATTCCATATTTGGCTTAAGGAACTTTATCTGTGCTCATTTCAATCTCTGGTTTTATGCAGCACCTCAACTCACCTTTCCCCTTAAGCAAGCATAAGTTGGTTTTCTAAATTTGAGACCCTGTTCTGTTTTGTAATCCAGTTCCTGTGTAGCCAAGTTTACATTCCGTGTATTAGTGATATCTTATGATGTTTCTTTTTCTGTGTGACTTCTTTCAGTTAGAATCATCATACCTGAATCCACTCATTATGCTGCTACGGGCCTGATGACATAGATGTCATTGCTGAGTGATATTGCATTGTACGTAAGTACCACAACTTCTTCATCCATTTTTCACTTTCTGCGATATTGAACTTGTACCGTAAACGAGGTTCTTGTAAACAGAGCCGTCCCAAACTTTGGGGTGGCTGTGTCTTTTTGATTTTCATTTCCCTAAGCTATAGGACCATAAGTGGAAGTGCCCTAGGCTCTGTTGCTTTGCTTTTTAGATGTTTCAGGAAACACCATACACTTCTCCCGAGTGGCTGTTGGCAATTTACATCCCGCCCATCAGCATAACAAGGCTCCCAGTTCTCCATGGCCTGTCCTGCCTTTCTGGATTTTACACTTTTTTCAGATGGCCCTTTTGACTGGGGGGAAGTGAGACTTCATTGTAGTGCAGATTTCCTTTGCAAGCTTGCTTGGTTGGCCAAAAAGGGCGTATGCGTTTTTTCCTGAATATATTCAGGAAAAAACGCATACGCCCTTTTTGGCCAAGTGCATCATTGTGGACGTTCTGCCTCTTTTCCTATGCTTTCAATGCAATTCCAGTCTACCTCCTGAAATCGGTTTCCTGCAATTCTGCCCTGCTTTCAAGTCCTCTTGGCAGCCTTACTTCAGTATATTTTTGGACGATAGCTGTCATTTATAACTCTGCAGGTTTGTGAATTACAGTGCCCCTGAGCTCCTTTCTTCAACTCGCTTTCTTGTGAGCTGGCCGCAACACCGCAGGATTGCTTCAGGCCCTAATGTGGTTCCGGCACGGCACGCTGAGCCTTTGGTTAATTCCTCTTCCTGGTGGGAAATGAGAGTTAAATTTGCCCGTCCAGACACCTCCAGCTAGTCTCTCATTGGTTCTCCCTATTCCTGTTCATCTTCTGCAGAAATTGCAAACTGGGCCAAACAGGAGGTTAAAGGCACTGACTCTCCAAGTCGAGAGAGTGTTAGTAAAGCGTCTGGAATGTTGAACCCGAGTACCAGGGGACGAGAACGGAGACATATTTGAACACGTCTCCCGATCACACGGTTGATCATACTCTGGGTTCCACATGCATGTTTTAGCTGAAGGAAGAATCCCTTAAACCTGGAGAGTTGAGACCCGTGGAATGGGTACCATGCAATATGACTTCAAAGGGTCTTCATTAGCTCACCGAACCTCTCCAATCCTATCACTGCTGCGTTTATGCCCCTGTACACACGCTTGATTCTCTTTCGGAGACATAGCAATCCATAGGTTTTAAGATACTTACTAGTCAGGTACATTCTTAGGCGTTTAATATGGGGGGTTGAGTCCATTTCGTTGAGCAAGGAGTAGCTCTTGTCTATTCCATATTTGGCTTAAGGAACTTTATCTGTGCTCATTTCAATCTCTGGTTTTATGCAGCACCTCAACTCACCTTTCCCCTTAAGCAAGCATAAGTTGGTTTTCTAAATTTGAGACCCTGTTCTGTTTGGTAATCCCGTTCCTGTGTAGCCAAGTTTACATTCCGTGTATTAGTGATATCTTATGATGTTTCTTTTTCTGTGTGACTTCTTTCAGTTAGAATCATCATACCTGAATCCACTCATTATGCTGCTACGGGCCTGATGACATAGATGTCATTGCTGAGTGCTATTGCATTGTACGTAAGTACCACAACTTCTTCATCCATTTTTCACTTTCTGCGATATTGAACTTGTACCGTAAACGAGGTTCTTGTAAACAGAGCCGTCCCAAACTTTGGGGTGGCTGTGTCTTTTTGATTTTCATTTCCCTAAGCTATAGGACCATAAGTGGAAGTGCCCTAGGCTCTGTTGCTTTGTTTTTTAGATGTTTCAGGAAACACCATACACTTCTCCCGAGTGGCTGTTGGCAATTTACATCCCGCCCATCAGCATAACAAGGCTCCCAGTTCTCCATGGCCTGTCCTGCCTTTCTGGATTTTACACTTTTTTCAGATGGCCCTTTTGACCGGGGGGAAGTGAGACTTCATTGTAGTGCAGATTTCCTTTGCAAGCTTGCTTGGTTGGCCAAAAAGGGCGTATGCGTTTTTTCCTGAATATATTCAGGAAAAAACGCATACGCCCTTTTTGGCCAAGTGCATCATTGTGGACGTTCTGCCTCTTTTCCTATGCTTTCAATGCAATTCCAGTCTACCTCCTGAAATCGGTTTCCTGCAATTCTGCCCCGCTTTCAAGTCCTCTTGGCAGCCTTACTTCAGTATATTTTTGGACGATAGCTGTCATTTATAACTCTGCAGGTTTGTGAATTACAGTGCCCCTGAGCTCCTTTCTTCAACTCGCTTTCTTGTGAGCTGGCCGCAACACCGCAGGATTGCTTCAGGCCCTAATGTGGTTCCGGCACGGCACGCTGAGCCTTTGGTTAATTCCTCTTCCTGGTGGGAAATGAGAGTTAAATTTGCCCGTCCAGACACCTCCAGCTAGTCTCTCATTGGTTCTCCCTATTCCTGTTCATCTTCCGCAGAAATTGCAAACTGGGCCAAACAGGAGGTTAAAGGCACTGACTCTCCAAGTCGGGAGAGTGTTAGTAAAGCGTCTGGAATGTTGCACCCGAGTACCAGGGGACGAGAACGGAGACATATTTGAACACGTCTCCCGATCACACGGTTGATCATACTCTGGGTTCCACATGCATGTTTTAGCTGAAGGAAGAATCCCTTAAACCTGGAGAGTTGAGACCCGTGGAATGGGTACCATGCAATATGACTTCAAAGGGTCTTCATTTGCTCACCGAACCTCTCCAATCCTATCACTGCTGCGTTTATGCCCCTGTACACACGCTTGATTCTCTTTCGGAGACATAGCAATCCATAGGTTTTAAGATACTTACTAGTCAGGTACATTCTTAGGCGTTTAATATGGGGTGTTGAGTCCATTTCGTTGAGCAAGGAGTAGCTCTTGTCTATTCCATATTTGGCTTAAGGAACTTTATCTGTGCTCATTTCAATCTCTGGTTTTATGCAGCACCTCAACTCACCTTTCCCCTTAAGCAAGCATAAGTTGGTTTTCTAAATTTGAGACCCTGTTCTGTTTGGTAATCCCGTTCCTGTGTAGCCAAGTTTACATTCCGTGTATTAGTGATACCTTATGATGTTTCTTTTTCTGTGTGACTTCTTTCAGTTAGAATCATCATACCTGAATCCACTCATTATGCTGCTACGGGCCTGATGACATAGATGTCATTGCTGAGTGATATTGCATTGTACGTAAGTACCACAACTTCTTCATCCATTTTTCACTTTCTGCGATATTGAACTTGTACCGTAAACGAGGTTCTTGTAAACAGAGCCGTCCCAAACTTTGGGGTGGCTGTGTCTTTTTGATTTTCATTTCCCTAAGCTATAGGACCATAAGTGGAAGTGCCCTAGGCTCTGTTGCTTTGCTTTTTAGATGTTTCAGGAAACACCATACACTTCTCCCGAGTGGCTGTTGGCAATTTACATCCCGCCCATCAGCATAACAAGGCTCCCAGTTCTCCATGGCCTGTCCTGCCTTTCTGGATTTTACACTTTTTTCAGATGGCCCTTTTGACCGGGGGGAAGTGAGACTTCATTGTAGTGCAGATTTCCTTTGCAAGCTTGCTTGGTTGGCCAAAAAGGGCGTATGCGTTTTTTCCTGAATATATTCAGGAAAAAACGCATACGCCCTTTTTGGCCAAGTGCATCATTGTGGACGTTCTGCCTCTTTTCCTATGCTTTCAATGCAATTCCAGTCTACCTCCTGAAATCGGTTTCCTGCAATTCTGCCCCGCTTTCAAGTCCTCTTGGCAGCCTTACTTCAGTATATTTTTGGACGATAGCTGTCATTTATAACTCTGCAGGTTTGTGAATTACAGTGCCCCTGAGCTCCTTTCTTCAACTCGCTTTCTTGTGAGCTGGCCGCAACACCGCAGGATTGCTTCAGGCCCTAATCTGGTTCCGGCACGGCACGCTGAGCCTTTGGTTAATTCCTCTTTCTGGTGGGAAATGAGAGTTAAATTTGCCCGTCCAGACACCTCCAGCTAGTCTCTCATTGGTTCTCCCTATTCCTGTTCATCTTCCGCAGAAATTGCAAACTGGGCCAAACAGGAGGTTAAAGGCACTGACTCTCCAAGTCGGGAGAGTGTTAGTAAAGCGTCTGGAATGTTGCACCCGAGTACCAGGGGACGAGAACGGAGACATATTTGAACACGTCTCCCGATCACACGGTTGATCATACTCTGGGTTCCACATGCATGTTTTAGCTGAAGGAAGAATCCCTTAAACCTGGAGAGTTGAGACCCGTGGAATGGGTACCATGCAATATGACTTCAAAGGGTCTTCATTTGCTCACCGAACCTCTCCAATCCTATCACTGCTGCGTTTATGCCCCTGTACACACGCTTGATTCTCTTTCGGAGACATAGCAATCCATAGGTTTTAAGATACTTACTAGTCAGGTACATTCTTAGGCGTTTAATATGGGGTGTTGAGTCCATTTCGTTGAGCAAGGAGTAGCTCTTGTCTATTCCATATTTGGCTTAAGGAACTTTATCTGTGCTCATTTCAATCTCTGGTTTTATGCAGCACCTCAACTCACCTTTCCCCTTAAGCAAGCATAAGTTGGTTTTCTAAATTTGAGACCCTGTTCTGTTTGGTAATCCCGTTCCTGTGTAGCCAAGTTTACATTCCGTGTATTAGTGATACCTTATGATGTTTCTTTTTCTGTGTGACTTCTTTCAGTTAGAATCATCATACCTGAATCCACTCATTATGCTGCTACGGGCCTGATGACATAGATGTCATTGCTGAGTGATATTGCATTGTACGTAAGTACCACAACTTCTTCATCCATTTTTCACTTTCTGCGATATTGAACTTGTACCGTAAACGAGGTTCTTGTAAACAGAGCCGTCCCAAACTTTGGGGTGGCTGTGTCTTTTTGATTTTCATTTCCCTAAGCTATAGGACCATAAGTGGAAGTGCCCTAGGCTCTGTTGCTTTGCTTTTTAGATGTTTCAGGAAACAGCATACACTTCTCCCGAGTGGCTGTTGGCAATTTACATCCCGCCCATCAGCATAACAAGGCTCCCAGTTCTCCATGGCCTGTCCTGCCTTTCTGGATTTTACACTTTTTTCAGATGGCCCTTTTGACCGGGGGGAAGTGAGACTTCATTGTAGTGCAGATTTCCTTTGCAAGCTTGCTTGGTTGGCCAAAAAGGGCGTATGCGTTTTTTCCTGAATATATTCAGGAAAAAACGCATACGCCCTTTTTGGCCAAGTGCATCATTGTGGACGTTCTGCCTCTTTTCCTATGCTTTCAATGCAATTCCAGTCTACCTCCTGAAATCGGTTTCCTGCAATTCTGCCCCGCTTTCAAGTCCTCTTGGCAGCCTTACTTCAGTATATTTTTGGACGATAGCTGTCATTTATAACTCTGCAGGTTTGTGAATTACAGTGCCCCTGAGCTCCTTTCTTCAACTCGCTTTCTTGTGAGCTGGCCGCAACACCGCAGGATTGCTTCAGGCCCTAATCTGGTTCCAGCACGGCACGCTGAGCCTTTGGTTAATTCCTCTTTCTGGTGGGAAATGAGAGTTAAATTTGCCCGTCCAGACACCTCCAGCTAGTCTCTCATTGGTTCTCCCTATTCCTGTTCATCTTCCGCAGAAATTGCAAACTGGGCCAAACAGGAGGTTAAAGGCACTGACTCTCCAAGTCGGGAGAGTGTTAGTAAAGCGTCTGGAATGTTGCACCCGAGTACCAGGGGACGAGAACGGAGACATATTTGAACACGTCTCCCGATCACACGGTTGATCATACTCTGGGTTCCACATGCATGTTTTAGCTGAAGGAAGAATCCCTTAAACCTGGAGAGTTGAGACCCGTGGAATGGGTACCATGCAATATGACTTCAAAGGGTCTTCATTTGCTCACCGAACCTCTCCAATCCTATCACTGCTGCGTTTATGCCCCTGTACACACGCTTGATTCTCTTTCGGAGACATAGCAATCCATAGGTTTTAAGATACTTACTAGTCAGGTACATTCTTAGGCGTTTAATATGAGGTGTTGAGTCCATTTCGTTGAGCAAGGAGTAGCTCTTGTCTATTCCATATTTGGCTTAAGGAACTTTATCTGTGCTCATTTCAATCTCTGGTTTTATGCAGCACCTCAACTCACCTTTCCCCTTAAGCAAGCATAAGTTGGTTTTCTAAATTTGAGACCCTGTTCTGTTTTGTAATCCAGTTCCTGTGTAGCCAAGTTTACATTCCGTGTATTAGTGATATCTTATGATGTTTCTTTTTCTGTGTGACTTCTTTCAGTTAGAATCATCATACCTGAATCCACTCATTATGCTGCTACGGGCCTGATGACATAGATGTCATTGCTGAGTGATATTGCATTGTACGTAAGTACCACAACTTCTTCATCCATTTTTCACTTTCTGCGATATTGAACTTGTACCGTAAACGAGGTTCTTGTAAACAGAGCCGTCCCAAACTTTGGGGTGGCTGTGTCTTTTTGATTTTCATTTCCCTAAGCTATAGGACCATAAGTGGAAGTGCCCTAGGCTCTGTTGCTTTGCTTTTTAGATGTTTCAGGAAACACCATACACTTCTCCCGAGTGGCTGTTGGCAATTTACATCCCGCCCATCAGCATAACAAGGCTCCCAGTTCTCCATGGCCTGTCCTGCCTTTCTGGATTTTACACTTTTTTCAGATGGCCCTTTTGACCGGGGGGAAGTGAGACTTCATTGTAGTGCAGATTTCCTTTGCAAGCTTGCTTGGTTGGCCAAAAAGGGCGTATGCGTTTTTTCCTGAATATATTCAGGAAAAAACGCATACGCCCTTTTTGGCCAAGTGCATCATTGTGGACGTTCTGCCTCTTTTCCTATGCTTTCAATGCAATTCCAGTCTACCTCCTGAAATCGGTTTCCTGCAATTCTGCCCTGCTTTCAAGTCCTCTTGGCAGCCTTACTTCAGTATATTTTTGGACGATAGCTGTCATTTATAACTCTGCAGGTTTGTGAATTACAGTGCCCCTGAGCTCCTTTCTTCAACTCGCTTTCTTGTGAGCTGGCCGCAACACCGCAGGATTGCTTCAGGCCCTAATGTGGTTCCGGCACGGCACGCTGAGCCTTTGGTTAATTCCTCTTCCTGGTGGGAAATGAGAGTTAAATTTGCCCGTCCAGACACCTCCAGCTAGTCTCTCATTGGTTCTCCCTATTCCTGTTCATCTTCCGCAGAAATTGCAAACTGGGCCAAACAGGAGGTTAAAGGCACTGACTCTCCAAGTCGGGAGAGTGTTAGTAAAGCGTCTGGAATGTTGCACCCGAGTACCAGGGGACGAGAACGGAGACATATTTGAACACGTCTCCCGATCACATGGTTGATCATACTCTGGGTTCCACATGCATGTTTTAGCTGAAGGAAGAATCCCTTAAACCTGGAGAGTTGAGACCCGTGGAATGGGTACCATGCAATATGACTTCAAAGGGTCTTCATTTGCTCACCGAACCTCTCCAATCCTATCACTGCTGCGTTTATGCCCCTGTACACACGCTTGATTCTCTTTCGGAGACATAGCAATCCATAGGTTTTAAGATACTTACTAGTCAGGTACATTCTTAGGCGTTTAATATGGGGTGTTGAGTCCATTTCGTTGAGCAAGGAGTAGCTCTTGTCTATTCCATATTTGGCTTAAGGAACTTTATCTGTGCTCATTTCAATCTCTGGTTTTATGCAGCACCCCAACTCACCTTTCCCCTTAAGCAAGCATAAGTTGGTTTTCTAAATTTGAGACCCTGTTCTGTTTTGTAATCCAGTTCCTGTGTAGCCAAGTTTACATTCCGTGTATTAGTGATATCTTATGATGTTTCTTTTTCTGTGTGACTTATTTCAGTTAGAATCATCATACCTGAATCCACTCATTATGCTGCTACGGGCCTGATGACATAGATGTCATTGCTGAGTGATATTGCATTGTACGTAAGTACCACAACTTCTTCATCCATTTTTCACTTTCTGCGATATTGAACTTGTACCGTAAACGAGGTTCTTGTAAACAGAGCCGTCCCAAACTTTGGGGTGGCTGTGTCTTTTTGATTTTCATTTCCCTAAGCTATAGGACCATAAGTGGAAGTGCCCTAGGCTCTGTTGCTTTGCTTTTTAGATGTTTCAGGAAACACCATACACTTCTCCCGAGTGGCTGTTGGCAATTTACATCCCGCCCATCAGCATAACAAGGCTCCCAGTTCTCCATGGCCTGTCCTGCCTTTCTGGATTTTACACTTTTTTCAGATGGCCCTTTTGACCGGGGGGAAGTGAGACTTCATTGTAGTGCAGATTTCCTTTGCAAGCTTGCTTGGTTGGCCAAAAAGGGCGTATGCGTTTTTTCCTGAATATATTCAGGAAAAAACGCATACGCCCTTTTTGGCCAAGTGCATCATTGTGGACGTTCTGCCTCTTTTCCTATGCTTTCAATGCAATTCCAGTCTACCTCCTGAAATCGGTTTCCTGCAATTCTGCCCCGCTTTCAAGTCCTCTTGGCAGCCTTACTTCAGTATATTTTTGGACGATAGCTGTCATTTATAACTCTGCAGGTTTGTGAATTACAGTGCCCCTGAGCTCCTTTCTTCAACTCGCTTTCTTGTGAGCTGGCCGCAACACCGCAGGATTGCTTCAGGCCCTAATGTGGTTCCGGCACGGCACGCTGAGCCTTTGGTTAATTCCTCTTCCTGGTGGGAAATGAGAGTTAAATTTGCCCGTCCAGACACCTCCAGCTAGTCTCTCATTGGTTCTCCCTATTCCTGTTCATCTTCCGCAGAAATTGCAAACTGGGCCAAACAGGAGGTTAAAGGCACTGACTCTCCAAGTCGGGAGAGTGTTAGTAAAGCGTCTGGAATGTTGCACCCGAGTACCAGGGGACGAGAACGGAGACATATTTGAACACGTCTCCCGATCACACGGTTGATCATACTCTGGGTTCCACATGCATGTTTTAGCTGAAGGAAGAATCCCTTAAACCTGGAGAGTTGAGACCCGTGGAATGGGTACCATGCAATATGACTTCAAAGGGTCTTCATTTGCTCACCGAACCTCTCCAATCCTATCACTGCTGCGTTTATGCCCCTGTACACACGCTTGATTCTCTTTCGGAGACATAGCAATCCATAGGTTTTAAGATACTTACTAGTCAGGTACATTCTTAGGCGTTTAATATGGGGTGTTGAGTCCATTTCGTTGAGCAAGGAGTAGCTCTTGTCTATTCCATATTTGGCTTAAGGAACTTTATCTGTGCTCATTTCAATCTCTGGTTTTATGCAGCACCTCAACTCACCTTTCCCCTTAAGCAAGCATAAGTTGGTTTTCTAAATTTGAGACCCTGTTCTGTTTGGTAATCCCGTTCCTGTGTAGCCAAGTTTACATTCCGTGTATTAGTGATACCTTATGATGTTTCTTTTTCTGTGTGACTTCTTTCAGTTAGAATCATCATACCTGAATCCACTCATTATGCTGCTACGGGCCTGATGACATAGATGTCATTGCTGAGTGATATTGCATTGTACGTAAGTACCACAACTTCTTCATCCATTTTTCACTTTCTGCGATATTGAACTTGTACCGTAAACGAGGTTCTTGTAAACAGAGCCGTCCCAAACTTTGGGGTGGCTGTGTCTTTTTGATTTTCATTTCCCTAAGCTATAGGACCATAAGTGGAAGTGCCCTAGGCTCTGTTGCTTTGCTTTTTAGATGTTTCAGGAAACACCATACACTTCTCCCGAGTGGCTGTTGGCAATTTACATCCCGCCCATCAGCATAACAAGGCTCCCAGTTCTCCATGGCCTGTCCTGCCTTTCTGGATTTTACACTTTTTTCAGATGGCCCTTTTGACCGGGGGGAAGTGAGACTTCATTGTAGTGCAGATTTCCTTTGCAAGCTTGCTTGGTTGGCCAAAAAGGGCGTATGCGTTTTTTCCTGAATATATTCAGGAAAAAACGCATACGCCCTTTTTGGCCAAGTGCATCATTGTGGACGTTCTGCCTCTTTTCCTATGCTTTCAATGCAATTCCAGTCTACCTCCTGAAATCGGTTTCCTGCAATTCTGCCCCGCTTTCAAGTCCTCTTGGCAGCCTTACTTCAGTATATTTTTGGACGATAGCTGTCATTTATAACTCTGCAGGTTTGTGAATTACAGTGCCCCTGAGCTCCTTTCTTCAACTCGCTTTCTTGTGAGCTGGCCGCAACACCGCAGGATTGCTTCAGGCCCTAATCTGGTTCCGGCACGGCACGCTGAGCCTTTGGTTAATTCCTCTTCCTGGTGGGAAATGAGAGTTAAATTTGCCCGTCCAGACACCTCCAGCTAGTCTCTCATTGGTTCTCCCTATTCCTGTTCATCTTCCGCAGAAATTGCAAACTGGGCCAAACAGGAGGTTAAAGGCACTGACTCTCCAAGTCGGGAGAGTGTTAGTAAAGCGTCTGGAATGTTGCACCCGAGTACCAGGGGACGAGAACGGAGACATATTTGAACACGTCTCCCGATCACACGGTTGATCATACTCTGGGTTCCACATGCATGTTTTAGCTGAAGGAAGAATCCCTTAAACCTGGAGAGTTGAGACCCGTGGAATGGGTACCATGCAATATGACTTCAAAGGGTCTTCATTTGCTCACCGAACCTCTCCAATCCTATCACTGCTGCGTTTATGCCCCTGTACACACGCTTGATTCTCTTTCGGAGACATAGCAATCCATAGGTTTTAAGATACTTACTAGTCAGGTACATTCTTAGGCGTTTAATATGGGGTGTTGAGTCCATTTCGTTGAGCAAGGAGTAGCTCTTGTCTATTCCATATTTGGCTTAAGGAACTTTATCTGTGCTCATTTCAATCTCTGGTTTTATGCAGCACCTCAACTCACCTTTCCCCTTAAGCAAGCATAAGTTGGTTTTCTAAATTTGAGACCCTGTTCTGTTTGGTAATCCCGTTCCTGTGTAGCCAAGTTTACATTCCGTGTATTAGTGATACCTTATGATGTTTCTTTTTCTGTGTGACTTCTTTCAGTTAGAATCATCATACCTGAATCCACTCATTATGCTGCTACGGGCCTGATGACATAGATGTCATTGCTGAGTGATATTGCATTGTACGTAAGTACCACAACTTCTTCATCCATTTTTCACTTTCTGCGATATTGAACTTGTACCGTAAACGAGGTTCTTGTAAACAGAGCCGTCCCAAACTTTGGGGTGGCTGTGTCTTTTTGATTTTCATTTCCCTAAGCTATAGGACCATAAGTGGAAGTGCCCTAGGCTCTGTTGCTTTGCTTTTTAGATGTTTCAGGAAACAGCATACACTTCTCCCGAGTGGCTGTTGGCAATTTACATCCCGCCCATCAGCATAACAAGGCTCCCAGTTCTCCATGGCCTGTCCTGCCTTTCTGGATTTTACACTTTTTTCAGATGGCCCTTTTGACCGGGGGGAAGTGAGACTTCATTGTAGTGCAGATTTCCTTTGCAAGCTTGCTTGGTTGGCCAAAAAGGGCGTATGCGTTTTTTCCTGAATATATTCAGGAAAAAACGCATACGCCCTTTTTGGCCAAGTGCATCATTGTGGACGTTCTGCCTCTTTTCCTATGCTTTCAATGCAATTCCAGTCTACCTCCTGAAATCGGTTTCCTGCAATTCTGCCCCGCTTTCAAGTCCTCTTGGCAGCCTTACTTCAGTATATTTTTGGACGATAGCTGTCATTTATAACTCTGCAGGTTTGTGAATTACAGTGCCCCTGAGCTCCTTTCTTCAACTCGCTTTCTTGTGAGCTGGCCGCAACACCGCAGGATTGCTTCAGGCCCTAATCTGGTTCCAGCACGGCACGCTGAGCCTTTGGTTAATTCCTCTTTCTGGTGGGAAATGAGAGTTAAATTTGCCCGTCCAGACACCTCCAGCTAGTCTCTCATTGGTTCTCCCTATTCCTGTTCATCTTCCGCAGAAATTGCAAACTGGGCCAAACAGGAGGTTAAAGGCACTGACTCTCCAAGTCGGGAGAGTGTTAGTAAAGCGTCTGGAATGTTGCACCCGAGTACCAGGGGACGAGAACGGAGACATATTTGAACACGTCTCCCGATCACACGGTTGATCATACTCTGGGTTCCACATGCATGTTTTAGCTGAAGGAAGAATCCCTTAAACCTGGAGAGTTGAGACCCGTGGAATGGGTACCATGCAATATGACTTCAAAGGGTCTTCATTTGCTCACCGAACCTCTCCAATCCTATCACTGCTGCGTTTATGCCCCTGTACACACGCTTGATTCTCTTTCGGAGACATAGCAATCCATAGGTTTTAAGATACTTACTAGTCAGGTACATTCTTAGGCGTTTAATATGAGGTGTTGAGTCCATTTCGTTGAGCAAGGAGTAGCTCTTGTCTATTCCATATTTGGCTTAAGGAACTTTATCTGTGCTCATTTCAATCTCTGGTTTTATGCAGCACCTCAACTCACCTTTCCCCTTAAGCAAGCATAAGTTGGTTTTCTAAATTTGAGACCCTGTTCTGTTTTGTAATCCAGTTCCTGTGTAGCCAAGTTTACATTCCGTGTATTAGTGATATCTTATGATGTTTCTTTTTCTGTGTGACTTCTTTCAGTTAGAATCATCATACCTGAATCCACTCATTATGCTGCTACGGGCCTGATGACATAGATGTCATTGCTGAGTGATATTGCATTGTACGTAAGTACCACAACTTCTTCATCCATTTTTCACTTTCTGCGATATTGAACTTGTACCGTAAACGAGGTTCTTGTAAACAGAGCCGTCCCAAACTTTGGGGTGGCTGTGTCTTTTTGATTTTCATTTCCCTAAGCTATAGGACCATAAGTGGAAGTGCCCTAGGCTCTGTTGCTTTGCTTTTTAGATGTTTCAGGAAACACCATACACTTCTCCCGAGTGGCTGTTGGCAATTTACATCCCGCCCATCAGCATAACAAGGCTCCCAGTTCTCCATGGCCTGTCCTGCCTTTCTGGATTTTACACTTTTTTCAGATGGCCCTTTTGACCGGGGGGAAGTGAGACTTCATTGTAGTGCAGATTTCCTTTGCAAGCTTGCTTGGTTGGCCAAAAAGGGCGTATGCGTTTTTTCCTGAATATATTCAGGAAAAAACGCATACGCCCTTTTTGGCCAAGTGCATCATTGTGGACGTTCTGCCTCTTTTCCTATGCTTTCAATGCAATTCCAGTCTACCTCCTGAAATCGGTTTCCTGCAATTCTGCCCTGCTTTCAAGTCCTCTTGGCAGCCTTACTTCAGTATATTTTTGGACGATAGCTGTCATTTATAACTCTGCAGGTTTGTGAATTACAGTGCCCCTGAGCTCCTTTCTTCAACTCGCTTTCTTGTGAGCTGGCCGCAACACCGCAGGATTGCTTCAGGCCCTAATGTGGTTCCGGCACGGCACGCTGAGCCTTTGGTTAATTCCTCTTCCTGGTGGGAAATGAGAGTTAAATTTGCCCGTCCAGACACCTCCAGCTAGTCTCTCATTGGTTCTCCCTATTCCTGTTCATCTTCTGCAGAAATTGCAAACTGGGCCAAACAGGAGGTTAAAGGCACTGACTCTCCAAGTCGAGAGAGTGTTAGTAAAGCGTCTGGAATGTTGAACCCGAGTACCAGGGGACGAGAACGGAGACATATTTGAACACGTCTCCCGATCACACGGTTGATCATACTCTGGGTTCCACATGCATGTTTTAGCTGAAGTAAGAATCCCTTAAACCTGGAGAGTTGAGACCCGTGGAATGGGTACCATGCAATATGACTTCAAAGGGTCTTCATTAGCTCACCGAACCTCTCCAATCCTATCACTGCTGCGTTTATGCCCCTGTACACACGCTTGATTCTCTTTCGGAGACATAGCAATCCATAGGTTTTAAGATACTTACTAGTCAGGTACATTCTTAGGCGTTTAATATGGGGGGTTGAGTCCATTTCGTTGAGCAAGGAGTAGCTCTTGTCTATTCCATATTTGGCTTAAGGAACTTTATCTGTGCTCATTTCAATCTCTGGTTTTATGCAGCACCTCAACTCACCTTTCCCCTTAAGCAAGCATAAGTTGGTTTTCTAAATTTGAGACCCTGTTCTGTTTGGTAATCCAGTTCCTGTGTAGACAAGTTTACATTCCGTGTATTAGTGATATCTTATGATGTTTCTTTTTCTGTGTGACTTCTTTCAGTTAGAATCATCATACCTGAATCCACTCATTATGCTGCTACGGGCCTGATGACATAGATGTCATTGCTGAGTGATATTGCATTGTACGTAAGTACCACAACTTCTTCATCCATTTTTCACTTTCTGCGATATTGAACTTGTACCGTAAACGAGGTTCTTGTAAACAGAGCCGTCCCAAACTTTGGGGTGGCTGTGTCTTTTTGATTTTCATTTCCCTAAGCTATAGGACCATAAGTGGAAGTGCCCTAGGCTCTGTTGCTTTGTTTTTTAGATGTTTCAGGAAACACCATACACTTCTCCCGAGTGGCTGTTGGCAATTTACATCCCGCCCATCAGCATAACAAGGCTCCCAGTTCTCCATGGCCTGTCCTGCCTTTCTGGATTTTACACTTTTTTCAGATGGCCCTTTTGACCGGGGGGAAGTGAGACTTCATTGTAGTGCAGATTTCCTTTGCAAGCTTGCTTGGTTGGCCAAAAAGGGCGTATGCGTTTTTTCCTGAATATATTCAGGAAAAAACGCATACGCCCTTTTTGGCCAAGTGCATCATTGTGGACGTTCTGCCTCTTTTCCTATGCTTTCAATGCAATTCCAGTCTACCTCCTGAAATCGGTTTCCTGCAATTCTGCCCCGCTTTCAAGTCCTCTTGGCAGCCTTACTTCAGTATATTTTTGGACGATAGCTGTCATTTATAACTCTGCAGGTTTGTGAATTACAGTGCCCCTGAGCTCCTTTCTTCAACTCGCTTTCTTGTGAGCTGGCCGCAACACCGCAGGATTGCTTCAGGCCCTAATGTGGTTCCGGCACGGCACGCTGAGCCTTTGGTTAATTCCTCTTCCTGGTGGGAAATGAGAGTTAAATTTGCCCGTCCAGACACCTCCAGCTAGTCTCTCATTGGTTCTCCCTATTCCTGTTCATCTTCCGCAGAAATTGCAAACTGGGCCAAACAGGAGGTTAAAGGCACTGACTCTCCAAGTCGGGAGAGTGTTAGTAAAGCGTCTGGAATGTTGCACCCGAGTACCAGGGGACGAGAACGGAGACATATTTGAACACGTCTCCCGATCACACGGTTGATCATACTCTGGGTTCCACATGCATGTTTTAGCTGAAGGAAGAATCCCTTAAACCTGGAGAGTTGAGACCCGTGGAATGGGTACCATGCAATATGACTTCAAAGGGTCTTCATTTGCTCACCGAACCTCTCCAATCCTATCACTGCTGCGTTTATGCCCCTGTACACACGCTTGATTCTCTTTCGGAGACATAGCAATCCATAGGTTTTAAGATACTTACTAGTCAGGTACATTCTTAGGCGTTTAATATGAGGTGTTGAGTCCATTTCGTTGAGCAAGGAGTAGCTCTTGTCTATTCCATATTTGGCTTAAGGAACTTTATCTGTGCTCATTTCAATCTCTGGTTTTATGCAGCACCTCAACTCACCTTTCCCCTTAAGCAAGCATAAGTTGGTTTTCTAAATTTGAGACCCTGTTCTGTTTTGTAATCCAGTTCCTGTGTAGCCAAGTTTACATTCCGTGTATTAGTGATATCTTATGATGTTTCTTTTTCTGTGTGACTTCTTTCAGTTAGAATCATCATACCTGAATCCACTCATTATGCTGCTACGGGCCTGATGACATAGATGTCATTGCTGAGTGATATTGCATTGTACGTAAGTACCACAACTTCTTCATCCATTTTTCACTTTCTGCGATATTGAACTTGTACCGTAAACGAGGTTCTTGTAAACAGAGCCGTCCCAAACTTTGGGGTGGCTGTGTCTTTTTGATTTTCATTTCCCTAAGCTATAGGACCATAAGTGGAAGTGCCCTAGGCTCTGTTGCTTTGCTTTTTAGATGTTTCAGGAAACACCATACACTTCTCCCGAGTGGCTGTTGGCAATTTACATCCCGCCCATCAGCATAACAAGGCTCCCAGTTCTCCATGGCCTGTCCTGCCTTTCTGGATTTTACACTTTTTTCAGATGGCCCTTTTGACCGGGGGGAAGTGAGACTTCATTGTAGTGCAGATTTCCTTTGCAAGCTTGCTTGGTTGGCCAAAAAGGGCGTATGCGTTTTTTCCTGAATATATTCAGGAAAAAACGCATACGCCCTTTTTGGCCAAGTGCATCATTGTGGACGTTCTGCCTCTTTTCCTATGCTTTCAATGCAATTCCAGTCTACCTCCTGAAATCGGTTTCCTGCAATTCTGCCCTGCTTTCAAGTCCTCTTGGCAGCCTTACTTCAGTATATTTTTGGACGATAGCTGTCATTTATAACTCTGCAGGTTTGTGAATTACAGTGCCCCTGAGCTCCTTTCTTCAACTCGCTTTCTTGTGAGCTGGCCGCAACACCGCAGGATTGCTTCAGGCCCTAATGTGGTTCCGGCACGGCACGCTGAGCCTTTGGTTAATTCCTCTTCCTGGTGGGAAATGAGAGTTAAATTTGCCCGTCCAGACACCTCCAGCTAGTCTCTCATTGGTTCTCCCTATTCCTGTTCATCTTCTGCAGAAATTGCAAACTGGGCCAAACAGGAGGTTAAAGGCACTGACTCTCCAAGTCGAGAGAGTGTTAGTAAAGCGTCTGGAATGTTGAACCCGAGTACCAGGGGACGAGAACGGAGACATATTTGAACACGTCTCCCGATCACACGGTTGATCATACTCTGGGTTCCACATGCATGTTTTAGCTGAAGTAAGAATCCCTTAAACCTGGAGAGTTGAGACCCGTGGAATGGGTACCATGCAATATGACTTCAAAGGGTCTTCATTAGCTCACCGAACCTCTCCAATCCTATCACTGCTGCGTTTATGCCCCTGTACACACGCTTGATTCTCTTTCGGAGACATAGCAATCCATAGGTTTTAAGATACTTACTAGTCAGGTACATTCTTAGGCGTTTAATATGGGGGGTTGAGTCCATTTCGTTGAGCAAGGAGTAGCTCTTGTCTATTCCATATTTGGCTTAAGGAACTTTATCTGTGCTCATTTCAATCTCTGGTTTTATGCAGCACCTCAACTCACCTTTCCCCTTAAGCAAGCATAAGTTGGTTTTCTAAATTTGAGACCCTGTTCTGTTTGGTAATCCAGTTCCTGTGTAGACAAGTTTACATTCCGTGTATTAGTGATATCTTATGATGTTTCTTTTTCTGTGTGACTTCTTTCAGTTAGAATCATCATACCTGAATCCACTCATTATGCTGCTACGGGCCTGATGACATAGATGTCATTGCTGAGTGATATTGCATTGTACGTAAGTACCACAACTTCTTCATCCATTTTTCACTTTCTGCGATATTGAACTTGTACCGTAAACGAGGTTCTTGTAAACAGAGCCGTCCCAAACTTTGGGGTGGCTGTGTCTTTTTGATTTTCATTTCCCTAAGCTATAGGACCATAAGTGGAAGTGCCCTAGGCTCTGTTGCTTTGTTTTTTAGATGTTTCAGGAAACACCATACACTTCTCCCGAGTGGCTGTTGGCAATTTACATCCCGCCCATCAGCATAACAAGGCTCCCAGTTCTCCATGGCCTGTCCTGCCTTTCTGGATTTTACACTTTTTTCAGATGGCCCTTTTGACCGGGGGGAAGTGAGACTTCATTGTAGTGCAGATTTCCTTTGCAAGCTTGCTTGGTTGGCCAAAAAGGGCGTATGCGTTTTTTCCTGAATATATTCAGGAAAAAACGCATACGCCCTTTTTGGCCAAGTGCATCATTGTGGACGTTCTGCCTCTTTTCCTATGCTTTCAATGCAATTCCAGTCTACCTCCTGAAATCGGTTTCCTGCAATTCTGCCCCGCTTTCAAGTCCTCTTGGCAGCCTTACTTCAGTATATTTTTGGACGATAGCTGTCATTTATAACTCTGCAGGTTTGTGAATTACAGTGCCCCTGAGCTCCTTTCTTCAACTCGCTTTCTTGTGAGCTGGCCGCAACACCGCAGGATTGCTTCAGGCCCTAATGTGGTTCCGGCACGGCACGCTGAGCCTTTGGTTAATTCCTCTTCCTGGTGGGAAATGAGAGTTAAATTTGCCCGTCCAGACACCTCCAGCTAGTCTCTCATTGGTTCTCCCTATTCCTGTTCATCTTCCGCAGAAATTGCAAACTGGGCCAAACAGGAGGTTAAAGGCACTGACTCTCCAAGTCGGGAGAGTGTTAGTAAAGCGTCTGGAATGTTGCACCCGAGTACCAGGGGACGAGAACGGAGACATATTTGAACACGTCTCCCGATCACACGGTTGATCATACTCTGGGTTCCACATGCATGTTTTAGCTGAAGGAAGAATCCCTTAAACCTGGAGAGTTGAGACCCGTGGAATGGGTACCATGCAATATGACTTCAAAGGGTCTTCATTTGCTCACCGAACCTCTCCAATCCTATCACTGCTGCGTTTATGCCCCTGTACACACGCTTGATTCTCTTTCGGAGACATAGCAATCCATAGGTTTTAAGATACTTACTAGTCAGGTACATTCTTAGGCGTTTAATATGGGGTGTTGAGTCCATTTCGTTGAGCAAGGAGTAGCTCTTGTCTATTCCATATTTGGCTTAAGGAACTTTATCTGTGCTCATTTCAATCTCTGGTTTTATGCAGCACCTCAACTCACCTTTCCCCTTAAGCAAGCATAAGTTGGTTTTCTAAATTTGAGACCCTGTTCTGTTTTGTAATCCAGTTCCTGTGTAGCCAAGTTTACATTCCGTGTATTAGTGATATCTTATGATGTTTCTTTTTCTGTGTGACTTCTTTCAGTTAGAATCATCATACCTGAATCCACTCATTATGCTGCTACGGGCCTGATGACATAGATGTCATTGCTGAGTGATATTGCATTGTACGTAAGTACCACAACTTCTTCATCCATTTTTCACTTTCTGCGATATTGAACTTGTACCGTAAACGAGGTTCTTGTAAACAGAGCCGTCCCAAACTTTGGGGTGGCTGTGTCTTTTTGATTTTCATTTCCCTAAGCTATAGGACCATAAGTGGAAGTGCCCTAGGCTCTGTTGCTTTGCTTTTTAGATGTTTCAGGAAACACCATACACTTCTCCCGAGTGGCTGTTGGCAATTTACATCCCGCCCATCAGCATAACAAGGCTCCCAGTTCTCCATGGCCTGTCCTGCCTTTCTGGATTTTACACTTTTTTCAGATGGCCCTTTTGACCGGGGGGAAGTGAGACTTCATTGTAGTGCAGATTTCCTTTGCAAGCTTGCTTGGTTGGCCAAAAAGGGCGTATGCGTTTTTTCCTGAATATATTCAGGAAAAAACGCATACGCCCTTTTTGGCCAAGTGCATCATTGTGGACGTTCTGCCTCTTTTCCTATGCTTTCAATGCAATTCCAGTCTACCTCCTGAAATCGGTTTCCTGCAATTCTGCCCCGCTTTCAAGTCCTCTTGGCAGCCTTACTTCAGTATATTTTTGGACGATAGCTGTCATTTATAACTCTGCAGGTTTGTGAATTACAGTGCCCCTGAGCTCCTTTCTTCAACTCGCTTTCTTGTGAGCTGGCCGCAACACCGCAGGATTGCTTCAGGCCCTAATGTGGTTCCGGCACGGCACGCTGAGCCTTTGGTTAATTCCTCTTCCTGGTGGGAAATGAGAGTTAAATTTGCCCGTCCAGACACCTCCAGCTAGTCTCTCATTGGTTCTCCCTATTCCTGTTCATCTTCCGCAGAAATTGCAAACTGGGCCAAACAGGAGGTTAAAGGCACTGACTCTCCAAGTCGGGAGAGTGTTAGTAAAGCGTCTGGAATGTTGCACCCGAGTACCAGGGGACGAGAACGGAGACATATTTGAACACGTCTCCCGATCACACGGTTGATCATACTCTGGGTTCCACATGCATGTTTTAGCTGAAGGAAGAATCCCTTAAACCTGGAGAGTTGAGACCCGTGGAATGGGTACCATGCAATATGACTTCAAAGGGTCTTCATTTGCTCACCGAACCTCTCCAATCCTATCACTGCTGCGTTTATGCCCCTGTACACACGCTTGATTCTCTTTCGGAGACATAGCAATCCATAGGTTTTAAGATACTTACTAGTCAGGTACATTCTTAGGCGTTTAATATGAGGTGTTGAGTCCATTTCGTTGAGCAAGGAGTAGCTCTTGTCTATTCCATATTTGGCTTAAGGAACTTTATCTGTGCTCATTTCAATCTCTGGTTTTATGCAGCACCTCAACTCACCTTTCCCCTTAAGCAAGCATAAGTTGGTTTTCTAAATTTGAGACCCTGTTCTGTTTTGTAATCCAGTTCCTGTGTAGCCAAGTTTACATTCCGTGTATTAGTGATATCTTATGATGTTTCTTTTTCTGTGTGACTTCTTTCAGTTAGAATCATCATACCTGAATCCACTCATTATGCTGCTACGGGCCTGATGACATAGATGTCATTGCTGAGTGATATTGCATTGTACGTAAGTACCACAACTTCTTCATCCATTTTTCACTTTCTGCGATATTGAACTTGTACCGTAAACGAGGTTCTTGTAAACAGAGCCGTCCCAAACTTTGGGGTGGCTGTGTCTTTTTGATTTTCATTTCCCTAAGCTATAGGACCATAAGTGGAAGTGCCCTAGGCTCTGTTGCTTTGCTTTTTAGATGTTTCAGGAAACACCATACACTTCTCCCGAGTGGCTGTTGGCAATTTACATCCCGCCCATCAGCATAACAAGGCTCCCAGTTCTCCATGGCCTGTCCTGCCTTTCTGGATTTTACACTTTTTTCAGATGGCCCTTTTGACCGGGGGGAAGTGAGACTTCATTGTAGTGCAGATTTCCTTTGCAAGCTTGCTTGGTTGGCCAAAAAGGGCGTATGCGTTTTTTCCTGAATATATTCAGGAAAAAACGCATACGCCCTTTTTGGCCAAGTGCATCATTGTGGACGTTCTGCCTCTTTTCCTATGCTTTCAATGCAATTCCAGTCTACCTCCTGAAATCGGTTTCCTGCAATTCTGCCCTGCTTTCAAGTCCTCTTGGCAGCCTTACTTCAGTATATTTTTGGACGATAGCTGTCATTTATAACTCTGCAGGTTTGTGAATTACAGTGCCCCTGAGCTCCTTTCTTCAACTCGCTTTCTTGTGAGCTGGCCGCAACACCGCAGGATTGCTTCAGGCCCTAATGTGGTTCCGGCACGGCACGCTGAGCCTTTGGTTAATTCCTCTTCCTGGTGGGAAATGAGAGTTAAATTTGCCCGTCCAGACACCTCCAGCTAGTCTCTCATTGGTTCTCCCTATTCCTGTTCATCTTCTGCAGAAATTGCAAACTGGGCCAAACAGGAGGTTAAAGGCACTGACTCTCCAAGTCGAGAGAGTGTTAGTAAAGCGTCTGGAATGTTGAACCCGAGTACCAGGGGACGAGAACGGAGACATATTTGAACACGTCTCCCGATCACACGGTTGATCATACTCTGGGTTCCACATGCATGTTTTAGCTGAAGGAAGAATCCCTTAAACCTGGAGAGTTGAGACCCGTGGAATGGGTACCATGCAATATGACTTCAAAGGGTCTTCATTAGCTCACCGAACCTCTCCAATCCTATCACTGCTGCGTTTATGCCCCTGTACACACGCTTGATTCTCTTTCGGAGACATAGCAATCCATAGGTTTTAAGATACTTACTAGTCAGGTACATTCTTAGGCGTTTAATATGGGGGGTTGAGTCCATTTCGTTGAGCAAGGAGTAGCTCTTGTCTATTCCATATTTGGCTTAAGGAACTTTATCTGTGCTCATTTCAATCTCTGGTTTTATGCAGCACCTCAACTCACCTTTCCCCTTAAGCAAGCATAAGTTGGTTTTCTAAATTTGAGACCCTGTTCTGTTTGGTAATCCAGTTCCTGTGTAGACAAGTTTACATTCCGTGTATTAGTGATATCTTATGATGTTTCTTTTTCTGTGTGACTTCTTTCAGTTAGAATCATCATACCTGAATCCACTCATTATGCTGCTACGGGCCTGATGACATAGATGTCATTGCTGAGTGATATTGCATTGTACGTAAGTACCACAACTTCTTCATCCATTTTTCACTTTCTGCGATATTGAACTTGTACCGTAAACGAGGTTCTTGTAAACAGAGCCGTCCCAAACTTTGGGGTGGCTGTGTCTTTTTGATTTTCATTTCCCTAAGCTATAGGACCATAAGTGGAAGTGCCCTAGGCTCTGTTGCTTTGTTTTTTAGATGTTTCAGGAAACACCATACACTTCTCCCGAGTGGCTGTTGGCAATTTACATCCCGCCCATCAGCATAACAAGGCTCCCAGTTCTCCATGGCCTGTCCTGCCTTTCTGGATTTTACACTTTTTTCAGATGGCCCTTTTGACCGGGGGGAAGTGAGACTTCATTGTAGTGCAGATTTCCTTTGCAAGCTTGCTTGGTTGGCCAAAAAGGGCGTATGCGTTTTTTCCTGAATATATTCAGGAAAAAACGCATACGCCCTTTTTGGCCAAGTGCATCATTGTGGACGTTCTGCCTCTTTTCCTATGCTTTCAATGCAATTCCAGTCTACCTCCTGAAATCGGTTTCCTGCAATTCTGCCCCGCTTTCAAGTCCTCTTGGCAGCCTTACTTCAGTATATTTTTGGACGATAGCTGTCATTTATAACTCTGCAGGTTTGTGAATTACAGTGCCCCTGAGCTCCTTTCTTCAACTCGCTTTCTTGTGAGCTGGCCGCAACACCGCAGGATTGCTTCAGGCCCTAATGTGGTTCCGGCACGGCACGCTGAGCCTTTGGTTAATTCCTCTTCCTGGTGGGAAATGAGAGTTAAATTTGCCCGTCCAGACACCTCCAGCTAGTCTCTCATTGGTTCTCCCTATTCCTGTTCATCTTCCGCAGAAATTGCAAACTGGGCCAAACAGGAGGTTAAAGGCACTGACTCTCCAAGTCGGGAGAGTGTTAGTAAAGCGTCTGGAATGTTGCACCCGAGTACCAGGGGACGAGAACGGAGACATATTTGAACACGTCTCCCGATCACACGGTTGATCATACTCTGGGTTCCACATGCATGTTTTAGCTGAAGGAAGAATCCCTTAAACCTGGAGAGTTGAGACCCGTGGAATGGGTACCATGCAATATGACTTCAAAGGGTCTTCATTTGCTCACCGAACCTCTCCAATCCTATCACTGCTGCGTTTATGCCCCTGTACACACGCTTGATTCTCTTTCGGAGACATAGCAATCCATAGGTTTTAAGATACTTACTAGTCAGGTACATTCTTAGGCGTTTAATATGAGGTGTTGAGTCCATTTCGTTGAGCAAGGAGTAGCTCTTGTCTATTCCATATTTGGCTTAAGGAACTTTATCTGTGCTCATTTCAATCTCTGGTTTTATGCAGCACCTCAACTCACCTTTCCCCTTAAGCAAGCATAAGTTGGTTTTCTAAATTTGAGACCCTGTTCTGTTTTGTAATCCAGTTCCTGTGTAGCCAAGTTTACATTCCGTGTATTAGTGATATCTTATGATGTTTCTTTTTCTGTGTGACTTCTTTCAGTTAGAATCATCATACCTGAATCCACTCATTATGCTGCTACGGGCCTGATGACATAGATGTCATTGCTGAGTGATATTGCATTGTACGTAAGTACCACAACTTCTTCATCCATTTTTCACTTTCTGCGATATTGAACTTGTACCGTAAACGAGGTTCTTGTAAACAGAGCCGTCCCAAACTTTGGGGTGGCTGTGTCTTTTTGATTTTCATTTCCCTAAGCTATAGGACCATAAGTGGAAGTGCCCTAGGCTCTGTTGCTTTGCTTTTTAGATGTTTCAGGAAACACCATACACTTCTCCCGAGTGGCTGTTGGCAATTTACATCCCGCCCATCAGCATAACAAGGCTCCCAGTTCTCCATGGCCTGTCCTGCCTTTCTGGATTTTACACTTTTTTCAGATGGCCCTTTTGACCGGGGGGAAGTGAGACTTCATTGTAGTGCAGATTTCCTTTGCAAGCTTGCTTGGTTGGCCAAAAAGGGCGTATGCGTTTTTTCCTGAATATATTCAGGAAAAAACGCATACGCCCTTTTTGGCCAAGTGCATCATTGTGGACGTTCTGCCTCTTTTCCTATGCTTTCAATGCAATTCCAGTCTACCTCCTGAAATCGGTTTCCTGCAATTCTGCCCTGCTTTCAAGTCCTCTTGGCAGCCTTACTTCAGTATATTTTTGGACGATAGCTGTCATTTATAACTCTGCAGGTTTGTGAATTACAGTGCCCCTGAGCTCCTTTCTTCAACTCGCTTTCTTGTGAGCTGGCCGCAACACCGCAGGATTGCTTCAGGCCCTAATGTGGTTCCGGCACGGCACGCTGAGCCTTTGGTTAATTCCTCTTCCTGGTGGGAAATGAGAGTTAAATTTGCCCGTCCAGACACCTCCAGCTAGTCTCTCATTGGTTCTCCCTATTCCTGTTCATCTTCTGCAGAAATTGCAAACTGGGCCAAACAGGAGGTTAAAGGCACTGACTCTCCAAGTCGAGAGAGTGTTAGTAAAGCGTCTGGAATGTTGAACCCGAGTACCAGGGGACGAGAACGGAGACATATTTGAACACGTCTCCCGATCACACGGTTGATCATACTCTGGGTTCCACATGCATGTTTTAGCTGAAGTAAGAATCCCTTAAACCTGGAGAGTTGAGACCCGTGGAATGGGTACCATGCAATATGACTTCAAAGGGTCTTCATTAGCTCACCGAACCTCTCCAATCCTATCACTGCTGCGTTTATGCCCCTGTACACACGCTTGATTCTCTTTCGGAGACATAGCAATCCATAGGTTTTAAGATACTTACTAGTCAGGTACATTCTTAGGCGTTTAATATGGGGGGTTGAGTCCATTTCGTTGAGCAAGGAGTAGCTCTTGTCTATTCCATATTTGGCTTAAGGAACTTTATCTGTGCTCATTTCAATCTCTGGTTTTATGCAGCACCTCAACTCACCTTTCCCCTTAAGCAAGCATAAGTTGGTTTTCTAAATTTGAGACCCTGTTCTGTTTGGTAATCCAGTTCCTGTGTAGACAAGTTTACATTCCGTGTATTAGTGATATCTTATGATGTTTCTTTTTCTGTGTGACTTCTTTCAGTTAGAATCATCATACCTGAATCCACTCATTATGCTGCTACGGGCCTGATGACATAGATGTCATTGCTGAGTGATATTGCATTGTACGTAAGTACCACAACTTCTTCATCCATTTTTCACTTTCTGCGATATTGAACTTGTACCGTAAACGAGGTTCTTGTAAACAGAGCCGTCCCAAACTTTGGGGTGGCTGTGTCTTTTTGATTTTCATTTCCCTAAGCTATAGGACCATAAGTGGAAGTGCCCTAGGCTCTGTTGCTTTGTTTTTTAGATGTTTCAGGAAACACCATACACTTCTCCCGAGTGGCTGTTGGCAATTTACATCCCGCCCATCAGCATAACAAGGCTCCCAGTTCTCCATGGCCTGTCCTGCCTTTCTGGATTTTACACTTTTTTCAGATGGCCCTTTTGACCGGGGGGAAGTGAGACTTCATTGTAGTGCAGATTTCCTTTGCAAGCTTGCTTGGTTGGCCAAAAAGGGCGTATGCGTTTTTTCCTGAATATATTCAGGAAAAAACGCATACGCCCTTTTTGGCCAAGTGCATCATTGTGGACGTTCTGCCTCTTTTCCTATGCTTTCAATGCAATTCCAGTCTACCTCCTGAAATCGGTTTCCTGCAATTCTGCCCCGCTTTCAAGTCCTCTTGGCAGCCTTACTTCAGTATATTTTTGGACGATAGCTGTCATTTATAACTCTGCAGGTTTGTGAATTACAGTGCCCCTGAGCTCCTTTCTTCAACTCGCTTTCTTGTGAGCTGGCCGCAACACCGCAGGATTGCTTCAGGCCCTAATGTGGTTCCGGCACGGCACGCTGAGCCTTTGGTTAATTCCTCTTCCTGGTGGGAAATGAGAGTTAAATTTGCCCGTCCAGACACCTCCAGCTAGTCTCTCATTGGTTCTCCCTATTCCTGTTCATCTTCCGCAGAAATTGCAAACTGGGCCAAACAGGAGGTTAAAGGCACTGACTCTCCAAGTCGGGAGAGTGTTAGTAAAGCGTCTGGAATGTTGCACCCGAGTACCAGGGGACGAGAACGGAGACATATTTGAACACGTCTCCCGATCACACGGTTGATCATACTCTGGGTTCCACATGCATGTTTTAGCTGAAGGAAGAATCCCTTAAACCTGGAGAGTTGAGACCCGTGGAATGGGTACCATGCAATATGACTTCAAAGGGTCTTCATTTGCTCACCGAACCTCTCCAATCCTATCACTGCTGCGTTTATGCCCCTGTACACACGCTTGATTCTCTTTCGGAGACATAGCAATCCATAGGTTTTAAGATACTTACTAGTCAGGTACATTCTTAGGCGTTTAATATGGGGTGTTGAGTCCATTTCGTTGAGCAAGGAGTAGCTCTTGTCTATTCCATATTTGGCTTAAGGAACTTTATCTGTGCTCATTTCAATCTCTGGTTTTATGCAGCACCTCAACTCACCTTTCCCCTTAAGCAAGCATAAGTTGGTTTTCTAAATTTGAGACCCTGTTCTGTTTTGTAATCCAGTTCCTGTGTAGCCAAGTTTACATTCCGTGTATTAGTGATATCTTATGATGTTTCTTTTTCTGTGTGACTTCTTTCAGTTAGAATCATCATACCTGAATCCACTCATTATGCTGCTACGGGCCTGATGACATAGATGTCATTGCTGAGTGATATTGCATTGTACGTAAGTACCACAACTTCTTCATCCATTTTTCACTTTCTGCGATATTGAACTTGTACCGTAAACGAGGTTCTTGTAAACAGAGCCGTCCCAAACTTTGGGGTGGCTGTGTCTTTTTGATTTTCATTTCCCTAAGCTATAGGACCATAAGTGGAAGTGCCCTAGGCTCTGTTGCTTTGCTTTTTAGATGTTTCAGGAAACACCATACACTTCTCCCGAGTGGCTGTTGGCAATTTACATCCCGCCCATCAGCATAACAAGGCTCCCAGTTCTCCATGGCCTGTCCTGCCTTTCTGGATTTTACACTTTTTTCAGATGGCCCTTTTGACCGGGGGGAAGTGAGACTTCATTGTAGTGCAGATTTCCTTTGCAAGCTTGCTTGGTTGGCCAAAAAGGGCGTATGCGTTTTTTCCTGAATATATTCAGGAAAAAACGCATACGCCCTTTTTGGCCAAGTGCATCATTGTGGACGTTCTGCCTCTTTTCCTATGCTTTCAATGCAATTCCAGTCTACCTCCTGAAATCGGTTTCCTGCAATTCTGCCCCGCTTTCAAGTCCTCTTGGCAGCCTTACTTCAGTATATTTTTGGACGATAGCTGTCATTTATAACTCTGCAGGTTTGTGAATTACAGTGCCCCTGAGCTCCTTTCTTCAACTCGCTTTCTTGTGAGCTGGCCGCAACACCGCAGGATTGCTTCAGGCCCTAATGTGGTTCCGGCACGGCACGCTGAGCCTTTGGTTAATTCCTCTTCCTGGTGGGAAATGAGAGTTAAATTTGCCCGTCCAGACACCTCCAGCTAGTCTCTCATTGGTTCTCCCTATTCCTGTTCATCTTCCGCAGAAATTGCAAACTGGGCCAAACAGGAGGTTAAAGGCACTGACTCTCCAAGTCGGGAGAGTGTTAGTAAAGCGTCTGGAATGTTGCACCCGAGTACCAGGGGACGAGAACGGAGACATATTTGAACACGTCTCCCGATCACACGGTTGATCATACTCTGGGTTCCACATGCATGTTTTAGCTGAAGGAAGAATCCCTTAAACCTGGAGAGTTGAGACCCGTGGAATGGGTACCATGCAATATGACTTCAAAGGGTCTTCATTTGCTCACCGAACCTCTCCAATCCTATCACTGCTGCGTTTATGCCCCTGTACACACGCTTGATTCTCTTTCGGAGACATAGCAATCCATAGGTTTTAAGATACTTACTAGTCAGGTACATTCTTAGGCGTTTAATATGAGGTGTTGAGTCCATTTCGTTGAGCAAGGAGTAGCTCTTGTCTATTCCATATTTGGCTTAAGGAACTTTATCTGTGCTCATTTCAATCTCTGGTTTTATGCAGCACCTCAACTCACCTTTCCCCTTAAGCAAGCATAAGTTGGTTTTCTAAATTTGAGACCCTGTTCTGTTTTGTAATCCAGTTCCTGTGTAGCCAAGTTTACATTCCGTGTATTAGTGATATCTTATGATGTTTCTTTTTCTGTGTGACTTCTTTCAGTTAGAATCATCATACCTGAATCCACTCATTATGCTGCTACGGGCCTGATGACATAGATGTCATTGCTGAGTGATATTGCATTGTACGTAAGTACCACAACTTCTTCATCCATTTTTCACTTTCTGCGATATTGAACTTGTACCGTAAACGAGGTTCTTGTAAACAGAGCCGTCCCAAACTTTGGGGTGGCTGTGTCTTTTTGATTTTCATTTCCCTAAGCTATAGGACCATAAGTGGAAATGCCCTAGGCTCTGTTGCTTTGCTTTTTAGATGTTTCAGGAAACACCATACACTTCTCCCGAGTGGCTGTTGGCAATTTACATCCCGCCCATCAGCATAACAAGGCTCCCAGTTCTCCATGGCCTGTCCTGCCTTTCTGGATTTTACACTTTTTTCAGATGGCCCTTTTGACCGGGGGGAAGTGAGACTTCATTGTAGTGCAGATTTCCTTTGCAAGCTTGCTTGGTTGGCCAAAAAGGGCGTATGCGTTTTTTCCTGAATATATTCAGGAAAAAACGCATACGCCCTTTTTGGCCAAGTGCATCATTGTGGACGTTCTGCCTCTTTTCCTATGCTTTCAATGCAATTCCAGTCTACCTCCTGAAATCGGTTTCCTGCAATTCTGCCCCGCTTTCAAGTCCTCTTGGCAGCCTTACTTCAGTATATTTTTGGACGATAGCTGTCATTTATAACTCTGCAGGTTTGTGAATTACAGTGCCCCTGAGCTCCTTTCTTCAACTCGCTTTCTTGTGAGCTGGCCGCAACACCGCAGGATTGCTTCAGGCCCTAATCTGGTTCCGGCACGGCACGCTGAGCCTTTGGTTAATTCCTCTTCCTGGTGGGAAATGAGAGTTAAATTTGCCCGTCCAGACACCTCCAGCTAGTCTCTCATTGGTTCTCCCTATTTCTGTTCATCTTCTGCAGAAATTGCAAACTGGGCCAAACAGGAGGTTAAAGGCACTGACTCTCCAAGTCGAGAGAGTGTTAGTAAAGCGTCTGGAATGTTGAACCCGAGTACCAGGGGACGAGAACGGAGACATATTTGAACACGTCTCCCGATCACACGGTTGATCATACTCTGGGTTCCACATGCATGTTTTAGCTGAAGTAAGAATCCCTTAAACCTGGAGAGTTGAGACCCGTGGAATGGGTACCATGCAATATGACTTCAAAGGGTCTTCATTAGCTCACCGAACCTCTCCAATCCTATCACTGCTGCGTTTATGCCCCTGTACACACGCTTGATTCTCTTTCGGAGACATAGCAATCCATAGGTTTTAAGATACTTACTAGTCAGGTACATTCTTAGGCGTTTAATATGGGGGGTTGAGTCCATTTCGTTGAGCAAGGAGTAGCTCTTGTCTATTCCATATTTGGCTTAAGGAACTTTATCTGTGCTCATTTCAATCTCTGGTTTTATGCAGCACCTCAACTCACCTTTCCCCTTAAGCAAGCATAAGTTGGTTTTCTAAATTTGAGACCCTGTTCTGTTTGGTAATCCAGTTCCTGTGTAGACAAGTTTACATTCCGTGTATTAGTGATATCTTATGATGTTTCTTTTTCTGTGTGACTTCTTTCAGTTAGAATCATCATACCTGAATCCACTCATTATGCTGCTACGGGCCTGATGACATAGATGTCATTGCTGAGTGATATTGCATTGTACGTAAGTACCACAACTTCTTCATCCATTTTTCACTTTCTGCGATATTGAACTTGTACCGTAAACGAGGTTCTTGTAAACAGAGCCGTCCCAAACTTTGGGGTGGCTGTGTCTTTTTGATTTTCATTTCCCTAAGCTATAGGACCATAAGTGGAAGTGCCCTAGGCTCTGTTGCTTTGTTTTTTAGATGTTTCAGGAAACACCATACACTTCTCCCGAGTGGCTGTTGGCAATTTACATCCCGCCCATCAGCATAACAAGGCTCCCAGTTCTCCATGGCCTGTCCTGCCTTTCTGGATTTTACACTTTTTTCAGATGGCCCTTTTGACCGGGGGGAAGTGAGACTTCATTGTAGTGCAGATTTCCTTTGCAAGCTTGCTTGGTTGGCCAAAAAGGGCGTATGCGTTTTTTCCTGAATATATTCAGGAAAAAACGCATACGCCCTTTTTGGCCAAGTGCATCATTGTGGACGTTCTGCCTCTTTTCCTATGCTTTCAATGCAATTCCAGTCTACCTCCTGAAATCGGTTTCCTGCAATTCTGCCCCGCTTTCAAGTCCTCTTGGCAGCCTTACTTCAGTATATTTTTGGACGATAGCTGTCATTTATAACTCTGCAGGTTTGTGAATTACAGTGCCCCTGAGCTCCTTTCTTCAACTCGCTTTCTTGTGAGCTGGCCGCAACACCGCAGGATTGCTTCAGGCCCTAATGTGGTTCCGGCACGGCACGCTGAGCCTTTGGTTAACTCCTCTTCCTGGTGGGAAATGAGAGTTAAATTTGCCTGTCCAGACACCTCCAGCTAGTCTCTCATTGGTTCTCCCTATTCCTGTTCATCTTCCGCAGAAATTGCAAACTGGGCCAAACAGGAGGTTAAAGGCACTGACTCTCCAAGTCGGGAGAGTGTTAGTAAAGCGTCTGGAATGTTGCACCCGAGTACCAGGGGACGAGAATGGAGACATATTTGAACACGTCTCCCGATCACACGGTTGATCATACTCTGGGTTCCACATGCATGTTTTAGCTGAAGGAAGAATCCCTTAAACCTGGAGAGTTGAGACCCGTGGAATGGGTACCATGCAATATGACTTCAAAGGGTCTTCATTTGCTCACCGAACCTCTCCAATCCTATCACTGCTGCGTTTATGCCCCTGTGCACACGCTTGATTCTCTTTCGGAGACATAGCAATCCATAGGTTTTAAGATACTTACTAGTCAGGTACATTCTTAGGCGTTTAATATGGGGTGTTGAGTCCATTTCGTTGAGCAAGGAGTAGCTCTTGTCTATTCCATATTTGGCTTAAGGAACTTTATCTGTGCTCATTTCAATCTCTGGTTTTATGCAGCACCTCAACTCACCTTTCCCCTTAAGCAAGCATAAGTTGGTTTTCTAAATTTGAGACCCTGTTCTGTTTGGTAATCCAGTTCCTGTGTAGACAAGTTTACATTCCGTGTATTAGTGATATCTTATGATGTTTCTTTTTCTGTGTGACTTCTTTCAGTTAGAATCATCGTACCTGAATCCACTCATTATGCTGCTACGGGCCTGATGACATAGATGTCATTGCTGAGTGATATTGCATTGTACGTAAGTACCACAACTTCTTCATCCATTTTTCACTTTCTGCGATATTGAACTTGTACCGTAAACGAGGTTCTTGTAAACAGAGCCGTCCCAAACTTTGGGGTGGCTGTGTCTTTTTGATTTTCATTTCCCTAAGCTATAGGACCATAAGTGGAAGTGCCCTAGGCTCTGTTGCTTTGTTTTTTAGATGTTTCAGGAAACACCATACACTTCTCCCGAGTGGCTGTTGGCAATTTACATCCCGCCCATCAGCATAACAAGGCTCCCAGTTCTCCATGGCCTGTCCTGCCTTTCTGGATTTTACACTTTTTTCAGATGGCCCTTTTGACCGGGGGGAAGTGAGACTTCATTGTAGTGCAGATTTCCTTTGCAAGCTTGCTTGGTTGGCCAAAAAGGGCGTATGCGTTTTTTCCTGAATATATTCAGGAAAAAACGCATACGCCCTTTTTGGCCAAGTGCATCATTGTGGACGTTCTGCCTCTTTTCCTATGCTTTCAATGCAATTCCAGTCTACCTCCTGAAATCGGTTTCCTGCAATTCTGCCCCGCTTTCAAGTCCTCTTGGCAGCCTTACTTCAGTATATTTTTGGACGATAGCTGTCATTTATAACTCTGCAGGTTTGTGAATTACAGTGCCCCTGAGCTCCTTTCTTCAACTTGCTTTCTTGTGAGCTGGCCGCAACACCGCAGGATTGCTTCAGGCCCTAATGTGGTTCCGGCACGGCACGCTGAGCCTTTGGTTAATTCCTCTTCCTGGTGGGAAATGAGAGTTAAATTTGCCCGTCCAGACACCTCCAGCTAGTCTCTCATTGGTTCTCCCTATTCCTGTTCATCTTCCGCAGAAATTGCAAACTGGGCCAAACAGGAGGTTAAAGGCACTGACTCTCCAAGTCGGGAGAGTGTTAGTAAAGCGTCTGGAATGTTGCACCCGAGTACCAGGGGACGAGAACGGAGACATATTTGAACACGTCTCCCGATCACACGGTTGATCATACTCTGGGTTCCACATGCATGTTTTAGCTGAAGGAAGAATCCCTTAAACCTGGAGAGTTGAGACCCGTGGAATGGGTACCATGCAATATGACTTCAAAGGGTCTTCATTTGCTCACCGAACCTCTCCAATCCTATCACTGCTGCGTTTATGCCCCTGTACACACGCTTGATTCTCTTTTGGAGACATAGCAATCCATAGGTTTTAAGATACTTACTAGTCAGGTACATTCTTAGGCGTTTAATATGGGGTGTTGAGTCCATTTCGTTGAGCAAGGAGTAGCTCTTGTCTATTCCATATTTGGCTTAAGGAACTTTATCTGTGCTCATTTCAATCTCTGGTTTTATGCAGCACCTCAACTCACCTTTCCCCTTAAGCAAGCATAAGTTGGTTTTCTAAATTTGAGACCCTGTTCTGTTTTGTAATCCAGTTCCTGTGTAGCCAAGTTTACATTCCGTGTATTAGTGATATCTTATGATGTTTCTTTTTCTGTGTGACTTCTTTCAGTTAGAATCATCATACCTGAATCCACTCATTATGCTGCTACGGGCCTGATGACATAGATGTCATTGCTGAGTGATATTGCATTGTACGTAAGTACCACAACTTCTTCATCCATTTTTCACTTTCTGCGATATTGAACTTGTACCGTAAACGAGGTTCTTGTAAACAGAGCCGTCCCAAACTTTGGGGTGGCTGTGTCTTTTTGATTTTCATTTCCCTAAGCTATAGGACCATAAGTGGAAGTGCCCTAGGCTCTGTTGCTTTGCTTTTTAGATGTTTCAGGAAACACCATACACTTCTCCCGAGTGGCTGTTGGCAATTTACATCCCGCCCATCAGCATAACAAGGCTCCCAGTTCTCCATGGCCTGTCCTGCCTTTCTGGATTTTACACTTTTTTCAGATGGCCCTTTTGACCGGGGGGAAGTGAGACTTCATTGTAGTGCAGATTTCCTTTGCAAGCTTGCTTGGTTGGCCAAAAAGGGCGTATGCGTTTTTTCCTGAATATATTCAGGAAAAAACGCATACGCCCTTTTTGGCCAAGTGCATCATTGTGGACGTTCTGCCTCTTTTCCTATGCTTTCAATGCAATTCCAGTCTACCTCCTGAAATCGGTTTCCTGCAATTCTGCCCCGCTTTCAAGTCCTCTTGGCAGCCTTACTTCAGTATATTTTTGGACGATAGCTGTCATTTATAACTCTGCAGGTTTGTGAATTACAGTGCCCCTGAGCTCCTTTCTTCAACTCGCTTTCTTGTGAGCTGGCCGCAACACCGCAGGATTGCTTCAGGCCCTAATCTGGTTCCGGCACGGCACGCTGAGCCTTTGGTTAATTCCTCTTCCTGGTGGGAAATGAGAGTTAAATTTGCCCGTCCAGACACCTCCAGCTAGTCTCTCATTGGTTCTCCCTATTCCTGTTCATCTTCCGCAGAAATTGCAAACTGGGCCAAACAGGAGGTTAAAGGCACTGACTCTCCAAGTCGAGAGAGTGTTAGTAAAGCGTCTGGAATGTTGAACCCGAGTACCAGGGGACGAGAACGGAGACATATTTGAACACGTCTCCCGATCACACGGTTGATCATACTCTGGGTTCCACATGCATGTTTTAGCTGAAGTAAGAATCCCTTAAACCTGGAGAGTTGAGACCCGTGGAATGGGTACCATGCAATATGACTTCAAAGGGTCTTCATTAGCTCACCGAACCTCTCCAATCCTATCACTGCTGCGTTTATGCCCCTGTACACACGCTTGATTCTCTTTCGGAGACATAGCAATCCATAGGTTTTAAGATACTTACTAGTCAGGTACATTCTTAGGCGTTTAATATGGGGGGTTGAGTCCATTTCGTTGAGCAAGGAGTAGCTCTTGTCTATTCCATATTTGGCTTAAGGAACTTTATCTGTGCTCATTTCAATCTCTGGTTTTATGCAGCACCTCAACTCACCTTTCCCCTTAAGCAAGCATAAGTTGGTTTTCTAAATTTGAGACCCTGTTCTGTTTGGTAATCCAGTTCCTGTGTAGACAAGTTTACATTCCGTGTATTAGTGATATCTTATGATGTTTCTTTTTCTGTGTGACTTCTTTCAGTTAGAATCATCATACCTGAATCCACTCATTATGCTGCTACGGGCCTGATGACATAGATGTCATTGCTGAGTGATATTGCATTGTACGTAAGTACCACAACTTCTTCATCCATTTTTCACTTTCTGCGATATTGAACTTGTACCGTAAACGAGGTTCTTGTAAACAGAGCCGTCCCAAACTTTGGGGTGGCTGTGTCTTTTTGATTTTCATTTCCCTAAGCTATAGGACCATAAGTGGAAGTGCCCTAGGCTCTGTTGCTTTGTTTTTTAGATGTTTCAGGAAACACCATACACTTCTCCCGAGTGGCTGTTGGCAATTTACATCCCGCCCATCAGCATAACAAGGCTCCCAGTTCTCCATGGCCTGTCCTGCCTTTCTGGATTTTACACTTTTTTCAGATGGCCCTTTTGACCGGGGGGAAGTGAGACTTCATTGTAGTGCAGATTTCCTTTGCAAGCTTGCTTGGTTGGCCAAAAAGGGCGTATGCGTTTTTTCCTGAATATATTCAGGAAAAAACGCATACGCCCTTTTTGGCCAAGTGCATCATTGTGGACGTTCTGCCTCTTTTCCTATGCTTTCAATGCAATTCCAGTCTACCTCCTGAAATCGGTTTCCTGCAATTCTGCCCCGCTTTCAAGTCCTCTTGGCAGCCTTACTTCAGTATATTTTTGGACGATAGCTGTCATTTATAACTCTGCAGGTTTGTGAATTACAGTGCCCCTGAGCTCCTTTCTTCAACTCGCTTTCTTGTGAGCTGGCCGCAACACCGCAGGATTGCTTCAGGCCCTAATGTGGTTCCGGCAAGGCACGCTGAGCCTTTGGTTAACTCCTCTTCCTGGTGGGAAATGAGAGTTAAATTTGCCCGTCCAGACACCTCCAGCTAGTCTCTCATTGGTTCTCCCTATTCCTGTTCATCTTCCGCAGAAATTGCAAACTGGGCCAAACAGGAGGTTAAAGGCACTGACTCTCCAAGTCGGGAGAGTGTTAGTAAAGCGTCTGGAATGTTGCACCCGAGTACCAGGGGACGAGAACGGAGACATATTTGAACACGTCTCCCGATCACACGGTTGATCATACTCTGGGTTCCACATGCATGTTTTAGCTGAAGGAAGAATCCCTTAAACCTGGAGAGTTGAGACCCGTGGAATGGGTACCATGCAATATGACTTCAAAGGGTCTTCATTTGCTCACCGAACCTCTCCAATCCTATCACTGCTGCGTTTATGCCCCTGTGCACACGCTTGATTCTCTTTCGGAGACATAGCAATCCATAGGTTTTAAGATACTTAGTAGTCAGGTACATTCTTAGGCGTTTAATATGGGGTGTTGAGTCCATTTCGTTGAGCAAGGAGTAGCTCTTGTCTATTCCATATTTGGCTTAAGGAACTTTATCTGTGCTCATTTCAATCTCTGGTTTTATGCAGCACCCCAACTCACCTTTCCCCTTAAGCAAGCATAAGTTGGTTTTCTCAATTTGATACCCTGTTCTGTTTTGTAATCCAGTTCCTGTGTAGCCAAGTTTACATTCCGTGTATTAGTGATATCTTATGATGTTTCTTTTTCTGTGTGACTTCTTTCAGTTAGAATCATCATACCTGAATCCACTCATTATGCTGCTACGGGCTGATGACATAGATGTCATTGCTGAGTGATATTGCATTGTACGTAAGTACCACAGCTTCTTCATCCATTTTTCACTTTCTGCGATATTGAACTTGTACCGTAAACGATGTTCTTGTAAACAGAGCCGTCCCAAACTTTGGGGTGGCTGTGTCTTTTTGATTTTCATTTCCCTAAGCTATAGGACCATAAGTGGAAGTGCCCTAGGCTCTGTTGCTTTGCTTTTTAGATGTTTCAGGAAACACCATACACTTCTCCCGAGTGGCTGTTGGCAATTTACATCCCGCCCATCAGCATAACAAGGCTCCCAGTTCTCCATGGCCTGTCCTGCCTTTCTGGATTTTACACTTTTTTCAGATGGCCCTTTTGACCGGGGGGAAGTGAGACTTCATTGTAGTGCAGATTTCCTTTGCAAGCTTGCTTGGTTGGCCAAAAAGGGCGTATGCGTTTTTTCCTGAATATATTCAGGAAAAAACGCATACGCCCTTTTTGGCCAAGTGCATCATTGTGGACGTTCTGCCTCTTTTCCTATGCTTTCAATGCAATTCCAGTCTACCTCCTGAAATCGGTTTCCTGCAATTCTGCCCCGCTTTCAAGTCCTCTTGGCAGCCTTACTTCAGTATATTTTTGGACGATAGCTGTCATTTATAACTCTGCAGGTTTGTGAATTACAGTGCCCCTGAGCTCCTTTCTTCAACTCGCTTTCTTGTGAGCTGGCCGCAACACCGCAGGATTGCTTCAGGCCCTAATGTGGTTCCGGCAAGGCACGCTGAGCCTTTGGTTAACTCCTCTTCCTGGTGGGAAATGAGAGTTAAATTTGCCCGTCCAGACACCTCCAGCTAGTCTCTCATTGGTTCTCCCTATTCCTGTTCATCTTCCGCAGAAATTGCAAACTGGGCCAAACAGGAGGTTAAAGGCACTGACTCTCCAAGTCGGGAGAGTGTTAGTAAAGCGTCTGGAATGTTGCACCCGAGTACCAGGGGACGAGAACGGAGACATATTTGAACACGTCTCCCGATCACACGGTTGATCATACTCTGGGTTCCACATGCATGTTTTAGCTGAAGGAAGAATCCCTTAAACCTGGAGAGTTGAGACCCGTGGAATGGGTACCATGCAATATGACTTCAAAGGGTCTTCATTTGCTCACCGAACCTCTCCAATCCTATCACTGCTGCGTTTATGCCCCTGTGCACACGCTTGATTCTCTTTCGGAGACATAGCAATCCATAGGTTTTAAGATACTTAGTAGTCAGGTACATTCTTAGGCGTTTAATATGGGGTGTTGAGTCCATTTCGTTGAGCAAGGAGTAGCTCTTGTCTATTCCATATTTGGCTTAAGGAACTTTATCTGTGCTCATTTCAATCTCTGGTTTTATGCAGCACCCCAACTCACCTTTCCCCTTAAGCAAGCATAAGTTGGTTTTCTCAATTTGATACCCTGTTCTGTTTTGTAATCCAGTTCCTGTGTAGCCAAGTTTACATTCCGTGTATTAGTGATATCTTATGATGTTTCTTTTTCTGTGTGACTTCTTTCAGTTAGAATCATCATACCTGAATCCACTCATTATGCTGCTACGGGCTGATGACATAGATGTCATTGCTGAGTGATATTGCATTGTACGTAAGTACCACAGCTTCTTCATCCATTTTTCACTTTCTGCGATATTGAACTTGTACCGTAAACGATGTTCTTGTAAACAGAGCCGTCCCAAACTTTGGGGTGGCTGTGTCTTTTTGATTTTCATTTCCCTAAGCTATAGGACCATAAGTGGAAGTGCCCTAGGCTCTGTTGCTTTGCTTTTTAGATGTTTCAGGAAACACCATACACTTCTCCCGAGTGGCTGTTGGCAATTTACATCCCGCCCATCAGCATAACAAGGCTCCCAGTTCTCCATGGCCTGTCCTGCCTTTCTGGATTTTACACTTTTTTCAGATGGCCCTTTTGACCGGGGGGAAGTGAGACTTCATTGTAGTGCAGATTTCCTTTGCAAGCTTGCTTGGTTGGCCAAAAAGGGCGTATGCGTTTTTTCCTGAATATATTCAGGAAAAAACGCATACGCCCTTTTTGGCCAAGTGCATCATTGTGGACGTTCTGCCTCTTTTCCTATGCTTTCAATGCAATTCCAGTCTACCTCCTGAAATCGGTTTCCTGCAATTCTGCCCCGCTTTCAAGTCCTCTTGGCAGCCTTACTTCAGTATATTTTTGGACGATAGCTGTCATTTATAACTCTGCAGGTTTGTGAATTACAGTGCCCCTGAGCTCCTTTCTTCAACTCGCTTTCTTGTGAGCTGGCCGCAACACCGCAGGATTGCTTCAGGCCCTAATGTGGTTCCGGCACGGCACGCTGAGCCTTTGGTTAATTCCTCTTCCTGGTGGGAAATGAGAGTTAAATTTGCCCGTCCAGACACCTCCAGCTAGTCTCTCATTGGTTCTCCCTATTCCTGTTCATCTTCCGCAGAAATTGCAAACTGGGCCAAACAGGAGGTTAAAGGCACTGACTCTCCAAGTCGGGAGAGTGTTAGTAAAGCGTCTGGAATGTTGCACCCGAGTACCAGGGGACGAGAACGGAGACATATTTGAACACGTCTCCCGATCACACGGTTGATCATACTCTGGGTTCCACATGCATGTTTTAGCTGAAGGAAGAATCCCTTAAACCTGGAGAGTTGAGACCCGTGGAATGGGTACCATGCAATATGACTTCAAAGGGTCTTCATTAGCTCACCAAACCTCTCCAATCCTATCACTGCTGCGTTTATGCCCCTGTACACACGCTTGATTCTCTTTCGGAGACATAGCAATCCATAGGTTTAAAGATACTTACTAGTCAGGTACATTCTTAGGCGTTTAATATGGGGGGTTGAGTCCATTTCGTTGAGCAAGGAGTAGCTCTTGTCTATTCCATATTTGGCTTAAGGAACTTTATCTGTGCTCATTTCAATCTCTGGTTTTATGCAGCACCTCAACTCACCTTTCCCCTTAAGCAAGCATAAGTTGGTTTTCTAAATTTGAGACCCTGTTCTGTTTGGTAATCCAGTTCCTGTGTAGACAAGTTTACATTCCGTGTATTAGTGATATCTTATGATGTTTCTTTTTCTGTGTGACTTCTTTCAGTTAGAATCATCGTACCTGAATCCACTCATTATGCTGCTACGGGCCTGATGACATAGATGTCATTGCTGAGTGATATTGCATTGTACGTAAGTACCACAACTTCTTCATCCATTTTTCACTTTCTGCGATATTGAACTTGTACCGTAAACGAGGTTCTTGTAAACAGAGCCGTCCCAAACTTTGGGGTGGCTGTGTCTTTTTGATTTTCATTTCCCTAAGCTATAGGACCATAAGTGGAAGTGCCCTAGGCTCTGTTGCTTTGTTTTTTAGATGTTTCAGGAAACACCATACACTTCTCCCGAGTGGCTGTTGGCAATTTACATCCCGCCCATCAGCATAACAAGGCTCCCAGTTCTCCATGGCCTGTCCTGCCTTTCTGGATTTTACACTTTTTTCAGATGGCCCTTTTGACCGGGGGGAAGTGAGACTTCATTGTAGTGCAGATTTCCTTTGCAAGCTTGCTTGGTTGGCCAAAAAGGGCGTATGCGTTTTTTCCTGAATATATTCAGGAAAAAACGCATACGCCCTTTTTGGCCAAGTGCATCATTGTGGACGTTCTGCCTCTTTTCCTATGCTTTCAATGCAATTCCAGTCTACCTCCTGAAATCGGTTTCCTGCAATTCTGCCCCGCTTTCAAGTCCTCTTGGCAGCCTTACTTCAGTATATTTTTGGACGATAGCTGTCATTTATAACTCTGCAGGTTTGTGAATTACAGTGCCCCTGAGCTCCTTTCTTCAACTCGCTTTCTTGTGAGCTGGCCGCAACACCGCAGGATTGCTTCAGGCCCTAATGTGGTTCCGGCACGGCACGCTGAGCCTTTGGTTAACTCCTCTTCCTGGTGGGAAATGAGAGTTAAATTTGCCTGTCCAGACACCTCCAGCTAGTCTCTCATTGGTTCTCCCTATTCCTGTTCATCTTCCGCAGAAATTGCAAACTGGGCCAAACAGGAGGTTAAAGGCACTGACTCTCCAAGTCGGGAGAGTGTTAGTAAAGCGTCTGGAATGTTGCACCCGAGTACCAGGGGACGAGAATGGAGACATATTTGAACACGTCTCCCGATCACACGGTTGATCATACTCTGGGTTCCACATGCATGTTTTAGCTGAAGGAAGAATCCCTTAAACCTGGAGAGTTGAGACCCGTGGAATGGGTACCATGCAATATGACTTCAAAGGGTCTTCATTTGCTCACCGAACCTCTCCAATCCTATCACTGCTGCGTTTATGCCCCTGTGCACACGCTTGATTCTCTTTCGGAGACATAGCAATCCATAGGTTTTAAGATACTTACTAGTCAGGTACATTCTTAGGCGTTTAATATGGGGTGTTGAGTCCATTTCGTTGAGCAAGGAGTAGCTCTTGTCTATTCCATATTTGGCTTAAGGAACTTTATCTGTGCTCATTTCAATCTCTGGTTTTATGCAGCACCCCAACTCACCTTTCCCCTTAAGCAAGCATAAGTTGGTTTTCTCAATTTGAGACCCTGTTCAGTTTTGTAATCCAGTTCCTGTGTAGCCAAGTTTACATTCCGTGTATTAGTGATATCTTATGATGTTTCTTTTTCTGTGTGACTTCTTTCAGTTAGAATCATCATACCTGAATCCACTCATTATGCTGCTACGGGCTGATGACATAGATGTCATTGCTGAGTGATATTGCATTGTACATAAGTACCACAGCTTCTTCATCCATTTTTCACTTTCTGCGATATTGAACTTGTACCGTAAACGAGGTTCTTGTAAACAGAGCCGTCCCAAACTTTGGGGTGGCTGTGTCTTTTTGATTTTCATTTCCCTAAGCTATAGGACCATAAGTGGAAGTGCCCTAGGCTCTGTTGCTTTGCTTTTTAGATGTTTCAGGAAACACCATACACTTCTCCCGAGTGGCTGTTGGCAATTTACATCCCGCCCATCAGCATAACAAGGCTCCCAGTTCTCCATGGCCTGTCCTGCCTTTCTGGATTTTACACTTTTTTCAGATGGCCCTTTTGACCGGGGGGAAGTGAGACTTCATTGTAGTGCAGATTTCCTTTGCAAGCTTGCTTGGTTGGCCAAAAAGGGCGTATGCGTTTTTTCCTGAATATATTCAGGAAAAAACGCATACGCCCTTTTTGGCCAAGTGCATCATTGTGGACGTTCTGCCTCTTTTCCTATGCTTTCAATGCAATTCCAGTCTACCTCCTGAAATCGGTTTCCTGCAATTCTGCCCCGCTTTCAAGTCCTCTTGGCAGCCTTACTTCAGTATATTTTTGGACGATAGCTGTCATTTATAACTCTGCAGGTTTGTGAATTACAGTGCCCCTGAGCTCCTTTCTTCAACTCGCTTTCTTGTGAGCTGGCCGCAACACCGCAGGATTGCTTCAGGCCCTAATGTGGTTCCGGCACGGCACGCTGAGCCTTTGGTTAATTCCTCTTCC
Source organism: Globicephala melas (assembly GCF_963455315.2). Taxonomy (NCBI): domain Eukaryota; kingdom Metazoa; phylum Chordata; class Mammalia; order Artiodactyla; family Delphinidae; genus Globicephala; species Globicephala melas. The sequence continues at coordinate 500,272 of NW_027207273.1, read as the reverse complement.
TGGTGGGAAATGAGAGTTAAATTTGCCCGTCCAGACACCTCCAGCTAGTCTCTCATTGGTTCTCCCTATTCCTGTTCATCTTCCGCAGAAATTGCAAACTGGGCCAAACAGGAGGTTAAAGGCACTGACTCTCCAAGTCGGGAGAGTGTTAGTAAAGCGTCTGGAATGTTGCACCCGAGTACCAGGGGACGAGAACGGAGACATATTTGAACACGTCTCCCGATCACACGGTTGATCATACTCTGGGTTCCACATGCATGTTTTAGCTGAAGGAAGAATCCCTTAAACCTGGAGAGTTGAGACCCGTGGAATGGGTACCATGCAATATGACTTCAAAGGGTCTTCATTTGCTCACCGAACCTCTCCAATCCTATCACTGCTGCGTTTATGCCCCTGTACACACGCTTGATTCTCTTTCGGAGACATAGCAATCCATAGGTTTTAAGATACTTAGTAGTCAGGTACATTCTTAGGCGTTTAATATGGGGTGTTGAGTCCATTTCGTTGAGCAAGGAGTAGCTCTTGTCTATTCCATATTTGGCTTAAGGAACTTTATCTGTGCTCATTTCAATCTCTGGTTTTATGCAGCACCCCAACTCACCTTTCCCCTTAAGCAAGCATAAGTTGGTTTTCTCAATTTGATACCCTGTTCTGTTTTGTAATCCAGTTCCTGTGTAGCCAAGTTTACATTCCGTGTATTAGTGATATCTTATGATGTTTCTTTTTCTGTGTGACTTCTTTCAGTTAGAATCATCATACCTGAATCCACTCATTATGCTGCTACGGGCTGATGACATAGATGTCATTGCTGAGTGATATTGCATTGTACGTAAGTACCACAGCTTCTTCATCCATTTTTCACTTTCTGCGATATTGAACTTGTACCGTAAACGATGTTCTTGTAAACAGAGCCGTCCCAAACTTTGGGGTGGCTGTGTCTTTTTGATTTTCATTTCCCTAAGCTATAGGACCATAAGTGGAAGTGCCCTAGGCTCTGTTGCTTTGCTTTTTAGATGTTTCAGGAAACACCATACACTTCTCCCGAGTGGCTGTTGGCAATTTACATCCCGCCCATCAGCATAACAAGGCTCCCAGTTCTCCATGGCCTGTCCTGCCTTTCTGGATTTTACACTTTTTTCAGATGGCCCTTTTGACCGGGGGGAAGTGAGACTTCATTGTAGTGCAGATTTCCTTTGCAAGCTTGCTTGGTTGGCCAAAAAGGGCGTATGCGTTTTTTCCTGAATATATTCAGGAAAAAACGCATACGCCCTTTTTGGCCAAGTGCATCATTGTGGACGTTCTGCCTCTTTTCCTATGCTTTCAATGCAATTCCAGTCTACCTCCTGAAATCGGTTTCCTGCAATTCTGCCCCGCTTTCAAGTCCTCTTGGCAGCCTTACTTCAGTATATTTTTGGACGATAGCTGTCATTTATAACTCTGCAGGTTTGTGAATTACAGTGCCCCTGAGCTCCTTTCTTCAACTCGCTTTCTTGTGAGCTGGCCGCAACACCGCAGGATTGCTTCAGGCCCTAATGTGGTTCCGGCACGGCACGCTGAGCCTTTGGTTAATTCCTCTTCCTGGTGGGAAATGAGAGTTAAATTTGCCCGTCCAGACACCTCCAGCTAGTCTCTCATTGGTTCTCCCTATTCCTGTTCATCTTCCGCAGAAATTGCAAACTGGGCCAAACAGGAGGTTAAAGGCACTGACTCTCCAAGTCGGGAGAGTGTTAGTAAAGCGTCTGGAATGTTGCACCCGAGTACCAGGGGACGAGAACGGAGACATATTTGAACACGTCTCCCGATCACACGGTTGATCATACTCTGGGTTCCACATGCATGTTTTAGCTGAAGGAAGAATCCCTTAAACCTGGAGAGTTGAGACCCGTGGAATGGGTACCATGCAATATGACTTCAAAGGGTCTTCATTAGCTCACCAAACCTCTCCAATCCTATCACTGCTGCGTTTATGCCCCTGTACACACGCTTGATTCTCTTTCGGAGACATAGCAATCCATAGGTTTAAAGATACTTACTAGTCAGGTACATTCTTAGGCGTTTAATATGGGGGGTTGAGTCCATTTCGTTGAGCAAGGAGTAGCTCTTGTCTATTCCATATTTGGCTTAAGGAACTTTATCTGTGCTCATTTCAATCTCTGGTTTTATGCAGCACCTCAACTCACCTTTCCCCTTAAGCAAGCATAAGTTGGTTTTCTAAATTTGAGACCCTGTTCTGTTTGGTAATCCAGTTCCTGTGTAGACAAGTTTACATTCCGTGTATTAGTGATATCTTATGATGTTTCTTTTTCTGTGTGACTTCTTTCAGTTAGAATCATCGTACCTGAATCCACTCATTATGCTGCTACGGGCCTGATGACATAGATGTCATTGCTGAGTGATATTGCATTGTACGTAAGTACCACAACTTCTTCATCCATTTTTCACTTTCTGCGATATTGAACTTGTACCGTAAACGAGGTTCTTGTAAACAGAGCCGTCCCAAACTTTGGGGTGGCTGTGTCTTTTTGATTTTCATTTCCCTAAGCTATAGGACCATAAGTGGAAGTGCCCTAGGCTCTGTTGCTTTGTTTTTTAGATGTTTCAGGAAACACCATACACTTCTCCCGAGTGGCTGTTGGCAATTTACATCCCGCCCATCAGCATAACAAGGCTCCCAGTTCTCCATGGCCTGTCCTGCCTTTCTGGATTTTACACTTTTTTCAGATGGCCCTTTTGACCGGGGGGAAGTGAGACTTCATTGTAGTGCAGATTTCCTTTGCAAGCTTGCTTGGTTGGCCAAAAAGGGCGTATGCGTTTTTTCCTGAATATATTCAGGAAAAAACGCATACGCCCTTTTTGGCCAAGTGCATCATTGTGGACGTTCTGCCTCTTTTCCTATGCTTTCAATGCAATTCCAGTCTACCTCCTGAAATCGGTTTCCTGCAATTCTGCCCCGCTTTCAAGTCCTCTTGGCAGCCTTACTTCAGTATATTTTTGGACGATAGCTGTCATTTATAACTCTGCAGGTTTGTGAATTACAGTGCCCCTGAGCTCCTTTCTTCAACTCGCTTTCTTGTGAGCTGGCCGCAACACCGCAGGATTGCTTCAGGCCCTAATGTGGTTCCGGCACGGCACGCTGAGCCTTTGGTTAACTCCTCTTCCTGGTGGGAAATGAGAGTTAAATTTGCCTGTCCAGACACCTCCAGCTAGTCTCTCATTGGTTCTCCCTATTCCTGTTCATCTTCCGCAGAAATTGCAAACTGGGCCAAACAGGAGGTTAAAGGCACTGACTCTCCAAGTCGGGAGAGTGTTAGTAAAGCGTCTGGAATGTTGCACCCGAGTACCAGGGGACGAGAATGGAGACATATTTGAACACGTCTCCCGATCACACGGTTGATCATACTCTGGGTTCCACATGCATGTTTTAGCTGAAGGAAGAATCCCTTAAACCTGGAGAGTTGAGACCCGTGGAATGGGTACCATGCAATATGACTTCAAAGGGTCTTCATTTGCTCACCGAACCTCTCCAATCCTATCACTGCTGCGTTTATGCCCCTGTGCACACGCTTGATTCTCTTTCGGAGACATAGCAATCCATAGGTTTTAAGATACTTACTAGTCAGGTACATTCTTAGGCGTTTAATATGGGGTGTTGAGTCCATTTCGTTGAGCAAGGAGTAGCTCTTGTCTATTCCATATTTGGCTTAAGGAACTTTATCTGTGCTCATTTCAATCTCTGGTTTTATGCAGCACCCCAACTCACCTTTCCCCTTAAGCAAGCATAAGTTGGTTTTCTCAATTTGAGACCCTGTTCAGTTTTGTAATCCAGTTCCTGTGTAGCCAAGTTTACATTCCGTGTATTAGTGATATCTTATGATGTTTCTTTTTCTGTGTGACTTCTTTCAGTTAGAATCATCATACCTGAATCCACTCATTATGCTGCTACGGGCTGATGACATAGATGTCATTGCTGAGTGATATTGCATTGTACATAAGTACCACAGCTTCTTCATCCATTTTTCACTTTCTGCGATATTGAACTTGTACCGTAAACGAGGTTCTTGTAAACAGAGCCGTCCCAAACTTTGGGGTGGCTGTGTCTTTTTGATTTTCATTTCCCTAAGCTATAGGACCATAAGTGGAAGTGCCCTAGGCTCTGTTGCTTTGCTTTTTAGATGTTTCAGGAAACACCATACACTTCTCCCGAGTGGCTGTTGGCAATTTACATCCCGCCCATCAGCATAACAAGGCTCCCAGTTCTCCATGGCCTGTCCTGCCTTTCTGGATTTTACACTTTTTTCAGATGGCCCTTTTGACCGGGGGGAAGTGAGACTTCATTGTAGTGCAGATTTCCTTTGCAAGCTTGCTTGGTTGGCCAAAAAGGGCGTATGCGTTTTTTCCTGAATATATTCAGGAAAAAACGCATACGCCCTTTTTGGCCAAGTGCATCATTGTGGACGTTCTGCCTCTTTTCCTATGCTTTCAATGCAATTCCAGTCTACCTCCTGAAATCGGTTTCCTGCAATTCTGCCCCGCTTTCAAGTCCTCTTGGCAGCCTTACTTCAGTATATTTTTGGACGATAGCTGTCATTTATAACTCTGCAGGTTTGTGAATTACAGTGCCCCTGAGCTCCTTTCTTCAACTCGCTTTCTTGTGAGCTGGCCGCAACACCGCAGGATTGCTTCAGGCCCTAATGTGGTTCCGGCACGGCACGCTGAGCCTTTGGTTAACTCCTCTTCCTGGTGGGAAATGAGAGTTAAATTTGCCTGTCCAGACACCTCCAGCTAGTCTCTCATTGGTTCTCCCTATTCCTGTTCATCTTCCGCAGAAATTGCAAACTGGGCCAAACAGGAGGTTAAAGGCACTGACTCTCCAAGTCGGGAGAGTGTTAGTAAAGCGTCTGGAATGTTGCACCCGAGTACCAGGGGACGAGAATGGAGACATATTTGAACACGTCTCCCGATCACACGGTTGATCATACTCTGGGTTCCACATGCATGTTTTAGCTGAAGGAAGAATCCCTTAAACCTGGAGAGTTGAGACCCGTGGAATGGGTACCATGCAATATGACTTCAAAGGGTCTTCATTTGCTCACCGAACCTCTCCAATCCTATCACTGCTGCGTTTATGCCCCTGTGCACACGCTTGATTCTCTTTCGGAGACATAGCAATCCATAGGTTTTAAGATACTTACTAGTCAGGTACATTCTTAGGCGTTTAATATGGGGTGTTGAGTCCATTTCGTTGAGCAAGGAGTAGCTCTTGTCTATTCCATATTTGGCTTAAGGAACTTTATCTGTGCTCATTTCAATCTCTGGTTTTATGCAGCACCCCAACTCACCTTTCCCCTTAAGCAAGCATAAGTTGGTTTTCTCAATTTGAGACCCTGTTCAGTTTTGTAATCCAGTTCCTGTGTAGCCAAGTTTACATTCCGTGTATTAGTGATATCTTATGATGTTTCTTTTTCTGTGTGACTTCTTTCAGTTAGAATCATCATACCTGAATCCACTCATTATGCTGCTACGGGCTGATGACATAGATGTCATTGCTGAGTGATATTGCATTGTACATAAGTACCACAGCTTCTTCATCCATTTTTCACTTTCTGCGATATTGAACTTGTACCGTAAACGAGGTTCTTGTAAACAGAGCCGTCCCAAACTTTGGGGTGGCTGTGTCTTTTTGATTTTCATTTCCCTAAGCTATAGGACCATAAGTGGAAGTGCCCTAGGCTCTGTTGCTTTGCTTTTTAGATGTTTCAGGAAACACCATACACTTCTCCCGAGTGGCTGTTGGCAATTTACATCCCGCCCATCAGCATAACAAGGCTCCCAGTTCTCCATGGCCTGTCCTGCCTTTCTGGATTTTACACTTTTTTCAGATGGCCCTTTTGACCGGGGGGAAGTGAGACTTCATTGTAGTGCAGATTTCCTTTGCAAGCTTGCTTGGTTGGCCAAAAAGGGCGTATGCGTTTTTTCCTGAATATATTCAGGAAAAAACGCATACGCCCTTTTTGGCCAAGTGCATCATTGTGGACGTTCTGCCTCTTTTCCTATGCTTTCAATGCAATTCCAGTCTACCTCCTGAAATCGGTTTCCTGCAATTCTGCCCCGCTTTCAAGTCCTCTTGGCAGCCTTACTTCAGTATATTTTTGGACGATAGCTGTCATTTATAACTCTGCAGGTTTGTGAATTACAGTGCCCCTGAGCTCCTTTCTTCAACTCGCTTTCTTGTGAGCTGGCCGCAACACCGCAGGATTGCTTCAGGCCCTAATGTGGTTCCGGCACGGCACGCTGAGCCTTTGGTTAATTCCTCTTCCTGGTGGGAAATGAGAGTTAAATTTGCCCGTCCAGACACCTCCAGCTAGTCTCTCATTGGTTCTCCCTATTCCTGTTCATCTTCCGCAGAAATTGCAAACTGGGCCAAACAGGAGGTTAAAGGCACTGACTCTCCAAGTCGGGAGAGTGTTAGTAAAGCGTCTGGAATGTTGCACCCGAGTACCAGGGGACGAGAACGGAGACATATTTGAACACGTCTCCCGATCACACGGTTGATCATACTCTGGGTTCCACATGCATGTTTTAGCTGAAGGAAGAATCCCTTAAACCTGGAGAGTTGAGACCCGTGGAATGGGTACCATGCAATATGACTTCAAAGGGTCTTCATTTGCTCACCGAACCTCTCCAATCCTATCACTGCTGCGTTTATGCCCCTGTACACACGCTTGATTCTCTTTCGGAGACATAGCAATCCATAGGTTTTAAGATACTTAGTAGTCAGGTACATTCTTAGGCGTTTAATATGGGGTGTTGAGTCCATTTCGTTGAGCAAGGAGTAGCTCTTGTCTATTCCATATTTGGCTTAAGGAACTTTATCTGTGCTCATTTCAATCTCTGGTTTTATGCAGCACCTCAACTCACCTTTCCCCTTAAGCAAGCATAAGTTGGTTTTCTAAATTTGAGACCCTGTTCTGTTTTGTAATCCAGTTCCTGTGTAGCCAAGTTTACATTCCGTGTATTAGTGATATCTTATGATGTTTCTTTTTCTGTGTGACTTCTTTCAGTTAGAATCATCATACCTGAATCCACTCATTATGCTGCTACGGGCCTGATGACATAGATGTCATTGCTGAGTGATATTGCATTGTACGTAAGTACCACAACTTCTTCATCCATTTTTCACTTTCTGCGATATTGAACTTGTACCGTAAACGAGGTTCTTGTAAACAGAGCCGTCCCAAACTTTGGGGTGGCTGTGTCTTTTTGATTTTCATTTCCCTAAGCTATAGGACCATAAGTGGAAGTGCCCTAGGCTCTGTTGCTTTGCTTTTTAGATGTTTCAGGAAACACCATACACTTCTCCCGAGTGGCTGTTGGCAATTTACATCCCGCCCATCAGCATAACAAGGCTCCCAGTTCTCCATGGCCTGTCCTGCCTTTCTGGATTTTACACTTTTTTCAGATGGCCCTTTTGACCAGGGGGAAGTGAGACTTCATTGTAGTGCAGATTTCCTTTGCAAGCTTGCTTGGTTGGCCAAAAAGGGCGTATGCGTTTTTTCCTGAATATATTCAGGAAAAAACGCATACGCCCTTTTTGGCCAAGTGCATCATTGTGGACGTTCTGCCTCTTTTCCTATGCTTTCAATGCAATTCCAGTCTACCTCCTGAAATCGGTTTCCTGCAATTCTGCCCCGCTTTCAAGTCCTCTTGGCAGCCTTACTTCAGTATATTTTTGGACGATAGCTGTCATTTATAACTCTGCAGGTTTGTGAATTACAGTGCCCCTGAGCTCCTTTCTTCAACTCGCTTTCTTGTGAGCTGGCCGCAACACCGCAGGATTGCTTCAGGCCCTAATCCGGTTCCGGCACGGCATGCTGAGCCTTTGGTTAATTCCTCTTCCTGGTGGGAAATGAGAGTTAAATTTGCCCGACCAGACACCTCCAGCTAGTCTCTCATTGGTTCTCCCTATTCCTGTTCATCTTCCGCAGAAATTGCAAACTGGGCCAAACAGGAGGTTAAAGGCACTGACTCTCCAAGTCGTGAGAGTGTTAGTAAAGCGTCTGGAATGTTGCACCCGAGTACCAGGGGACGAGAACGGAGACATATTTGAACATGTCTCCCGATCACACAGTTGATCATACTCTGGGTTCCACATGCATGTTTTAGCTGAAGGAAGAATCCCTTAAACCTGGAGAGTTGAGACCCGTGGAATGGGTACCATGCAATATGACTTCAAAGGGTCTTCATTTGCTCACCGAACCTCTCCAATCCTATCACTGCTGCGTTTATGCCCCTGTACACACGCTTGATTCTCTTTCGGAGACATAGCAATCCATAGGTTTTAAGATACTTACTAGTCAGGTACATTCTTAGGCGTTTAATATGGGGTGTTGAGTCCATTTCGTTGAGCAAGGAGTAGCTCTTGTCTATTCCATATTTGGCTTAAGGAACTTTATCTGTGCTCATTTCAATCTCTGGTTTTATGCAGCACCCCAACTCACCTTTCCCCTTAAGCAAGCATAAGTTGGTTTTCTAAATTTGAGACCCTGTTCTGTTTTGTAATCCAGTTCCTGTGTAGCCAAGTTTACATTCCGTGTATTAGTGATATCTTATGATGTTTCTTTTTCTGTGTGACTTCTTTCAGTTAGAATCATCATACCTGAATCCACTCATTATGCTGCTACGGGCCTGATGACATAGAGGTCATTGCTGAGTGATATTGCATGGTACGTAAGTACCACAATTTCTTCATCCATTTTTCACTTTCTGCGATATTGAACTTGTACCGTAAACGGGGTTCTTGTAAACAGAGCCGTCCCAAACTTTGGGGTGACTGCGTCTTTTTGATTTTCATTTCCCTAAGCTATTGGACCATAAGTGGAAGTGCCCTAGGCTCTGTTGCTTTGTTTTTTAGATGTTTCAGAAAACACCATACACTTCTCCCGAGTGGCTGTTGGCAATTTACATCCCGCCCATCAGTATAACAAGGCTCCCAGTTCTCCATGGCCTGTCCTGCCTTTCTGGATTTTACACTTTTTTCAGATGGCCCTTTTGACCGGGGGGAAGTGAGACTTCATTGTAGTGCAGATTTCCTTTGCAAGCTTGCTTGGTTGGCCAAAAAGGGCGTATGCGTTTTTTCCTGAATATATTCAGGAAAAAACGCATACGCCCTTTTTGGCCAAGTGCATCATTGTGGACGTTCTGCCTCTTTTCCTATGCTTTCAATGCAATTCCAGTCTACCTCCTGAAATCGGTTTCCTGCAATTCTGCCCCGCTTTCAAGTCCTCTTGGCAGCCTTACTTCAGTATATTTTTGGACGATAGCTGTCATTTATAACTCTGCAGGTTTGTGAATTACAATGCCCCTGAGCTCCTTTCTTCAACTCGCTTTCTTGTGAGCTGGCCGCAACACCGCAGGATTGCTTCAGGCCCTAATCCGGTTCCGGCACGGCATGCTGAGCCTTTGGTTAATTCCTCTTCCTGGTGGGAAATGAGAGTTAAATTTGCCCGTCCAGACACCTCCAGCTAGTCTCTCATTGGTTCTCCCTATTCCTGTTCATCTTCCGCAGAAATTGCAAACTGGGCCAAACAGGAGGTTAAAGGCACTGACTCTCCAAGTCGGGAGAGTGTTAGTAAAGCGTCTGGAATGTTGCACCCGAATACCAGGGGACGAGAACGGAGACATATTTGAAGACGTCTCCTGATCACACGGTTGATCATACTCTGGGTTCCACATGCATGTTTTAGCTGAAGGAAGAATCCCTTAAACCTGGAGAGTTGAGACCCGTGGAATGGGTACCATGCAATATGACTTCAAAGGGTCTTCATTTGCTCACCGAACCTCTCCAATCCTATCACTGCTGCGTTTATGCCCCTGTGCACACGCTTGATTCTCTTTCGGAGACATAGCAATCCATAGGTTTTAAGATACTTACTAGTCAGGTACATTCTTAGGCGTTTAATATGGGTTGTTGAGTCCATTTCGTTGAGCAAGGAGTAGCTCTTGTCTATTCCATATTTGGCTTAAGGAACTTTATCTGTGCTCATTTCAATCTCTGGTTTTATGCAGCACCCCAACTCACCTTTCCCCTTAAGCAAGCATAAGTTGGTTTTCTAAATTTGAGACCCTGTTCTGTTTTGTAATCCAGTTCCTGTGTAGCCAAGTTTACATTCCGTGTATTAGTGATATCTTATGATGTTTCTTTTTCTGTGTGACTTCTTTCAGTTAGAATCATCATACCTGAATCCACTCATTATGCTGCTACGGGCCTGATGACATAGAGGTCATTGCTGAGTGATATTGCATGGTACGTAAGTACCACAACTTCTTCATCCATTTTTCACTTTCTGCGATATTGAACTTGTACCGTAAACGAGGTTCTTGTAAACAGAGCCGTCCCAAACTTTGGGGTGGCTGTGTCTTTTTGATTTTCATTTCCCTAAGCTATTGGACCATAAGTGGAAGTGCCCTAGGCTCTGTTGCTTTGTTTTTTAGATGTTTCAGAAAACACCATACACTTCTCCCGAGTGGCTGTTGGCAATTTACACCCCGCCCATCAGTATAACAAGGCTCCCAGTTCTCCATGGCCTGTCCTGCCTTTCTGGATTTTACACTTTTTTCAGATGGCCCTTTTGACCGGGGGGAAGTGAGACTTCATTGTAGTGCAGATTTCCTTTGCAAGCTTGCTTGGTTGGCCAAAAAGGGCGTATGCGTTTTTTCCTGAATATATTCAGGAAAAAACGCATACGCCCTTTTTGGCCAAGTGCATCATTGTGGACGTTCTGCCTCTTTTCCTATGCTTTCAATGCAATTCCAGTCTACCTCCTGAAATCGGTTTCCTGCAATTCGGCCCCGCTTTCAAGTCCTCTTGGCAGCCTTACTTCAGTATATTTTTGGACGATAGCTGTCATTTATAACTCTGCAGGTTTGTGAATTACAGTGCCCCTGAGCTCCTTTCTTCAACTCGCTTTCTTGTGAGCTGGCCGCAACACCGCAGGATTGCTTCAGGCCCTAATCCGGTTCCGGCACGGCACGCTGAGCCTTTGGTTAATTCCTCTTCCTGGTGGGAAATGAGAGTTAAATTTGCCCGTCCAGACACCTCCAGCTAGTCTCTCATTGGTTCTCCCTATTCCTGTTCATCTTCCACAGAAATTGCAAACTGGGCCAAACAGGAGGTTAAAGGCACTGACTCTCCAAGTCGGGAGAGTTTTAGTAAAGCATCTGGAATGTTGCACCCGAGTACCAGGGGACGAGAACGGAGACATATTGGAAGACGTCTCCCGATCACACGGTTGATCATACTCTGGGTTCCACATGCATGTTTTAGCTGAAGGAAGAATCCCTTAAACCTGGAGAGTTGAGACCCGTGGAATGGGTACCATGCAATATGACTTCAAAGGGTCTTCATTTGCTCACCGAACCTCTCCAATCCTATCACTGCTGCGTTTATGTCCCTGTACACACGCTTGATTCTCTTTCGGAGACATAGCAATCCATAGGTTTTAAGATACTTACTAGTCAGGTACATTCTTAGGCGTTTAATATGGGGTGTTGAGTCCATTTCGTTGAGCAAGGAGTAGCTCTTGTCTATTCCATATTTGGCTTAAGGAACTTTATCTGTGCTCATTTCAATCTCTGGTTTTATGCAGCACCCCAACTCACCTTTCCCCTTAAGCAAGCATAAGTTGGTTTTCTAAATTTGAGACCCTGTTCTGTTTTGTAATCCAGTTCCTGTGTAGCCAAGTTTACATTCCGTGTATTAGTGATATCTTATGATGTTTCTTTTTCTGTGTGACTTCTTTCAGTTAGAATCATCATACCTGAATCCACTCATTATGCTGCTACGGGCCTGATGACATAGATGTCATTGCTGAGTGATATTGCATTGTACGTAAGTACCACAACTTCTTCATCCATTTTTCACTTTCTGCGATATTGAACTTGTACCGTAAACGAGGTTCTTGTAAACAGAGCCGTCCCAAACTTTGGGGTGGCTGTGTCTTTTTGATTTTCATTTCCCTAAGCTATTGGACCATAAGTGGAAGTGCCCTAGGCTCTGTTGCTTTGTTTTTTAGATGTTTCAGGAAACACCATACACTTCTCCCGAGTGACTGTTGGCAATTTACATCCCGCCCATCAGCATAACAAGGCTCCCAGTTCTCCATGGCCTGTCCTGCCTTTCTGGATTTTACACTTTTTTCAGATGGCCCTTTTGACCGGGGGGAAGTGAGACTTCATTGTAGTGCAGATTTCCTTTGCAAGCTTGCTTGGTTGGCCAAAAAGGGCGTATGCCTTTTTTCCTGAATATATTCAGGAAAAAAGGCATACGCTCTATTTGGCCAAGTGCATCATTGTGGACGTTCTGCCTCTTTTCCTATGCTTTCAATGCAATTCCAGTCTACCTCCTGAAATCGGTTTCCTGCAATTCTGCCCTGCTTTCAAGTCCTCTTGGCAGCCTTACTTCAGTATATTTTTGGACGATAGCTGTCATTTATAACTCTGCAGGTTTGTGAATTACAGTGCCCCTGAGCTCCTTTCTTCAACTCGCTTTCTTGTGAGCTGGCCGCAACACCGCAGGATTGCTTCAGGCCCTAATGTGGTTCCGGCACGGCACGCTGAGCCTTTGGTTAATTCCTCTTCCTGGTGGGAAATGAGAGTTAAATTTGCCCGTCCAGACACCTCCAGCTAGTCTCTCATTGGTTCTCCCTATTCCTGTTCATCTTCCGCAGAAATTGCAAACTGGGCCAAACAGGAGGTTAAAGGCACTGACTCTCCAAGTCGGGAGAGTGTTAGTAAAGCGTCTGGAATGTTGCACTCGAGTACCAGGGGACGAGAACGGAGACATATTTGAACACGTCTCCTGATCACACGGTTGATCATACTCTGGGTTCCACATGCATGTTTTAGCTGAAGGAAGAATCCCTTAAACCTGGAGAGTTGAGACCCGTGGAATGGGTACCATGCAATATGACTTCAAAGGGTCTTCATTTGCTCACCGAACCTCTCCAATCCTATCACTGCTGCGTTTATGCCCCTGTACACACGCTTGATTCTCTTTCGGAGACATAGCAATCCATAGGTTTTAAGATACTTACTAGTCAGGTACATTCTTAGGCGTTTAATATGGGGTGTTGAGTCCATTTCGTTGAGCAAGGAGTAGCTCTTGTCTATTCCATATTTGGCTTAAGGAACTTTATCTGTGCTCATTTCAATCTCTGGTTTTATGCAGCACCCCAACTCACCTTTCCCCTTAAGCAAGCATAAGTTGGTTTTCTAAATTTGAGACCCTGTTCTGTTTTGTAATCCAGTTCCTGTGTAGCCAAGTTTACATTCCGTGTATTAGTGATATCTTATGATGTTTCTTTTTCTGTGTGACTTCTTTCAGTTAGAATCATCATACCTGAATCCACTCATTATGCTGCTACGGGCCTGATGACATAGATGTCATTGCTGAGTGATATTGCATTGTACGTAAGTACCACAACTTCTTCATCCATTTTTCACTTTCTGCGATATTGAACTTGTACCGTAAACGAGGTTCTTGTAAACAGAGCCGTCCCAAACTTTGGGGTGGCTGTGTCTTTTTGATTTTCATTTCCCTAAGCTATAGGACCATAAGTGGAAGTGCCCTAGGCTCTGTTGCTTTGTTTTTTAGATGTTTCAGGAAACACCATACACTTCTCCCGAGTGGCTGTTGGCAATTTACATCCCGCCCATCAGCATAACAAGGCTCCCAGTTCTCCATGGCCTGTCCTGCCTTTCTGGATTTTACACTTTTTTCAGATGGCCCTTTTGACCGGGGGGAAGTGAGACTTCATTGTAGTGCAGATTTCCTTTGCAAGCTTGCTTGGTTGGCCAAAAAGGGCGTATGCGTTTTTTCCTGAATATATTCAGGAAAAAACGCATACGCCCTTTTTGGCCAAGTGCATCATTGTGGACGTTCTGCCTCTTTTCCTATGCTTTCAATGCAATTCCAGTCTACCTCCTGAAATCGGTTTCCTGCAATTCTGCCCCGCTTTCAAGTCCTCTTGGCAGCCTTACTTCAGTATATTTTTGGACGATAGCTGTCATTTATAACTCTGCAGGTTTGTGAATTACAGTGCCCCTGAGCTCCTTTCTTCAACTCGCTTTCTTGTGAGCTGGCCACAACACCGCAGGATTGCTTCAGGCCCTAATGTGGTTCCGGCACGGCACGCTGAGCCTTTGGTTAATTCCTCTTCCTGGTGGGAAATGAGAGTTAAATTTGCCCGTCCAGACACCTCCAGCTAGTCTCTCATTGGTTCTCCCTATTCCTGTTCATCTTCCGCAGAAATTGCAAACTGGGCCAAACAGGAGGTTAAAGGCACTGACTCTCCAAGTCGGGAGAGTGTTAGTAAAGCGTCTGGAATGTTGCACCCGAGTACCAGGGGACGAGAACGGAGACATATTTGAACACGTCTCCCGATCACACGGTTGATCATACTCTGGGTTCCACATGCATGTTTTAGCTGAAGGAAGAATCCCTTAAACCTGGAGAGTTGAGACCCGTGGAATGGGTACCATGCAATATGACTTCAAAGGGTCTTCATTTGCTCACCGAACCTCTCCAATCCTATCACTGCTGCGTTTATGTCCCTGTACACACGCTTGATTCTCTTTCGGAGACATAGCAATCCATAGGTTTTAAGATACTTACTAGTCAGGTACATTCTTAGGCGTTTAATATGGGGTGTTGAGTCCATTTCGTTGAGCAAGGAGTAGCTCTTGTCTATTCCATATTTGGCTTAAGGAACTTTATCTGTGCTCATTTCAATCTCTGGTTTTATGCAGCACCCCAACTCACCTTTCCCCTTAAGCAAGCATAAGTTGGTTTTCTAAATTTGAGACCCTGTTCTGTTTTGTAATCCAGTTCCTGTGTAGCCAAGTTTACATTCCGTGTATTAGTGATATCTTATGATGTTTCTTTTTTCTGTGTGACTTCTTTCAGTTAGAATCATCATACCTGAATCCACTCATTATGCTGCTACGGGCCTGATGACATAGATGTCATTGCTGAGTGATATTGCATTGTACGTAAGTACCACAACTTCTTCATCCATTTTTCACTTTCTGCGATATTGAACTTGTACCGTAAACGAGGTTCTTGTAAACAGAGCCGTCCCAAACTTTGGGGTGGCTGTGTCTTTTTGATTTTCATTTCCCTAAGCTATTGGACCATAAGTGGAAGTGCCCTAGGCTCTGTTGCTTTGTTTTTTAGATGTTTCAGGAAACACCATACACTTCTCCCGAGTGACTGTTGGCAATTTACATCCCGCCCATCAGCATAACAAGGCTCCCAGTTCTCCATGGCCTGTCCTGCCTTTCTGGATTTTACACTTTTTTCAGATGGCCCTTTTGACCGGGGGGAAGTGAGACTTCATTGTAGTGCAGATTTCCTTTGCAAGCTTGCTTGGTTGGCCAAAAAGGGCGTATGCCTTTTTTCCTGAATATATTCAGGAAAAAAGGCATACGCTCTATTTGGCCAAGTGCATCATTGTGGACGTTCTGCCTCTTTTCCTATGCTTTCAATGCAATTCCAGTCTACCTCCTGAAATCGGTTTCCTGCAATTCTGCCCTGCTTTCAAGTCCTCTTGGCAACCTTACTTCAGTATATTTTTGGACGATAGCTGTCATTTATAACTCTGCAGGTTTGTGAATTACAGTGCCCCTGAGCTCCTTTCTTCAACTCGCTTTCTTGTGAGCTGGCCGCAACACCGCAGGATTGCTTCAGGCCCTAATGTGGTTCCGGCACGGCACGCTGAGCCTTTGGTTAATTCCTCTTCCTGGTGGGAAATGAGAGTTAAATTTGCCCGTCCAGACACCTCCAGCTAGTCTCTCATTGGTTCTCCCTATTCCTGTTCATCTTCCGCAGAAATTGCAAACTGGGCCAAACAGGAGGTTAAAGGCACTGACTCTCCAAGTCGGGAGAGTGTTAGTAAAGCGTCTGGAATGTTGCACTCGAGTACCAGGGGACGAGAACGGAGACATATTTGAACACGTCTCCTGATCACACGGTTGATCATACTCTGCGTTCCACATGCATGTTTTAGCTGAAGGAAGAATCCCTTAAACCTGGAGAGTTGAGACCCGTGGAATGGGTACCATGCAATATGACTTCAAAGGGTCTTCATTTGCTCACCGAACCTCTCCAATCCTATCACTGCTGCGTTTATGCCCCTGTACACACGCTTGATTCTCTTTCGGAGACATAGCAATCCATAGGTTTTAAGATACTTACTAGTCAGGTACATTCTTAGGCGTTTAATATGGGGTGTTGAGTCCATTTCGTTGAGCAAGGAGTAGCTCTTGTCTATTCCATATTTGGCTTAAGGAACTTTATCTGTGCTCATTTCAATCTCTGGTTTTATGCAGCACCCCAACTCACCTTTCCCCTTAAGCAAGCATAAGTTGGTTTTCTAAATTTGAGACCCTGTTCTGTTTTGTAATCCAGTTCCTGTGTAGCCAAGTTTACATTCCGTGTATTAGTGATATCTTATGATGTTTCTTTTTCTGTGTGACTTCTTTCAGTTAGAATCATCATACCTGAATCCACTCATTATGCTGCTACGGGCCTGATGACATAGATGTCATTGCTGAGTGATATTGCATTGTACGTAAGTACCACAACTTCTTCATCCATTTTTCACTTTCTGCGATATTGAACTTGTACCGTAAACGAGGTTCTTGTAAACAGAGCCGTCCCAAACTTTGGGGTGGCTGTGTCTTTTTGATTTTCATTTCCCTAAGCTATAGGACCATAAGTGGAAGTGCCCTAGGCTCTGTTGCTTTGTTTTTTAGATGTTTCAGGAAACACCATACACTTCTCCCGAGTGGCTGTTGGCAATTTACATCCCGCCCATCAGCATAACAAGGCTCCCAGTTCTCCATGGCCTGTCCTGCCTTTCTGGATTTTACACTTTTTTCAGATGGCCCTTTTGACCGGGGGGAAGTGAGACTTCATTGTAGTGCAGATTTCCTTTGCAAGCTTGCTTGGTTGGCCAAAAAGGGCGTATGCGTTTTTTCCTGAATATATTCAGGAAAAAACGCATACGCCCTTTTTGGCCAAGTGCATCATTGTGGACGTTCTGCCTCTTTTCCTATGCTTTCAATGCAATTCCAGTCTACCTCCTGAAATCGGTTTCCTGCAATTCTGCCCCGCTTTCAAGTCCTCTTGGCAGCCTTACTTCAGTATATTTTTGGACGATAGCTGTCATTTATAACTCTGCAGGTTTGTGAATTACAGTGCCCCTGAGCTCCTTTCTTCAACTCGCTTTCTTGTGAGCTGGCCACAACACCGCAGGATTGCTTCAGGCCCTAATGTGGTTCCGGCACGGCACGCTGAGCCTTTGGTTAATTCCTCTTCCTGGTGGGAAATGAGAGTTAAATTTGCCCGTCCAGACACCTCCAGCTAGTCTCTCATTGGTTCTCCCTATTCCTGTTCATCTTCCGCAGAAATTGCAAACTGGGCCAAACAGGAGGTTAAAGGCACTGACTCTCCAAGTCGGGAGAGTGTTAGTAAAGCGTCTGGAATGTTGCACCCGAGTACCAGGGGACGAGAACGGAGACATATTTGAACACGTCTCCCGATCACACGGTTGATCATACTCTGGGTTCCACATGCATGTTTTAGCTGAAGGAAGAATCCCTTAAACCTGGAGAGTTGAGACCCGTGGAATGGGTACCATGCAATATGACTTCAAAGGGTCTTCATTTGCTCACCGAACCTCTCCAATCCTATCACTGCTGCGTTTATGTCCCTGTACACACGCTTGATTCTCTTTCGGAGACATAGCAATCCATAGGTTTTAAGATACTTACTAGTCAGGTACATTCTTAGGCGTTTAATATGGGGTGTTGAGTCCATTTCGTTGAGCAAGGAGTAGCTCTTGTCTATTCCATATTTGGCTTAAGGAACTTTATCTGTGCTCATTTCAATCTCTGGTTTTATGCAGCACCCCAACTCACCTTTCCCCTTAAGCAAGCATAAGTTGGTTTTCTAAATTTGAGACCCTGTTCTGTTTTGTAATCCAGTTCCTGTGTAGCCAAGTTTACATTCCGTGTATTAGTGATATCTTATGATGTTTCTTTTTTCTGTGTGACTTCTTTCAGTTAGAATCATCATACCTGAATCCACTCATTATGCTGCTACGGGCCTGATGACATAGATGTCATTGCTGAGTGATATTGCATTGTACGTAAGTACCACAACTTCTTCATCCATTTTTCACTTTCTGCGATATTGAACTTGTACCGTAAACGAGGTTCTTGTAAACAGAGCCGTCCCAAACTTTGGGGTGGCTGTGTCTTTTTGATTTTCATTTCCCTAAGCTATAGGACCATAAGTGGAAGTGCCCTAGGCTCTGTTGCTTTGTTTTTTAGATGTTTCAGGAAACACCCTACACTTCTCCTTAGTGGCTGTTGGCAATTTACATCCCGCCCATCAGCATAACAAGGCTCCCAGTTCTCCATGGCCTGTCCTGCCTTTCTGGATTTTACACTTTTTTCAGATGGCCCTTTTGACCGGGGGGAAGTGAGACTTCATTGTAGTGCAGATTTCCTTTGCAAGCTTGCTTGGTTGGCCAAAAAGGGCGTATGCGTTTTTTCCTGAATATATTCAGGAAAAAACGCATACGCCCTTTTTGGCCAAGTGCATCATTTTGGACGTTCTGCCTCTTTTCCTATGCTTTCAATGCAATTCCAGTCTACCTCCTGAAATCGGTTTCCTGCAATTCTGCCCCGCTTTCAAGTCCTCTTGGCAGCCTTACTTCAGTATATTTTTGGACGATAGCTGTCATTTATAACTCTGCAGGTTTGTGAATTACAGTGCCCCTGAGCTACTTTCTTCAACTCGCTTTCTTGTGAGCTGGCCACAACACCGCAGGATTGCTTCAGGCCCTAATCTGGTTCCGGCACGGCACGCTGAGCCTTTGGTTAATTCCTCTTCCTGGTGGGAAATGAGAGTTAAATTTGCCCGTCCAGACACCTCCAGCTAGTCTCTCATTGGTTCTCCCTATTCCTGTTCATCTTCCGCAGAAATTGCAAACTGGGCCAAACAGGAGGTTAAAGGCACTGACTCTCCAAGTCGGGAGAGTGTCACTAAAGCGTCTGGAATGTTGCACCCGAGTACCAGGGGACGAGAACGGAGACATATGTGAACACGTCTCCCGATCACACGGTTGATCATACTCTGGGTTCCACATGCATGTTTTAGCTGAAGGAAGAATCCCTTAAACCTGGAGAGTTGAGACCCGTGGAATGGGTACCATGCAATATGACTTCAAAGGGTCTTCATTTGCTCACCGAACCTCTCCAATCCTATCACTGCTGCGTTTATGCCCCTGTACACACGCTTGATTCTCTTTCGGAGACATAGCAATCCATAGGTTTTAAGATACTTACTAGTCAGGTACATTCTTAGGCGCTTAATATGGGGTGTTGAGTCCATTTCGTTGAGCAAGGAGTAGCTCTTGTCTATTCCATATTTGGCTTAAGGAACTTACTCTGTGCTCATTTCAATCTCTGGTTTTATGCAGCACCCCAACTCACCTTTCCCCTTAAGCAAGCATAAGTTGGTTTTCTAAATTTGAGACCCTGTTCTGTTTTGTAATCCAGTTCCTGTGTAGCCAAGTTTACATTCCGTGTATTAGTGATATCTTATGATGTTTCTTTTTCTGCGTGACTTATTTCAGGTAGAATCATCATACCTGAATCCTCTCATTATGCTGCTACGGGCCTGATGACGTAGATGTCATTGCTGAGTGATATTGCATTGTACGTAAGTACCACAGCTTCTTCATCCATTTTTCACTTTCTGCGATATTGAACTTGTACCGTAAACGAGGTTCTTGTAAACAGAGCTGTCCCAAACTTTGGGGTGGCTGTGTCTTTTTGATTTTCATTTCCCTAAGCTATAGGACCATAAGTGGAAGTGCCCTAGGCTCTGTTGCTTTGTTTTTTAGATGTTTCAGGAAACACCATACACTTCTCCCGAGTGGCTGTTGGCAATTTTCATCCCGGCCGTCAGCATAACAAGGCTCCCAGTTCTCCATGGCCTGTCCTGCCTTTCTGGATTTTACACTTTTTTCAGATGGCCCTTTTGACCGGGGGAAAGAGAGACTTCATTGTAGTGCAGATTTCCTTTGCAAGCTTGCTTGGTTGGCCAAAAAGGGCGTATGCGTTTTTTCCTGAATATATTCAGGAAAAAACGCATACGCCCTTTTTGGCCAAGTGCATCATTGTGGACGTTCTGCCTCTTTTCCTATGCTTTCAATGCAATTCCAGTCTACCTCCTGAAATCGGTTACCTGCAACTCTGCGCCGCTTTCAAGTCCTCTTGGCAGCCTTACTTCAGTATATTTTTGGACGATAGCTGTCATTTATAACTCTGCAGGTTTGTGAATTACAGTGCCCCTGAGCTCCTTTCTTCAACTCGCTTTCTTGTGAGCTGGCCGCAACACCGCAGGATTCCTTCAGGCCCTAATGTGGTTCCGGCACGGCACGCTGAGCCTTTGGTTAATTCCTCTTCCTGGTGGGAAATGAGAGTTAAATTTGCCCGTCCAGACACCTCCAGCTAGTCTCTCATTGGTTCTCCCTATTCCTGTTCATCTTCCGCAGAAATTGCAAACTGGGCCAAACAGGAGGTTAAAGGCACTGACTCTCCAAGTCGGGAGAGTGTTAGTAAAGCGTCTGGAATGTTGCACCCGAGTACCAGGGGACGAGAACGGAGACATATTTGAACACGTCTCCCGATCACACGGTTGATCATACTCTGGGTTCCACATGCATGTTTTAGCTGAAGGAAGAATCCCTTAAACCTGGAGAGTTGAGACCCGTGGAATGGGTACCATGCAATATGACTTCAAAGGGTCTTCATTTGCTCACCGAACCTCTCCAATCCTATCACTGCTGCGTTTATGTCCCTGTACACACGCTTGATTCTCTTTCGGAGACATAGCAATCCATAGGTTTTAAGATACTTACTAGTCAGGTACATTCTTAGGCGTTTAATATGGGGTGTTGAGTCCATTTCGTTGAGCAAGGAGTAGCTCTTGTCTATTCCATATTTGGCTTAAGGAACTTTATCTGTGCTCATTTCAATCTCTGGTTTTATGCAGCACCCCAACTCACCTTTCCCCTTAAGCAAGCATAAGTTGGTTTTCTAAATTTGAGACCCTGTTCTGTTTTGTAATCCAGTTCCTGTGTAGCCAAGTTTACATTCCGTGTATTAGTGATATCTTATGATGTTTCTTTTTTCTGTGTGACTTCTTTCAGTTAGAATCATCATACCTGAATCCACTCATTATGCTGCTACGGGCCTGATGACATAGATGTCATTGCTGAGTGATATTGCATTGTACGTAAGTACCACAACTTCTTCATCCATTTTTCACTTTCTGCGATATTGAACTTGTACCGTAAACGAGGTTCTTGTAAACAGAGCCGTCCCAAACTTTGGGGTGGCTGTGTCTTTTTGATTTTCATTTCCCTAAGCTATAGGACCATAAGTGGAAGTGCCCTAGGCTCTGTTGCTTTGTTTTTTAGATGTTTCAGGAAACACCCTACACTTCTCCTTAGTGGCTGTTGGCAATTTACATCCCGCCCATCAGCATAACAAGGCTCCCAGTTCTCCATGGCCTGTCCTGCCTTTCTGGATTTTACACTTTTTTCAGATGGCCCTTTTGACCGGGGGGAAGTGAGACTTCATTGTAGTGCAGATTTCCTTTGCAAGCTTGCTTGGTTGGCCAAAAAGGGCGTATGCGTTTTTTCCTGAATATATTCAGGAAAAAACGCATACGCCCTTTTTGGCCAAGTGCATCATTTTGGACGTTCTGCCTCTTTTCCTATGCTTTCAATGCAATTCCAGTCTACCTCCTGAAATCGGTTTCCTGCATTCTGCCCCGCTTTCAAGTCCTCTTGGCAGCCTTACTTCAGTATATTTTTGGACGATAGCTGTCATTTATAACTCTGCAGGTTTGTGAATTACAGTGCCCCTGAGCTACTTTCTTCAACTCGCTTTCTTGTGAGCTGGCCACAACACCGCAGGATTGCTTCAGGCCCTAATCTGGTTCCGGCACGGCACGCTGAGCCTTTGGTTAATTCCTCTTCCTGGTGGGAAATGAGAGTTAAATTTGCCCGTCCAGACACCTCCAGCTAGTCTCTCATTGGTTCTCCCTATTCCTGTTCATCTTCCGCAGAAATTGCAAACTGGGCCAAACAGGAGGTTAAAGGCACTGACTCTCCAAGTCGGGAGAGTGTCACTAAAGCGTCTGGAATGTTGCACCCGAGTACCAGGGGACGAGAACGGAGACATATGTGAACACGTCTCCCGATCACACGGTTGATCATACTCTGGGTTCCACATGCATGTTTTAGCTGAAGGAAGAATCCCTTAAACCTGGAGAGTTGAGACCCGTGGAATGGGTACCATGCAATATGACTTCAAAGGGTCTTCATTTGCTCACCGAACCTCTCCAATCCTATCACTGCTGCGTTTATGCCCCTGTACACACGCTTGATTCTCTTTCGGAGACATAGCAATCCATAGGTTTTAAGATACTTACTAGTCAGGTACATTCTTAGGCGCTTAATATGGGGTGTTGAGTCCATTTCGTTGAGCAAGGAGTAGCTCTTGTCTATTCCATATTTGGCTTAAGGAACTTACTCTGTGCTCATTTCAATCTCTGGTTTTATGCAGCACCCCAACTCACCTTTCCCCTTAAGCAAGCATAAGTTGGTTTTCTAAATTTGAGACCCTGTTCTGTTTTGTAATCCAGTTCCTGTGTAGCCAAGTTTACATTCCGTGTATTAGTGATATCTTATGATGTTTCTTTTTCTGCGTGACTTATTTCAGGTAGAATCATCATACCTGAATCCTCTCATTATGCTGCTACGGGCCTGATGACGTAGATGTCATTGCTGAGTGATATTGCATTGTACGTAAGTACCACAGCTTCTTCATCCATTTTTCACTTTCTGCGATATTGAACTTGTACCGTAAACGAGGTTCTTGTAAACAGAGCTGTCCCAAACTTTGGGGTGGCTGTGTCTTTTTGATTTTCATTTCCCTAAGCTATAGGACCATAAGTGGAAGTGCCCTAGGCTCTGTTGCTTTGTTTTTTAGATGTTTCAGGAAACACCATACACTTCTCCCGAGTGGCTGTTGGCAATTTTCATCCCGGCCGTCAGCATAACAAGGCTCCCAGTTCTCCATGGCCTGTCCTGCCTTTCTGGATTTTACACTTTTTTCAGATGGCCCTTTTGACCGGGGGAAAGAGAGACTTCATTGTAGTGCAGATTTCCTTTGCAAGCTTGCTTGGTTGGCCAAAAAGGGCGTATGCGTTTTTTCCTGAATATATTCAGGAAAAAACGCATACGCCCTTTTTGGCCAAGTGCATCATTGTGGACGTTCTGCCTCTTTTCCTATGCTTTCAATGCAATTCCAGTCTACCTCCTGAAATCGGTTACCTGCAACTCTGCGCCGCTTTCAAGTCCTCTTGGCAGCCTTACTTCAGTATATTTTTGGACGATAGCTGTCATTTATAACTCTGCAGGTTTGTGAATTACAGTGCCCCTGAGCTCCTTTCTTCAACTCGCTTTCTTGTGAGCTGGCCGCAACACCGCAGGATTCCTTCAGGCCCTAATGTGGTTCCGGCACGGCACGCTGAGCCTTTGGTTAATTCCTCTTCCTGGTGGGAAATGAGAGTTAAATTTGCCCGTCCAGACACCTCCAGCTAGTCTCTCATTGGTTCTCCCTATTCCTGTTCATCTTCCGCAGAAATTGCAAACTGGGCCAAACAGGAGGTTAAAGGCACTGACTCTCCAAGTCGGGAGAGTGTTAGTAAAGCGTCTGGAATGTTGCACTCGAGTACCAGGGGACGAGAACGGAGACATATTTGAACACGTCTCCTGATCACACGGTTGATCATACTCTGCGTTCCACATGCATGTTTTAGCTGAAGGAAGAATCCCTTAAACCTGGAGAGTTGAGACCCGTGGAATGGGTACCATGCAATATGACTTCAAAGGGTCTTCATTTGCTCACCGAACCTCTCCAATCCTATCACTGCTGCGTTTATGCCCCTGTACACACGCTTGATTCTCTTTCGGAGACATAGCAATCCATAGGTTTTAAGATACTTACTAGTCAGGTACATTCTTAGGCGTTTAATATGGGGTGTTGAGTCCATTTCGTTGAGCAAGGAGTAGCTCTTGTCTATTCCATATTTGGCTTAAGGAACTTTATCTGTGCTCATTTCAATCTCTGGTTTTATGCAGCACCCCAACTCACCTTTCCCCTTAAGCAAGCATAAGTTGGTTTTCTAAATTTGAGACCCTGTTCTGTTTTGTAATCCAGTTCCTGTGTAGCCAAGTTTACATTCCGTGTATTAGTGATATCTTATGATGTTTCTTTTTCTGTGTGACTTCTTTCAGTTAGAATCATCATACCTGAATCCACTCATTATGCTGCTACGGGCCTGATGACATAGATGTCATTGCTGAGTGATATTGCATTGTACGTAAGTACCACAACTTCTTCATCCATTTTTCACTTTCTGCGATATTGAACTTGTACCGTAAACGAGGTTCTTGTAAACAGAGCCGTCCCAAACTTTGGGGTGGCTGTGTCTTTTTGATTTTCATTTCCCTAAGCTATAGGACCATAAGTGGAAGTGCCCTAGGCTCTGTTGCTTTGTTTTTTAGATGTTTCAGGAAACACCATACACTTCTCCCGAGTGGCTGTTGGCAATTTACATCCCGCCCATCAGCATAACAAGGCTCCCAGTTCTCCATGGCCTGTCCTGCCTTTCTGGATTTTACACTTTTTTCAGATGGCCCTTTTGACCGGGGGGAAGTGAGACTTCATTGTAGTGCAGATTTCCTTTGCAAGCTTGCTTGGTTGGCCAAAAAGGGCGTATGCGTTTTTTCCTGAATATATTCAGGAAAAAACGCATACGCCCTTTTTGGCCAAGTGCATCATTTTGGACGTTCTGCCTCTTTTCCTATGCTTTCAATGCAATTCCAGTCTACCTCCTGAAATCGGTTTCCTGCAATTCTGCCCCGCTTTCAAGTCCTCTTGGCAGCCTTACTTCAGTATATTTTTGGACGATAGCTGTCATTTATAACTCTGCAGGTTTGTGAATTACAGTGCCCCTGAGCTCCTTTCTTCAACTCGCTTTCTTGTGAGCTGGCCGCAACACCGCAGGATTGCTTCAGGCCCTAATGTGGTTCCGGCACGGCACGCTGAGCCTTTGGTTAATTCCTCTTCCTGGTGGGAAATGAGAGTTAAATTTGCCCGTCCAGACACCTCCAGCTAGTCTCTCATTGGTTCTCCCTATTCCTGTTCATCTTCCGCAGAAATTGCAAACTGGGCCAAACAGGAGGTTAAAGGCACTGACTCTCCAAGTCGGGAGAGTGTTAGTAAAGCGTCTGGAATGTTGCACCCGAGTACCAGGGGACGAGAACGGAGACATATTTGAACACGTCTCCCGATCACACGGTTGATCATACTCTGGGTTCCACATGCATGTTTTAGCTGAAGGAAGAATCCCTTAAACCTGGAGAGTTGAGACCCGTGGAATGGGTACCATGCAATATGACTTCAAAGGGTCTTCATTTGCTCACCGAACCTCTCCAATCCTATCACTGCTGCGTTTATGTCCCTGTACACACGCTTGATTCTCTTTCGGAGACATAGCAATCCATAGGTTTTAAGATACTTACTAGTCAGGTACATTCTTAGGCGTTTAATATGGGGTGTTGAGTCCATTTCGTTGAGCAAGGAGTAGCTCTTGTCTATTCCATATTTGGCTTAAGGAACTTTATCTGTGCTCATTTCAATCTCTGGTTTTATGCAGCACCCCAACTCACCTTTCCCCTTAAGCAAGCATAAGTTGGTTTTCTAAATTTGAGACCCTGTTCTGTTTTGTAATCCAGTTCCTGTGTAGCCAAGTTTACATTCCGTGTATTAGTGATATCTTATGATGTTTCTTTTTTCTGTGTGAATTCTTTCAGTTAGAATCATCATACCTGAATCCACTCATTATGCTGCTACGGGCCTGATGACATAGATGTCATTGCTGAGTGATATTGCATTGTACGTAAGTACCACAACTTCTTCATCCATTTTTCACTTTCTGCGATATTGAACTTGTACCGTAAACGAGGTTCTTGTAAACAGAGCCGTCCCAAACTTTGGGGTGGCTGTGTCTTTTTGATTTTCATTTCCCTAAGCTATTGGACCATAAGTGGAAGTGCCCTAGGCTCTGTTGCTTTGTTTTTTAGATGTTTCAGGAAACACCATACACTTCTCCCGAGTGGCTGTTGGCAATTTACATCCCGCCCATCAGCATAACAAGGCTCCCAGTTCTCCATGGCCTGTCCTGCCTTTCTGGATTTTACACTTTTTTCAGATGGCCCTTTTGACCGGGGGGAAGTGAGACTTCATTGTAGTGCAGATTTCCTTTGCAAGCTTGCTTGGTTGGCCAAAAAGGGCGTATGCGTTTTTTCCTGAATATATTCAGGAAAAAACGCATACGCCCTTTTTGGCCAAGTGCATCATTGTGGACGTTCTGCCTCTTTTCCTATGCTTTCAATGCAATTCCAGTCTACCTCCTGAAATCGGTTTCCTGCAATTCTGCCCCGCTTTCAAGTCCTCTTGGCAGCCTTACTTCAGTATATTTTTGGACGATAGCTGTCATTTATAACTCTGCAGGTTTGTGAATTACAGTGCCCCTGAGCTCCTTTCTTCAACTCACTTTCTTGTGAGCTGGCCGCAACACCGCAGGATTGCTTCAGGCCCTAATCTGGTTCCGGCACGGCACGCTGAGCCTTTGGTTAATTCCTCTTCCTGGTGGGAAATGAGAGTTAAATTTGCCCGTCCAGACACCTCCAGCTAGTCTCTCATTGGTTCTCCCTATTCCTGTTCATCTTCCGCAGAAATTGCAAACTGGGCCAAACAGGAGGTTAAAGGCACTGACCCTCCAAGTCGGGAGAGTGTTAGTAAAGCGTCTGGAATGTTGCACCCGAGTACCAGGGGACGAGAATGGAGACATATTTGAACACGTCTCCCGATCACACGGTTGATCATACTCTGGGTTCCACATGCATGTTTTAGCTGAAGGAAGAATCCCTTAAACCTGGAGAGTTGAGACCCGTGGAATGGGTACCATGCAATATGACTTCAAAGGGTGTTCATTTGCTCACCGAACCTCTCCAATCCTATCACTGCTGCGTTTATGCCCCTGTGCACACGCTTGATTCTCTTTCGGAGACATAGCAATCCATAGGTTTTAAGATACTTACTAGTCAGGTACATTCTTAGGCGTTTAATATGGGGTGTTGAGTCCATTTCGCTGAGCAAGGAGTAGCTCTTGTCTATTCCATATTTGGCTTAAGGAACTTACTCTGTGCTCATTTCAATCTCTGGTTTTATGCAGCACCCCAACTCACCTTTCCCCTTAAGCAAGCATAAGTTGGTTTTCTAAATTTGAGACCCTGTTCTGTTTTGTAATCCAGTTCCTGTGTAGCCAAGTTTACATTCCGTGTATTAGTGATATCTTATGATGTTTCTTTTTCTGTGTGACTCATTTCGGTTAGAATCATCATACCTGAATCCACTCATTATGCTGCTACGGGCTTGATGACATAGATGTCAGTGCTGAGTGATATTGCATTGTACGTAAGTACCACAACTTCTTCATCCATTTTTCACTTTCTGCGATATTGAACTTGTACCGTTAACGAGGTTCTTGTAAACAGAGCCGTCCCAAACTTTGGGGTGGCTGTGTCTTTTTGATTTTCATTTCCCTAAGCTATAGGACCATAAGTGGAAGTGCCCTAGGCTCTGTTGCTTTGTTTTTTAGATGTTTCAGGAAACACCCTACACTTCTCCTTAGTGGCTGTTGGCAATTTACATCCCGCCCATCAGCATAACAAGGCTCCCAGTTCTCCATGGCCTGTCCTGCCTTTCTGGATTTTACACTTTTTTCAGATGGCCCTTTTGACCGGGGGGAAGTGAGACTTCATTGTAGTGCAGATTTCCTTTGCAAGCTTGCTTGGTTGGCCAAAAAGGGCGTATGCGTTTTTTCCTGAATATATTCAGGAAAAAACGCATACGCCCTTTTTGGCCAAGTGCATCATTTTGGACGTTCTGCCTCTTTTCCTATGCTTTCAATGCAATTCCAGTCTACCTCCTGAAATCGGTTTCCTGCAATTCTGCCCCGCTTTCAAGTCCTCTTGGCAGCCTTACTTCAGTATATTTTTGGACGATAGCTGTCATTTATAACTCTGCAGGTTTGTGAATTACAGTGCCCCTGAGCTACTTTCTTCAACTCGCTTTCTTGTGAGCTGGCCACAACACCGCAGGATTGCTTCAGGCCCTAATCTGGTTCCGGCACGGCACGCTGAGCCTTTGGTTAATTCCTCTTCCTGGTGGGAAATGAGAGTTAAATTTGCCCGTCCAGACACCTCCAGCTAGTCTCTCATTGGTTCTCCCTATTCCTGTTCATCTTCCGCAGAAATTGCAAACTGGGCCAAACAGGAGGTTAAAGGCACTGACTCTCCAAGTCGGGAGAGTGTCACTAAAGCGTCTGGAATGTTGCACCCGAGTACCAGGGGACGAGAACGGAGACATATTTGAACACGTCTCCCGATCACACGGTTGATCATACTCTGGGTTCCACATGCATGTTTTAGCTGAAGGAAGAATCCCTTAAACCTGGAGAGTTGAGACCCGTGGAATGGGTACCATGCAATATGACTTCAAAGGGTCTTCATTTGCTCACCGAACCTCTCCAATCCTATCACTGCTGCGTTTATGCCCCTGTACACACGCTTGATTCTCTTTCGGAGACATAGCAATCCATAGGTTTTAAGATACTTACTAGTCAGGTACATTCTTAGGCGCTTAATATGGGGTGTTGAGTCCATTTCGTTGAGCAAGGAGTAGCTCTTGTCTATTCCATATTTGGCTTAAGGAACTTACTCTGTGCTCATTTCAATCTCTGGTTTTATGCAGCACCCCAACTCACCTTTCCCCTTAAGCAAGCATAAGTTGGTTTTCTAAATTTGAGACCCTGTTCTGTTTTGTAATCCAGTTCCTGTGTAGCCAAGTTTACATTCCGTGTATTAGTGATATCTTATGATGTTTCTTTTTCTGCGTGACTTATTTCAGGTAGAATCATCATACCTGAATCCTCTCATTATGCTGCTACGGGCCTGATGACGTAGATGTCATTGCTGAGTGATATTGCATTGTACGTAAGTACCACAGCTTCTTCATCCATTTTTCACTTTCTGCGATATTGAACTTGTACCGTAAACGAGGTTCTTGTAAACAGAGCTGTCCCAAACTTTGGGGTGGCTGTGTCTTTTTGATTTTCATTTCCCTAAGCTATAGGACCATAAGTGGAAGTGCCCTAGGCTCTGTTGCTTTGTTTTTTAGATGTTTCAGGAAACACCATACACTTCTCCCGAGTGGCTGTTGGCAATTTTCATCCCGGCCGTCAGCATAACAAGGCTCCCAGTTCTCCATGGCCTGTCCTGCCTTTCTGGATTTTACACTTTTTTCAGATGGCCCTTTTGACCGGGGGAAAGAGAGACTTCATTGTAGTGCAGATTTCCTTTGCAAGCTTGCTTGGTTGGCCAAAAAGGGCGTATGCGTTTTTTCCTGAATATATTCAGGAAAAAACGCATACGCCCTTTTTGGCCAAGTGCATCATTGTGGACGTTCTGCCTCTTTTCCTATGCTTTCAATGCAATTCCAGTCTACCTCCTGAAATCGGTTACCTGCAACTCTGCGCCGCTTTCAAGTCCTCTTGGCAGCCTTACTTCAGTATATTTTTGGACGATAGCTGTCATTTATAACTCTGCAGGTTTGTGAATTACAGTGCCCCTGAGCTACTTTCTTCAACTCGCTTTCTTGTGAGCTGGCCACAACACCGCAGGATTGCTTCAGGCCCTAATCTGGTTCCGGCACGGCACGCTGAGCCTTTGGTTAATTCCTCTTCCTGGTGGGAAATGAGAGTTAAATTTGCCTGTCCAGACACCTCCAGCTAGACTCTCATTGGTTCTCCCTATTCCTGTTCATCTTCCGCAGAAATTGCAAACTGGGCCAAACAGGAGGTTAAAGGCACTGACTCTCCAAGTCGGGAGAGTGTTAGTAAAGCGTCTGGAATGTTGCACCCGAGTACCAGGGGACGAGAACGGAGACATATTTGAACACGTCTCCCGATCACACGGTTGATCATACTCTGGGTTCCACATGCATGTTTTAGCTGAAGGAAGAATCCCTTAAACCTGGAGAGTTGAGACCCGTGGAATGGGTACCATGCAATATGACTTCAAAGGGTCTTCATTTGCTCACCGAACCTCTCCAATCCTATCACTGCTGCGTTTATGCCCCTGTACACACGCTTGATTCTCTTTCGGAGACATAGCAATCCATAGGTTTTAAGATACTTACTAGTCAGGTACATTCTTAGGCGTTTAATATGGGGTGTTGAGTCCATTTCGTTGAGCAAGGAGTAGCTCTTGTCTATTCCATATTTGGCTTAAGGAACTTACTCTGTGCTCATTTCAATCTCTGGTTTTATGCAGCACCCCAACTCACCTTTCCCCTTAAGCAAGCATAAGTTGGTTTTCTAAATTTGAGACCCTGTTCTGTTTTGTAATCCAGTTCCTGTGTAGCCAAGTTTACATTCCGTGTATTAGTGATATCTTATGATGTTTCTTTTTCTGCGTGACTTATTTCAGGTAGAATCATCATACCTGAATCCTCTCATTATGCTGCTACGGGCCTGATGACGTAGATGTCATTGCTGAGTGATATTGCATTGTACGTAAGTACCACAGCTTCTTCATCCATTTTTCACTTTCTGCGATATTGAACTTGTACCGTAAACGAGGTTCTTGTAAACAGAGCCGTCCCAAACTTTGGGGTGGCTGTGTCTTTTTGATTTTCATTTCCCTAAGCTATAGGACCATAAGTGGAAGTGCCCTAGGCTCTGTTGCTTTGTTTTTTAGATGTTTCAGGAAACACCATACACTTCTCCCGAGTGGCTGTTGGCAATTTTCATCCCGGCCGTCAGCATAACAAGGCTCCCAGTTCTCCATGGCCTGTCCTGCCTTTCTGGATTTTACACTTTTTTCAGATGGCCCTTTTGACCGGGGGAAAGAGAGACTTCATTGTAGTGCAGATTTCCTTTGCAAGCTTGCTTGGTTGGCCAAAAAGGGCGTATGCGTTTTTTCCTGAATATATTCAGGAAAAAACGCATACGCCCTTTTTGGCCAAGTGCATCATTGTGGACGTTCTGCCTCTTTTCCTATGCTTTCAATGCAATTCCAGTCTACCTCCTGAAATCGGTTACCTGCAACTCTGCCCCGCTTTCAAGTCCTCTTGGCAGCCTTACTTCAGTATATTTTTGGACGATAGCTGTCATTTATAACTCTGCAGGTTTGTGAATTACAGTGCCCCTGAGCTACTTTCTTCAACTTGCTTTCTTGTGAGCTGGCCACAACACCGCAGGATGGCTTCAGGCCCTAATCTGGTTCCGGCACGGCATGCTGAGCCTTTGGTTAATTCCTCTTCCTGGTGGGAAATGAGAGTTAAATTTGCCCGTCCAGACACCTCCAGCTAGTCTCTCATTGGTTCTCCCTATTCCTGTTCATCTTCCGCAGAAATTGCAAACTGGGCCAAACAGGAGGTTAAAGGCACTGACTCTCCAAGTCGGGAGAGTGTTAGTAAAGCGTCTGGAATGTTGCACCCGAGTACCAGGGGACGAGAACGGAGACATATTTGAAGACGTCTCCCGATCACACAGTTGATCATACTCTGGGTTCCACATGCATGTTTTAGCTGAAGGAAGAATCCCTTAAACCTGGAGAGTTGAGACCCGTGGAATGGGTACCATGCAATATGACTTCAAAGGGTCTTCATTTGCTCACCGAACCTCTCCAATCCTATCACTGCTGCGTTTATGCCCCTGTACACATGCTTGATTCCCTTTCGGAGACATAGCAATCCATAGGTTTTAAGATACTTACTAGTCAGGTACATTCTTAGGCGTTTAATATGGGGTGTTGAGTCCATTTCGTTGAGCAAGGAGTAGCTCTTGTCTATTCCATATTTGGCTTAAGGAACTTACTCTGTGCTCATTTCAATCTCTGGTTTTATGCAGCACCCCAACTCACCTTTCCCCTTAAGCAAGCATAAGTTGGTTTTCTAAATTTGAGACCCTGTTCTGTTTTGTAATCCAGTTCCTGTGTAGCCAACTTTACATTCCGTGTATTAGTGATATCTTATGATGTTTCTTTTTCTGCGTGACTTACTTCAGTTAGAATCATCATACCTGAATGCACTCATTATGCTGCTACGGGCCTGATGACGTAGATGTCATTGCTGAGTGATATTGCATTGTACGTAAGTACCACAGCTTCTTCATCCATTTTTCACTTTCTGCGATATTGAACTTGTACCGTAAACGAGGTTCTTGTAAACAGAGCCGTCCCAAACGTTGGGGTGGCTGTGTCTTTTTGATTTTCATTTCCCTAAGCTATAGGACCATAAGTGGAAGTGCCCTAGGCTCTGTTGCTTTGTTTTTTAGATGTTTCAGGAAACACATACACTTCTCCCAAGTGGCTGGTGGCAATTTACATCCCGGCCGTCAGCATAACACGGCTCCCAGTTCTCCATGGCCTGTCCTGCCTTTCTGGATTTTACACTTTTTTCAGATGGCCCTTTTGACCGGGGGGAAGTGAGACTTCATTGTAGTGCAGATTTCCTTTGCAAGCTTGCTTGGTTGGCCAAAAAGGGCGTATGCGTTTTTTCCTGAATATATTCAGGAAAAAACGCATACGCCCTTTTTGGCCAAGTGCATCATTGTGGACGTTCTGCCTCTTTTCCTATGCTTTCAATGCAATTCCAGTATACCTCCTGAAATCGGTTTCCTGCAATTCTGCCCCGCTTTCAAGTCCTCCTGGCAGCCTTACTTCAGTACATTTTTGGACGATAGCTGTCATTTATAACTCTGCAGGTTTGTGAATTACAGTGCCCCTGAGCTACTTTCTTCAACTCGCTTTCTTGTGAGCTGGCCACAACACCGCAGGATTGCTTCAGGCCCTAATCTGGTTCCGGCACGGCACGCTGAGCCTTTGGTTAATTCCTCTTCCTGGTGGGAAATGAGAGTTAAATTTGCCCGTCCAGACACCTCCAGCTAGTCTCTCATTGGTTCTCCCTATTCCTGTTCATCTTCTGCAGAAATTGCAAACTGGGCCAAACAGGAGGTTAAAGGCACTGACTCTCCAAGTCGGGAGAGTGTTAGTAAAGCGTCTGGAATGTTGCACCCGAGTACCAGGGGACGAGAACGGAGACATATTTGAAGACGTCTCCCGATCACACAGTTGATCATACTCTGGGTTCCACATGCATGTTTTAGCTGAAGGAAGAATCCCTTAAACCTGGAGACTTGAGACCCGTGGAATGGGTACCATGCAATATGACTCCAAAGGGTCTTCATTTGCTCACCGAACCTCTCCAATCCTATCACTGCTGCGTTTATGCCCCTGTACACATGCTTGATTCCCTTTCGGAGACATAGCAATCCATAGGTTTTAAGATACTTACTAGTCAGGTACATTCTTAGGCGTTTAATATGGGGTGTTGAGTTCATTTCGTTGAGCAAGGAGTAGCTCTTGTCTATTCCATATTTGGCTTAAGGAACTTACTCTGTGCTCATTTCAATCTCTGGTTTTATGCAGCACCCCAACTCACCTTTCCCCTTAAGCAAGCATAAGTTGGTTTTCTAAATTTGAGACCCTGTTCTGTTTTGTAATCCAGTTCCTGTGTAGCCAAGTTTACATTCCGTGTATTAGTGATATCTTATGATGTTTCTTTTTCTGTGTGACTCATTTCGGTTAGAATCATCATACCTGAATCCACTCATTATGCTGCTACGGGCTTGATGACATAGATGTCAGTGCTGAGTGATATTGCATTGTACGTAAGTACCACAACTTCTTCATCCATTTTTCACTTTCTGCGATATTGAACTTGTACCGTAAACGAGGTTCTTGTAAACAGAGCCGTCCCAAACTTTGGGGTGGCTGTGTCTTTTTGATTTTCATTTCCCTAAGCTATAGGACCATAAGTGGAAGTGCCCTAGGCTCTGTTGCTTTGTTTTTTAGATGTTTCAGGAAACACCCTACACTTCTCCTTAGTGGCTGTTGGCAATTTACATCCCGCCCATCAGCATAACAAGGCTCCCAGTTCTCCATGGCCTGTCCTGCCTTTCTGGATTTTACACTTTTTTCAGATGGCCCTTTTGACCGGGGGGAAGTGAGACTTCATTGTAGTGCAGATTTCCTTTGCAAGCTTGCTTGGTTGGCCAAAAAGGGCGTATGCGTTTTTTCCTGAATATATTCGGGAAAAAACGCATACGCCCTTTTTGGCCAAGTGCATCATTTTGGACGTTCTGCCTCTTTTCCTATGCTTTCAATGCAATTCCAGTCTACCTCCTGAAATCGGTTTCCTGCAATTCTGCCCCGCTTTCAAGTCCTCTTGGCAGCCTTACTTCAGTATATTTTTGGACGATAGCTGTCATTTATAACTCTGCAGGTTTGTGAATTACAGTGCCCCTGAGCTCCTTTCTTCAACTCGCTTTCTTGTGAGCTGGCCGCAACACCGCAGGATTGCTTCAGGCCCTAATGTGGTTCCGGTATGGCACGCTGAGCCTTTGGTTAATTCCTCTTCCTGGTGGGAAATGAGAGTTAAATTTGCCCGTCCAGACACCTCCAGCTAGTCTCTCATTGGTTCTCCCTATTCCTGTTCATCTTCCGCAGGAATTGCAAACTGGGCCAAACAGGAGGTTAAAGGCACAGACTCTCCAAGTCGGGAGAGTGTTAGTAAAGCGTCTGGAATGTTGCACCCGAGAAACAGGGGACGAGAACGGAGACATATTTGAATACGTCTCCCGATCACACGGTTGATCATACTCTGGGTTCCACATGCATGGTTTAGCTGAAGGAAGAGTCCCTTAAAGCTGGAGAGTTGAGACCCGTGGAATAGGTACCGTGCAATATGACTTCAAAGGGTCTTCATTTGCTCACCGAACCTCTCCAATTCTACCACAGCTGCGTTTATGCCCCTGTACACACGCTTGATTCTCTTTCGGAGACATAGCAATCCATAGGTTTTAAGATACTTACTAGTCAGGTACATTCTTAGGCGTTTAATATGGGGTGTTGAGTCCATTTCGTTGAGCAAGGAGTAGCTCTTGTCTATTCCATATTTGGCTTAAGGAACTTTATCTGTGCTCATTTCAATCTCTGGTTTTATGCAGCACCCCAACTCACCTTTCCCCTTAAGCAAGCATAAGTTGGTTTTCTAAATTTGAGACCCTGTTCTCTTTTGTAATCCAGTTCCTGTGTAGCCAAGTTTACATTCCGTGTATTAGAGATAGCTTATGATGTTTCTTTTTCTGTGTGACTTCTTTCAGTTAGAATCATCATACCTGAATCCACTCATTATGCTGCTACGGGCCTGATGACATAGATGTCATTGCTGAGTGATATTGCATTGTACGTAAGTACCACAGCTTCTTCATCCATTTTTCACTTTCTGCGATATTGAACTTGTACCGTAAACGAGGTTCTTGTAAACAGAGCCGTCCCAAACTTTGGGGTGGCTGTGTCTTTTTGATTTTCATTTCCCTAAGCTATAGGACCATAAGTGGAAGTGCCCTAGGCTCTGTTGCTTTGTTTTTTAGATGTTTCAGGAAACACATACACTTCTCCCAAGTGGCTGGTGGCAATTTACATCCCGGCCGTCAGCTTAACACGGCTCCCAGTTCTCCATGGCCTGTCCTGCCTTTCTGGATTTTACGCTTTTTTCAGATGGCCCTTTTGACCGGGGGGAAGTGAGACTTCATTGTAGTGCAGATTTCCTTTGCAAGCTTGCTTGGTTGGCCAAAAAGGGCGTATGCGTTTTTTCCTGAATATATTCAGGAAAAAACGCATACGCCCTTTTTGGCCAAGTGCATCATTGTGGACGTTCTGCCTCTTTTCCTATGCTTTCAATGCAATTCCAGTCTACCTCCTGAAATCGGTTTCCTGCAATTCTGCCCCGCTTTCAAGTCCTCCTGGCAGCCTTACTTCAGTATATTTTTGGACGATAGCTGTCATTTATAACTCTGCAGGTTTGTGAATTACAGTGCCCCTGAGCTACTTTCTTCAACTCGCTTTCTTGTGAGCTGGCCACAACACCGCAGGATTGCTTCAGGCCCTAATCTGGTTCCGGCACGGCACGCTGAGCCTTTGGTTAATTCCTCTTCCTGGTGGGAAATGAGAGTTAAATTTGCCCGTCCAGACACCTCCAGCTAGTCTCTCATTGGTTCTCCCTATTCCTGTTCATCTTCTGCAGAAATTGCAAACTGGGCCAAACAGGAGGTTAAAGGCACTGACTCTCCAAGTCGGGAGAGTGTTAGTAAAGCGTCTGGAATGTTGCACCCGAGTACCAGGGGACGAGAACGGAGACATATTTGAACACGTCTCCCGATCACACAGTTGATCATACTCTGGGTTCCACATGCATGTTTTAGCTGAAGGAAGAATCCCTTAAACCTGGAGACTTGAGACCCGTGGAATGGGTACCATGCAATATGACTCCAAAGGGTCTTCATTTGCTCACCGAACCTCTCCAATCCTATCACTGCTGCATTTATGCCCCTGTACACATGCTTGATTCCCTTTCGGAGACATAGCAATCCATAGGTTTTAAGATACTTACTAGTCAGGTACATTCTTAGGCGTTTAATATGGGGTGTTGAGTCCATTTCGTTGAGCAAGGAGTAGCTCTTGTCTATTCCATATTTGGCTTAAGGAACTTACTCTGTGCTCATTTCAATCTCTGGTTTTATGCAGCACCCCAACTCACCTTTCCCCTTAAGCAAGCATAAGTTGGTTTTCTAAATTTGAGACCCTGTTCTGTTTTGTAATCCAGTTCCTGTGTAGCCAAGTTTACATTCCGTGTATTAGTGATATCTTATGAGGTTTCTTTTTCTGTGTGACTCATTTCAGTTAGAATCATCATACCTGAATCCACTCATTATGCTGCTACGGGCTTGATGACATAGATGTCAGTGCTGAGTGATATTGCATTGTACGTAAGTACCACAACTTCTTCATCCATTTTTCACTTTCTGCGATATTGAACTTGTACCGTTAACGAGGTTCTTGTAAACAGAGCCGTCCCAAACTTTGGGGTGGCTGTGTCTTTTTGATTTTCATTTCCCTAAGCTATAGGACCATAAGTGGAAGTGCCCTAGGCTCTGTTGCTTTGTTTTTTAGATGTTTCAGGAAACACCCTACACTTCTCCTTAGTGGCTGTTGGCAATTTACATCCCGCCCATCAGCATAACAAGGCTCCCAGTTCTCCATGGCCTGTCCTGCCTTTCTGGATTTTACACTTTTTTCAGATGGCCCTTTTGACCGGGGGGAAGTGAGACTTCATTGTAGTGCAGATTTCCTTTGCAAGCTTGCTTGGTTGGCCAAAAAGGGCGTATGCGTTTTTTCCTGAATATATTCAGGAAAAAACGCATACGCCCTTTTTGGCCAAGTGCATCATTTTGGACGTTCTGCCTCTTTTCCTATGCTTTCAATGCAATTCCAGTCTACCTCCTGAAATCGGTTTCCTGCAATTCTGCCCCGCTTTCAAGTCCTCTTGGCAGCCTTACTTCAGTATATTTTTGGACGATAGCTGTCATTTATAACTCTGCAGGTTTGTGAATTACAGTGCCCCTGAGCTCCTTTCTTCAACTCGCTTTCTTGTGAGCTGGCCGCAACACCGCAGGATTGCTTCAGGCCCTAATGTGGTTCCGGCATGGCACGCTGAGCCTTTGGTTAATTCCTCTTCCTGGTGGGAAATGAGAGTTAAATTTGCCCGTCCAGACACCTCCAGCTAGTCTCTCATTGGTTCTCCCTATTCCTGTTCATCTTCCGCAGGAATTGCAAACTGGGCCAAACAGGAGGTTAAAGGCACAGACTCTCCAAGTCGGGAGAGTGTTAGTAAAGCGTCTGGAATGTTGCACCCGAGAAACAGGGGACGAGAACGGAGACATATTTGAATACGTCTCCCGATCACATGGTTGATCATACTCTGGGTTCCACATGCATGGTTTAGCTGAAGGAAGAATC
This sequence comes from Globicephala melas, assembly GCF_963455315.2. Classification (NCBI taxonomy): domain Eukaryota; kingdom Metazoa; phylum Chordata; class Mammalia; order Artiodactyla; family Delphinidae; genus Globicephala; species Globicephala melas. The sequence continues at coordinate 462,074 of NW_027207273.1, read as the reverse complement.
CCTTAAAGCTGGAGAGTTGAGACCCGTGGAATAGGTACCGTGCAATATGACTTCAAAGGGTCTTCATTTGCTCACCGAACCTCTCCAATTCTACCACAGCTGCGTTTATGCCCCTGTACACACGCTTGATTCCCTTTCGGAGACATAGCAATCCATAGGTTTTAAGATACTTACTAGTCAGGTACATTCTTAGGCGTTTAATATGGGGTGTTGAGTCCATTTCGTTGAACAAGGAGTAACTCTTGTCTATTCCATAATTGGCTTAAGGAATTTACTCTGTGCTCATTTCAATCTCTGGTTTTATGCAGCACCCCAACTCACCTTTCCCCTTAAGCAAGCATAAGTTGGTTTTCTAAATTTGAGACCCTGTTCTGTTTGGTAATCCAGTTCCTGTGTAGCCAAGTTTACATTCCGTGTATTAGTGATATCTTATGATGTTTCTTTTTCTGCGTGACTTATTTCAGGTAGAATCATCATACCTGAATCCACTCATTATGCTGCTACGGGCCTGATGACATAGATGTCAGTGCTGAGTGATATTGCATTGTACGTAAGTACCACAACTTCTTCATCCATTTTTCACTTTCTGCGATATTGAACTTGTACCGTAAACGAGGTTCTTGTAAACAGAGCCGTCCCAAACTTTGTGGTGGCTGTGTCTTTTTGATTTTCATTTCCCTAATCTATAGGACCATAAGTGGAAGTGCCCTAGGCTCTGTTGCTTTGTGTTTTAGATGTTTCAGGAAACACCATACACTTCTCCCGAGTGGCTGTTGGCAATTTACATCCCGCCCGTCAGCATAACAAGGTTCCCAGTTCTCCATGGCCTGTCCTGCCTTTCTGGATTTTACACTTTTTTCAGATGGCCCTTTTGACCGGGGGGAAGTGAGACTTCATTGTAGTGCAGATTTCCTTTGCAAGCTTGCTTGGTTGGCCAAAAAGGGCGTATGCGTTTTTTCCTGAATATATTCAGGAAAAAACGCATACGCCCTTTTTGGCCAAGTGCATCATTGTGGACGTTCTGCCTCTTTTCCTATGCTTTCAATGCAATTCCAGTCTACCTCCTGAAATCGGTTTCCTGCAATTCTGCCCCGCTTTCAAGTCCTCTTGGCAGCCTTACTTCAGTATATTTTTGGACGATAGCTGTCATTTATAACTCTGCAGGTTTGTGAATTACAGTGCCTTTGAGCTCCTTTCTTCAACTCGCTTTCTTGTGAGCTGGCCGCAACACTGCAGGATTGCTTCAGGCCCTAATCTGGTTCCGGCACGGCACGCTGAGCCTTTGGTTAATTCCTCTTCCTGGTGGGAAATGAGAGTTAAATTTGCCCGTCCAGACACCTCCAGCTAGTCTCTCATTGGTTCTCCTTATTCCTGTTCATCTTCCGCAGAAATTGCAAACTGGGCCAAACAGGAGGTTAAAGGCACTGACTCTCCAAGTCGGGAGAGTGTTAGTAAAGCATCTGGAATGTTGCACCCGAGTACCAGGGGACGAGAACGGAGACATATTTGTAGACGTCTCCCGATCACACGGTTGATCATACTCTGGGTTCCACATGCATGTTTTAGCTGAAGGAAGAATCCCTTAAACCTGGAGAGTTGAGACCCGTGGAATGGGTACCATGCAATATGACTTCAAAGGGTGTTCATTTGCTCACCGAACCTCTCTAATCCTATCACTGCTGCGTTTATGCCCCAGTACACACGCTTGATTCCCTTTCAGAGACATAGCAATCCATAGGTTTTAAGATACTTACAAGTCAGGTACATTCTTAGGCGTTTAATATGGGGTGTTGAGTCCATTTCGTTGAGCAAGGAGTAGCTCTTGTCTATTCCATATTTGGCTTAAGGAACTTACTCTGTGCTCATTTCAATCTCTGGTTTTATGCAGCACCCCAACTCACCTTTCCCCTTAAGCAAGCATATCTTGGTTTTCTAAATTTGAGACCCTGTTCTGTTTTGTAATCCAGTTCCTGTGTAGCCAAGTTTACATTCCGTGTATTAGTGATATCTTATGATGTTTCTCTTTCTGCGTGACTTATTTCTGGTAGAATCATCATACCTGAATCCACTCATTATGCTGCTGCCGGCCTGATGACATAGATGTCATTGCTGAGTGATATTGCATTGTACGTAAGTACCACAACTTCTTCATCCATTTTTCACTTTCTGCGATATTGAACTTGTACCGTAAACGAGGTTCTTGTAAACAGAGGCTTCCCAAACTTTCAGGTGGCTGTGTCTTTTTGATTTTCATTTCCCTAAGCTATAGGACCATAAGTGGAAGTGCCCTAGGCTCTGTTGCTTTGTTTTTTAGATGTTTCAGGAAACACCATACACTTCTCCCGAGTGGCTCTTGGCAATTTACATCCCGCCCATCAGCATAACAAGGCTCCCAGTTCTCCATGGCCTGTCCTGCCTTTCTGGATTTTACACTTTTTTCAGATGGCCCTTTTGACCAGGGGGAAGTGAGACTTCATTGTAGTGCAGATTTCCTTTGCAAGCTTGCTTGGTTGGCCAAAAAGGGCGTATGCGTTTTTTCCTGAATATATTCAGGAAAAAACGCATACGCCCTTTTTGGCCAAGTGCATCATTGTGGACGTTCTGCCTCTTTTCCTATGCTTTCAATGCAATTCCAGTCTACCTCCTGAAATCGGTTTCCTGCAATTCTGCCCCGCTTTCAAGTCCTCTTGGCAGCCTTACTTCAGTATATTTTTGGACGATAGCTGTCACTTATAACTCTGCAGGTTTGTGAATTACAGTGCCCCTGATCTCCTTTCTTCAACTCGCTTTCTTGTGAGCTGGCCGCAACACCGCAGGATTGCTTCAGGCCCTAATCTGGTTCCGGCACGGCACGCTGAGCCTTTGGTTAATTCCTCTTCCTGGTGGGAAATGAGAGTTAAATTTGCCCGTCCAGACACCTCCAGCTAGTCTCTCATTGGTTCTCCCTATTCCTGTTCATCTTCCGCAGAAATTGCAAACTGGGCCAAACAGGAGGTTAAAGGCACTGACTCTCCAAGTCGGGAGAGTGTTAGTAAAGGGTCTGGAATGTTGCACCCGAGTACCAGGGGACGAGAACGGAGACATATTTGAACACGTCTCCCGATCACACGGTTGATCATACTCTGGGTTCCACATGCATGTTTTAGCTGAAGGAAGAATCCCTTAAACCTGGAGAGTTGTGACCCGTGGAATGGGTACCGTGCAATATGACTTCAAAGGGTCTTCATTTGCTCACCGAACCTCTGCAATCCTATCACTGCTGCGTTTATGCCCCTGTACACACGCTTGATTCCCTTTCGGAGACATAGCAATCCATAGGTTTTAAGATACTTACTAGTCAGGTACATTCTTAGGCGTTTAATATGGGGTGTTGAGTCCATTTCGTTGAGCAAGGAGTAGCTCTTGTCTATTCCATATTTGGCTTAAGGAACTTACTCTGTGCTCATTTCAATCTCTGGTTTTATGCAGCACCCCAACTCACCTTTCCCCTTAAGCAAGCATAAGTTGGTTTTCTAAATTTGAGACCCTGTTCTGTTTTGTAATCCAGTTCCTGTGTAGCCAAGTTTACATTCCGTGTATTAGTGATAGCTTATGATGTTTTTTTTTCTGTGTGACTTATTTCAGTTAGAATCATCATACCTGAATGCACTCATTATGCTGCTACGGGCCTGATGACATAGATGTAATTGCTGAGTGATATTGCATTGTACGTAAGTACCACAACTTCTTCATCCATTTTTCACTTTCTGCGATATTGAACTTGTACCGTAAACGAGGTTCTTGTAAACAGAGCCGTCCCAAACTTTGGGGTGGCTGTGTCTTTTTGATTTTCATTTCCCTAAGCTATAGGACCATAAGTGGAAGTGCCCTAGGCTCTGTTGCTTTGTTTTTTAGATGTTTCAGGAAACACCATACACTTCTCCCGAGTGGCTGTTGGCAATTTACATCCCGCCCATCAGCATAACAAGGCTCCCAGTTCTCCATGGCCTGTCCTGCCTTTCTGGATTTTACACTTTTTTCAGATGGCCCTTTTGACCAGGGCGAAGTGAGACTTCATTGTAGTGCAGATTTCCTTTGCAAGCTTGCTTGGTTGGCCAAAAAGGGCGTATGCGTTTTTCCTGAATATATTCAGGAAAAAACGCATACGCCCCTTTTGGCCAAGTGCATCATTGTGGACGTTCTGCCTCTTTTCCTATGCTTTCAATGCAATTCCAGTCTACCTCCTGAAATCGGTTTCCTGCAATTCGGCCCCGCTTTCAAGTCCTATTGGCAGCCTTACTTCAGTATATTTTTGGACGATAGCTGTCATTTATAACTCTGCAGGTTTGTGAATTACAGTGCCCCTGAGCTCCTTTCTTCAACTCGCTTTCTTGTGAGCTGGCCGCAACACCGCAGGATTGCTTCAGGCCCTAATCTGGTTCCGGCATGGCACGCTGAGCCTTTGGTTAATTCCTCTTCCTGGTGGGAAATGAGAGTTAAATTTGCCCGTCCAGACACCTCCAGCTAGTCTCTCATTGGTTCTCCCTATTCCTGTTCATCTTCCACAGAAATTGCAAACTGGGCCAAACAGGAGGTTAAAGGCACTGACTCTCCAAGTCGGGAGAGTGTTAGTAAAGCGTCTGGAATGTTGCACCCGAGTACCAGGGGACGAGAACGGAGACATATTTGAACACGTCTCCCGATCACAGGGTTGATCATACTCTGGGTTCCACATGCATGTTTTAGCTGAAGGAAGAATCCCTTAAACCTGGAGAGTTGTGACCCGTGGAATGGGTACCATGCAATATGACTTCAAATGGTCTTCATTTGCTCACCGAACCTCTCCAATCCTATCACTGCTGCGTTTATGCCCCTGTACACACGCTTGATTCCCTTTCGGAGACATAGCAATCCATAGGTTTTAAGATACTTACTAGTCAGGTACATTCTTAGGCGTTTAATATGGGGTGTTGAGTCCATTTCGTTGAACAAGGAGTAACTCTTGTCTATTCCATAATTGGCTTAAGGAATTTACTCTGTGCTCATTTCAATCTCTGGTTTTATGCAGCACCCCAACTCACCTTTCCCCTTAAGCAAGCATAAGTTGGTTTTCTAAATTTGAGACCCTGTTCTGTTTTGTAATCCAGTTCCTGTGTAGCCAAGTTTACATTCCGTGTATTAGTGATATCTTATGATGTTTCTTTTTCTGCGTGACTTATTTCAGGTAGAATCATCATACCTGAATCCACTCATTATGCTGCTACGGGCCTGATGACATAGATGTCAGTGCTGAGTGATATTGCATTGTACGTAAGTACCACAACTTCTTCATCCATTTTTCACTTTCTGCGATATTGAACTTGTACCGTAAACGAGGTTCTTGTAAACAGAGCCGTCCCAAACTTTGTGGTGGCTGTGTCTTTTTGATTTTCATTTCCCTAATCTATAGGACCATAAGTGGAAGTGCCCTAGGCTCTGTTGCTTTGTTTTTTAGATGTTTCAGGAAACACCATACACTTCTCCCGAGTGGCTGTTGGCAATTTACATCCCGTCCATCAGCATAACAAGGCTCCCAGTTCTCCATGGCCTGTCCTGCCTTTCTGGATTTTACACTTTTTTCAGATGGCCCTTTTGACCGGGGGGAAGTGAGACTTCATTGTAGTGCAGATTTCCTTTGCAAGCTTGCTTGGTTGGCCAAAAAGGGCGTATGCGTTTTTTCCTGAATATATTCAGGAAAAAACGCATACGCCCTTTTTGGCCAAGTGCATCATTGTGGACGTTCTGCCTCTTTTCCTATGCTTTCAATGCAATTCCAGTCTACCTCCTGAAATCGGTTTCCTGCAATTCTGCCCCACTTTCAAGTCCTCTTGGCAGCCTTACTTCAGTATATTTTTGGACGATAGCTGTCATTTATAACTCTGCACGTTTGTGAATTACAGTGTCCCTGAGCTCCTTTCTTCAACTCGCTTTCTTGTGCGCTGGCCACAACACCGCAGGATTGCTTCAGGCCCTAATCTAGTTCCGGCACGGCACGCTGAGCCTTTGGTTAATTCCTCTTCCTGGTGGGAAATGAGAGTTAAATTTGCCCGTCCAGACACCTCCAGCTAGTCTCTCATTGGTTCTCCTTATTCCTGTTCATCTTCGGAAGAAATTGCAAACTGGGCCAAACAGGAGGTTAAAGGCACTGACTCTCCAAGTCGGGAGAGTGTTAGTAAAGCATCTGGAATGTTGCACCCGAGTACCAGGGGACGAGAACGGAGACATATTTGAAGACGTCTCCCGATCACACGGTTGATCATACTCTGGGTTCCACATGCATGGTTTAGCTGAAGGAAGAATCCCTTAAACCTGGAGAGTTGAGACCCGTGGAATGGGTACCATGCAATATGACTTCAAAGGGTGTTCATTTGCTCACCGAAACTCTCCAATCCTATCACTGCTGCGTTTATGCCCCTGTACACACGCTTGATTCCCTTTCAGAGACATAGCAATCCATAAGTTTTAAGATACTTACAAGTCAGGTACATTCTTAGGCGTTTAATATGGGGTGTTGAGTCCATTTCATTGAGCAAGGAGTAGCTCTTGTCTATTCCATATTTGACTTAAGGAACTTACTCTGTGCTCATTTCAATCTCTGGTTTTATGCAGCACCCCAACTCATCTTTCCCCTTAAGCAAGCATAAGTTGGTTTTCTAAATTTGAGACCCTGTTCTGTTTTGTAATCCAGTTCCTGTGTAGCCAAGTTTACATTCTGTGTATTAGTGATATCTTATGATGTTTCTTTTTCTGTGTGACTTATTTCAGGTAGAATCATCATACCTGAATCCACTCATTATGCTGCTGCGGGCCTGATGACATAGATGTCAGTGCTGAGTGATATTGCATTGTACGTAAGTACCACAACTTCTTCATCCATTTTTCACTTTCTGCGATATTGAACTTGTACCGTAAACGAGGTTCTTGTAAACAGAGCCATCCCAAACTTTGGGGTGGCTGTGTCTTTTTGATTTTCATTTCCCTAAGCTATAGGACCATAAGTGGAAGTGCCCTAGGCTCTGTTGCTTTGTTTTTTAGATGTTTCAGGAAACACATACACTTCTCCCGAGTGGCTGTTGGCAATTTACATCCCGCCCATCAGCATAACAAGGCTCCCAGTTCTCCATGGCCTGTCCTGCCTTTCTGGATTTTACACTTTTTTCAGATGGCCCTTTTGACCGGGGGGAAGTGAGACTTCATTGTAGTGCAGATTTCCTTTGCAAGCTTGCTTGTTTGGCCAAAAGGGGCGTATGCGTTTTTTCCTGAATATATTCAGGAAAAAACGCATACGCCCTTTTTGGCCAAGTGCATCATTGTGGACGTTCTGCCTCTTTCCTATGCTTTAAATGCAATTCTAGTCGACCTCCTGAAATCGGTTTCCTGCAATTCTGCCCCGCTTTCAAGTCCTCTTGGCAGCCTTACTTCAGTATATTTTTGGACGATAGCTGTCATTTATAACTCTGCAGTTTTGTGAATTACAGTGTCCCGGAGCTCCTTTCCTCAACTCGCTTTCTTGTCAGCTGGCCGCAACACCGCAGGATTGCTTCAGGCCCTAATCTGGTTCCGGCACGGCACGCTGAGCCTTTGGTTAATTCCTCTTCCTGGTGGGAAATGAGAGTTAAATTTGCCCGTCCAGACACCTCCAGCTAGTCTCTCATTGGTTCTCCCTATTCCTGTTCATCTTCCGCAGAAATTCCAAACTGGGCCAAACAGGAGGTTAAAGGCACCGACTCTCCAAGTCAGGAGAGTGTTAGTAAAGCGTCTGGAATGTTGCACCCGAGTACCAGGGGACGAGAACAGAGACATATTTGAACACGTCTGCCGATCACACGGTTGATCATACTCTGGGTTCCATATGCATGTTTTAGCTGAAGGAAGAATCCCTTAAACCTGGAGAGTTGAGACCCGTGGAATGGGTACCATGCAATATGACTTCAGAGGGTCTTCATTTGCTCACCGAACCTCTCCAATCCTATCACTGCTGCGTTTATGCCCCTGTACACACGCTTGATTCTCTTTCGGAGACATAGCAATCCATAGGTTTTAAGATACTTACTAGTCAGGTACATACTTAGGCGTTTAATATGGGGTGTTGAGTCCATTTCGTTGAGCAAGGAGTAGCTCTTGTCTATTCCATATTTGGCTTAAGGAACTTTATCTGTGCTCATTTCAATCTCTGGTTTTATGCAGCACCCCAACTCACCTTTCCCCTTAAGCAAGCATAAGTTGGTTTTCTCAATTTGAGACCCTGTTCTGTTTTGTAATCCAGTTCCTGTGTAGCCAAGTTTACATTCCGTGTATTAGTGATATCTTATGATGTTTCTTTTTCTGCGTGACTTATTTCAGGTAGAATCATCATACCTGAATCCACTCATTATGCTGCTGCGGGCCTGATGGCATAGATGTCAGTGCTGAGTGATATTGCATTGTACGTAAGTACCACAACTTCTTCATCCATTTTTCACTTTCTGCGATATTGAACTTGTACCGTAAACGAGGTTCTTGTAAACAGAGCCGTCCCAAACTTTGGGGTGGCTGTGTCTTTTTGATTTTCATTTCCCTAATCTATAGGACCATAAGTGGAAGTGTCCTAGGCTCTGTTGCTTTGTTTTTTAGATGTTTTAGGAAACACCATACACTTCTCCCGAGTGGCTGTTGGCAATTTACATCCCGCCCATCAGCATAACAAGGCTCCCAGTTCTCCATGGCCTGTCCTGCCTTTCTGGATTTTACACTTTTTTCAGATGGCCCTTTTGACCGGGGGGAAGTGAGACTTCATTGTAGTGCAGATTTCCTTTGCAAGCTTGCTTGGTTGGCCAAAAAGGGCGTATGCGTTTTTTCCTGAATATATTCAGGAAAAAACGCATACGCCCTTTTTGGCCAAGTGCATCATTGTGGACGTTCTGCCTCTTTTCCTATGCTTTAAATGCAATTCCAGTCTACCTCCTGAAATCGGTTTCCTGCAATTCTGCCCCGCTTTCAAGTCCTCTTGGCAGCCTTACTTCAGTATATTTTTGGACGATAGCTGTCATTTATAACTCTGCAGGTTTGTGAATTACAGTGCCCCTGAGCTCCTTTCTTCAACTCGCTTTCTTGTGAGCTGGCCACAACACCGCAGGATTGCTTCAGGCCCTAATCTTGTTCCGGCACAGCACGCTGAGCCTTTGGTTAATTCCTCTTCCTGGTTGGAAATGAGAGTTAAATTTGCCCGTCCAGACACCTCCAGCTAGTCTCTCATTGGTTCTCCCTATTCCTGTTCATCTTCCGCAGAAATTGCAAACTGGGCCAAACAGGAGGTTAAAGGCACTGACTCTCCAAGTCGGGAGAGTGTTAGTAAAGCGTCTGGAATGTTGCACCCGAGTACTAGGGGACGAGAACGGAGACATATTTGGACACGTCTCCCGATCACACGGTTGATCATACTCTGGGTTCCACATGCATGTTTTAGCTGAAGGAAGAATCCCTTAAACCTGGAGAGTTGAGACCCGTGGAATGGGTACCATGCAATATGACTTCAAAGGGTCTTCATTTGCTCACCGAACCTCTCCAATCCTATCACTGCTGCGTTTATGCCCCTGTACACACGCTTGATTCTCTTTCGGAGACATAGCAATCCATAGGTTTTAAGATACTTACTAGTCAGGTACATTCTTAGGCGCTTAATATGGGGTGTTGAGTCCATTTCGTTGAGCAAGGAGTAGCTCTTGTCTATTCCATATTTGGCTTAAGGAACTTACTCTGTGCTCATTTCAATCTCTGGTTTTATGCAGCACCCCAACTCACCTTTCCCCTTAAGCAAGCATAAGTTGGTTTTCTAAATTTGAGACCCTGTTCTGTTTTGTAATCCAGTTCCTGTGTAGCCAAGTTTACATTCCGTGTATTAGTGATATCTTATGATGTTTCTTTTTCTGCGTGACTTATTTCAGGTAGAATCATCATACCTGAATCCTCTCATTATGCTGCTACGGGCCTGATGACGTAGATGTCATTGCTGAGTGATATTGCATTGTACGTAAGTACCACAGCTTCTTCATCCATTTTTCACTTTCTGCGATATTGAACTTGTACCGTAAACGAGGTTCTTGTAAACAGAGCCGTCCCAAACTTTGGGGTGGCTGTGTCTTTTTGATTTTCATTTCCCTAAGCTATAGGACCATAAGTGGAAGTGCCCTAGGCTCTGTTGCTTTGTTTTTTAGATGTTTCAGGAAACACCATACACTTCTCCCGAGTGGCTGTTGGCAATTTTCATCCCGGCCGTCAGCATAACAAGGCTCCCAGTTCTCCATGGCCTGTCCTGCCTTTCTGGATTTTACACTTTTTTCAGATGGCCCTTTTGACCGGGGGAAAGAGAGACTTCATTGTAGTGCAGATTTCCTTTGCAAGCTTGCTTGGTTGGCCAAAAAGGGCGTATGCGTTTTTTCCTGAATATATTCAGGAAAAAACGCATACTCCCTTTTTGGCCAAGTGCATCATTGTGGACGTTCTGCCTCTTTTCCTATGCTTTCAATGCAATTCCAGTCTACCTCCTGAAATCGGTTACCTGCAACTCTGCGCCGCTTTCAAGTCCTCTTGGCAGCCTTACTTCAGTATATTTTTGGACGATAGCTGTCATTTATAACTCTGCAGGTTTGTGAATTACAGTGCCCCTGAGCTACTTTCTTCAACTTGCTTTCTTGTGAGCTGGCCACAACACCGCAGGATTGCTTCAGGCCCTAATCTGGTTCCGGCACGGCATGCTGAGCCTTTGGTTAATTCCTCTTCCTGGTGGGAAATGAGAGTTAAATTTGCCCGTCCAGACACCTCCAGCTAGTCTCTCATTGGTTCTCCCTATTCCTGTTCATCTTCTGCAGAAATTGCAAACTGGGCCAAACAGGAGGTTAAAGGCACTGACTCTCCAAGTCGGGAGAGTGTTAGTAAAGCGTCTGGAATGTTGCACCCGAGTACCAGGGGACGAGAACGGAGACATATTTGAAGACGTCTCCCGATCACACAGTTGATCATACTCTGGGTTCCACATGCATGTTTTAGCTGAAGGAAGAATCCCTTAAACCTGGAGAGTTGAGACCCGTGGAATGGGTACCATGCAATATGACTCCAAAGGGTCTTCATTTGCTCACCGAACCTCTCCAATCCTATCACTGCTGCGTTTATGCCCCTGTACACATGCTTGATTCCCTTTCGGAGACATAGCAATCCATAGGTTTTAAGATACTTACTAGTCAGGTACATTCTTAGGCGTTTAACATGGGGTGTTGAGTCCATTTCGTTGAGCAAGGAGTAGCTCTTGTCTATTCCATATTTGGCTTAAGGAACTTACTCTGTGCTCATTTCAATCTCTGGTTTTATGCAGCACCCCAACTCACCTTTCCCCTTAAGCAAGCATAAGTTGGTTTTCTAAATTTGAGACCCTGTTCTGTTTTGTAATCCAGTTCCTGTGTAGCCAAGTTTACATTCCGTGTATTAGTGATATCTTATGATGTTTCTTTTTCTGCGTGACTTATTTCAGGTAGAATCATCATACCTGAATCCTCTCATTATGCTGCTACGGGCCTGATGACGTAGATGTCATTGCTGAGTGATATTGCATTGTACGTAAGTACCACAGCTTCTTCATCCATTTTTCACTTTCTGCGATATTGAACTTGTACCGTAAACGAGGTTCTTGTAAACAGAGCCGTCCCAAACTTTGGGGTGGCTGTGTCTTTTTGATTTTCATTTCCCTAAGCTATAGGACCATAAGTGGAAGTGCCCTAGGCTCTGTTGCTTTGTTTTTTAGATGTTTCAGGAAACACCATACACTTCTCCCGAGTGGCTGTTGGCAATTTTCATCCCGGCCGTCAGCATAACAAGGCTCCCAGTTCTCCATGGCCTGTCCTGCCTTTCTGGATTTTACACTTTTTTCAGATGGCCCTTTTGACCGGGGGAAAGAGAGACTTCATTGTAGTGCAGATTTCCTTTGCAAGCTTGCTTGGTTGGCCAAAAAGGGCGTATGCGTTTTTTCCTGAATATATTCAGGAAAAAACGCATACGCCCTTTTTGGCCAAGTGCATCATTGTGGACGTTCTGCCTCTTTTCCTATGCTTTCAATGCAATTCCAGTCTACCTCCTGAAATCGGTTACCTGCAACTCTGCCCCGCTTTCAAGTCCTCTTGGCAGCCTTACTTCAGTATATTTTTGGACGATAGCTGTCATTTATAACTCTGCAGGTTTGTGAATTACAGTGCCCCTGAGCTACTTTCTTCAACTTGCTTTCTTGTGAGCTGGCCACAACACCGCAGGATGGCTTCAGGCCCTAATCTGGTTCCGGCACGGCATGCTGAGCCTTTGGTTAATTCCTCTTCCTGGTGGGAAATGAGAGTTAAATTTGCCCGTCCAGACACCTCCAGCTAGTCTCTCATTGGTTCTCCCTATTCCTGTTCATCTTCCGCAGAAATTGCAAACTGGGCCAAACAGGAGGTTAAAGGCACTGACTCTCCAAGTCGGGAGAGTGTTAGTAAAGCGTCTGGAATGTTGCACCCGAGTACCAGGGGACGAGAACGGAGACATATTTGAAGACGTCTCCCGATCACACAGTTGATCATACTCTGGGTTCCACATGCATGTTTTAGCTGAAGGAAGAATCCCTTAAACCTGGAGAGTTGAGACCCGTGGAATGGGTACCATGCAATATGACTTCAAAGGGTCTTCATTTGCTCACCGAACCTCTCCAATCCTATCACTGCTGCGTTTATGCCCCTGTACACATGCTTGATTCCCTTTCGGAGACATAGCAATCCATAGGTTTTAAGATACTTACTAGTCAGGTACATTCTTAGGCGTTTAATATGGGGTGTTGAGTCCATTTCGTTGAGCAAGGAGTAGCTCTTGTCTATTCAATATTTGGCTTAAGGAACTTACTCTGTGCTCATTTCAATCTCTGGTTTTATGCAGCACCCCAACTCACCTTTCCCCTTAAGCAAGCATAAGTTGGTTTTCTAAATTTGAGACCCTGTTCTGTTTTGTAATCCAGTTCCTGTGTAGCCAACTTTACATTCCGTGTATTAGTGATATCTTATGATGTTTCTTTTTCTGCGTGACTTACTTCAGTTAGAATCATCATACCTGAATGCACTCATTATGCTGCTACGGGCCTGATGACGTAGATGTCATTGCTGAGTGATATTGCATTGTACGTAAGTACCACAGCTTCTTCATCCATTTTTCACTTTCTGCGATATTGAACTTGTACCGTAAACGAGGTTCTTGTAAACAGAGCCGTCCCAAACGTTGGGGTGGCTGTGTCTTTTTGATTTTCATTTCCCTAAGCTATAGGACCATAAGTGGAAGTGCCCTAGGCTCTGTTGCTTTGTTTTTTAGATGTTTCAGGAAACACATACACTTCTCCCAAGTGGCTGGTGGCAATTTACATCCCGGCCGTCAGCATAACACGGCTCCCAGTTCTCCATGGCCTGTCCTGCCTTTCTGGATTTTACACTTTTTTCAGATGGCCCTTTTGACCGGGGGGAAGTGAGACTTCATTGTAGTGCAGATTTCCTTTGCAAGCTTGCTTGGTTGGCCAAAAAGGGCGTATGCGTTTTTTCCTGAATATATTCAGGAAAAAACGCATACGCCCTTTTTGGCCAAGTGCATCATTGTGGACGTTCTGCCTCTTTTCCTATGCTTTCAATGCAATTCCAGTATACCTCCTGAAATCGGTTTCCTGCAATTCTGCCCCGCTTTCAAGTCCTCCTTGAAGCCTTACTTCAGTACATTTTTGGACGATAGCTGTCATTTATAACTCTGCAGGTTTGTGAATTACAGTGCCCCTGAGCTACTTTCTTCAACTCGCTTTCTTGTGAGCTGGCCACAACACCGCAGGATTGCTTCAGGCCCTAATCTGGTTCCGGCACGGCACGCTGAGCCTTTGGTTAATTCCTCTTCCTGGTGGGAAATGAGAGTTAAATTTGCCCGTCCAGACACCTCCAGCTAGTCTCTCATTGGTTCTCCCTATTCCTGTTCATCTTCTGCAGAAATTGCAAACTGGGCCAAACAGGAGGTTAAAGGCACTGACTCTCCAAGTCGGGAGAGTGTTAGTAAAGCGTCTGGAATGTTGCACCCGAGTACCAGGGGACGAGAACGGAGACATATTTGAAGACGTCTCCCGATCACACAGTTGATCATACTCTGGGTTCCACATGCATGTTTTAGCTGAAGGAAGAATCCCTTAAACCTGGAGACTTGAGACCCGTGGAATGGGTACCATGCAATATGACTCCAAAGGGTCTTCATTTGCTCACCGAACCTCTCCAATCCTATCACTGCTGCGTTTATGCCCCTGTACACATGCTTGATTCCCTTTCGGAGACATAGCAATCCATAGGTTTTAAGATACTTACTAGTCAGGTACATTCTTAGGCGTTTAATATGGGGTGTTGAGTTCATTTCGTTGAGCAAGGAGTAGCTCTTGTCTATTCCATATTTGGCTTAAGGAACTTACTCTGTGCTCATTTCAATCTCTGGTTTTATGCAGCACCCCAACTCACCTTTCCCCTTAAGCAAGCATAAGTTGGTTTTCTAAATTTGAGACCCTGTTCTGTTTTGTAATCCAGTTCCTGTGTAGCCAAGTTTACATTCCGTGTATTAGTGATATCTTATGATGTTTCTTTTTCTGTGTGACTCATTTCGGTTAGAATCATCATACCTGAATCCACTCATTATGCTGCTACGGGCTTGATGACATAGATGTCAGTGCTGAGTGATATTGCATTGTACGTAAGTACCACAACTTCTTCATCCATTTTTCACTTTCTGCGATATTGAACTTGTACCGTAAACGAGGTTCTTGTAAACAGAGCCGTCCCAAACTTTGGGGTGGCTGTGTCTTTTTGATTTTCATTTCCCTAAGCTATAGGACCATAAGTGGAAGTGCCCTAGGCTCTGTTGCTTTGTTTTTTAGATGTTTCAGGAAACACCCTACACTTCTCCTTAGTGGCTGTTGGCAATTTACATCCCGCCCATCAGCATAACAAGGCTCCCAGTTCTCCATGGCCTGTCCTGCCTTTCTGGATTTTACACTTTTTTCAGATGGCCCTTTTGACCGGGGGGAAGTGAGACTTCATTGTAGTGCAGATTTCCTTTGCAAGCTTGCTTGGTTGGCCAAAAAGGGCGTATGCGTTTTTTCCTGAATATATTCGAGAAAAAACGCATACGCCCTTTTTGGCCAAGTGCATCATTTTGGACGTTCTGCCTCTTTTCCTATGCTTTCAATGCAATTCCAGTCTACCTCCTGAAATCGGTTTCCTGCAATTCTGCCCCGCTTTCAAGTCCTCTTGGCAGCCTTACTTCAGTATATTTTTGGACGATAGCTGTCATTTATAACTCTGCAGGTTTGTGAATTACAGTGCCCCTGAGCTCCTTTCTTCAACTCGCTTTCTTGTGAGCTGGCCGCAACACCGCAGGATTGCTTCAGGCCCTAATGTGGTTCCGGTATGGCACGCTGAGCCTTTGGTTAATTCCTCTTCCTGGTGGGAAATGAGAGTTAAATTTGCCCGTCCAGACACCTCCAGCTAGTCTCTCATTGGTTCTCCCTATTCCTGTTCATCTTCCGCAGGAATTGCAAACTGGGCCAAACAGGAGGTTAAAGGCACAGACTCTCCAAGTCGGGAGAGTGTTAGTAAAGCGTCTGGAATGTTGCACCCGAGAAACAGGGGACGAGAACGGAGACATATTTGAATACGTCTCCCGATCACACGGTTGATCATACTCTGGGTTCCACATGCATGGTTTAGCTGAAGGAAGAGTCCCTTAAAGCTGGAGAGTTGAGACCCGTGGAATAGGTACCGTGCAATATGACTTCAAAGGGTCTTCATTTGCTCACCGAACCTCTCCAATTCTACCACAGCTGCGTTTATGCCCCTGTACACACGCTTGATTCTCTTTCGGAGACATAGCAATCCATAGGTTTTAAGATACTTACTAGTCAGGTACATTCTTAGGCGTTTAATATGGGGTGTTGAGTCCATTTCGTTGAGCAAGGAGTAGCTCTTGTCTATTCCATATTTGGCTTAAGGAACTTTATCTGTGCTCATTTCAATCTCTGGTTTTATGCAGCACCCCAACTCACCTTTCCCCTTAAGCAAGCATAAGTTGGTTTTCTAAATTTGAGACCCTGTTCTCTTTTGTAATCCAGTTCCTGTGTAGCCAAGTTTACATTCCGTGTATTAGAGATAGCTTATGATGTTTCTTTTTCTGTGTGACTTCTTTCAGTTAGAATCATCATACCTGAATCCACTCATTATGCTGCTACGGGCCTGATGACATAGATGTCATTGCTGAGTGATATTGCATTGTACGTAAGTACCACAGCTTCTTCATCCATTTTTCACTTTCTGCGATATTGAACTTGTACCGTAAACGAGGTTCTTGTAAACAGAGCCGTCCCAAACTTTGGGGTGGCTGTGTCTTTTTGATTTTCATTTCCCTAAGCTATAGGACCATAAGTGGAAGTGCCCTAGGCTCTGTTGCTTTGTTTTTTAGATGTTTCAGGAAACACATACACTTCTCCCAAGTGGCTGGTGGCAATTTACATCCCGGCCGTCAGCTTAACACGGCTCCCAGTTCTCCATGGCCTGTCCTGCCTTTCTGGATTTTACGCTTTTTTCAGATGGCCCTTTTGACCGGGGGGAAGTGAGACTTCATTGTAGTGCAGATTTCCTTTGCAAGCTTGCTTGGTTGGCCAAAAAGGGCGTATGCGTTTTTTCCTGAATATATTCAGGAAAAAACGCATACGCCCTTTTTGGCCAAGTGCATCATTGTGGACGTTCTGCCTCTTTTCCTATGCTTTCAATGCAATTCCAGTCTACCTCCTGAAATCGGTTTCCTGCAATTCTGCCCCGCTTTCAAGTCCTCCTGGCAGCCTTACTTCAGTATATTTTTGGACGATAGCTGTCATTTATAACTCTGCAGGTTTGTGAATTACAGTGCCCCTGAGCTACTTTCTTCAACTCGCTTTCTTGTGAGCTGGCCACAACACCGCAGGATTGCTTCAGGCCCTAATCTGGTTCCGGCACGGCACGCTGAGCCTTTGGTTAATTCCTCTTCCTGGTGGGAAATGAGAGTTAAATTTGCCCGTCCAGACACCTCCAGCTAGTCTCTCATTGGTTCTCCCTATTCCTGTTCATCTTCTGCAGAAATTGCAAACTGGGCCAAACAGGAGGTTAAAGGCACTGACTCTCCAAGTCGGGAGAGTGTTAGTAAAGCGTCTGGAATGTTGCACCCGAGTACCAGGGGACGAGAACGGAGACATATTTGAACACGTCTCCCGATCACACAGTTGATCATACTCTGGGTTCCACATGCATGTTTTAGCTGAAGGAAGAATCCCTTAAACCTGGAGACTTGAGACCCGTGGAATGGGTACCATGCAATATGACTCCAAAGGGTCTTCATTTGCTCACCGAACCTCTCCAATCCTATCACTGCTGCGTTTATGCCCCTGTACACATGCTTGATTCCCTTTCGGAGACATAGCAATCCATAGGTTTTAAGATACTTACTAGTCAGGTACATTCTTAGGCGTTTAATATGGGGTGTTGAGTCCATTTCGTTGAGCAAGGAGTAGCTCTTGTCTATTCCATATTTGGCTTAAGGAACTTACTCTGTGCTCATTTCAATCTCTGGTTTTATGCAGCACCCCAACTCACCTTTCCCCTTAAGCAAGCATAAGTTGGTTTTCTAAATTTGAGACCCTGTTCTGTTTTGTAATCCAGTTCCTGTGTAGCCAAGTTTACATTCCGTGTATTAGTGATATCTTATGATGTTTCTTTTTCTGTGTGACTCATTTCAGTTAGAATCATCATACCTGAATCCACTCATTATGCTGCTACGGGCTTGATGACATAGATGTCAGTGCTGAGTGATATTGCATTGTACGTAAGTACCACAACTTCTTCATCCATTTTTCACTTTCTGCGATATTGAACTTGTACCGTTAACGAGGTTCTTGTAAACAGAGCCGTCCCAAACTTTGGGGTGGCTGTGTCTTTTTGATTTTCATTTCCCTAAGCTATAGGACCATAAGTGGAAGTGCCCTAGGCTCTGTTGCTTTGTTTTTTAGATGTTTCAGGAAACACCCTACACTTCTCCTTAGTGGCTGTTGGCAATTTACATCCCGCCCATCAGCATAACAAGGCTCCCAGTTCTCCATGGCCTGTCCTGCCTTTCTGGATTTTACACTTTTTTCAGATGGCCCTTTTGACCGGGGGGAAGTGAGACTTCATTGTAGTGCAGATTTCCTTTGCAAGCTTGCTTGGTTGGCCAAAAAGGGCGTATGCGTTTTTTCCTGAATATATTCAGGAAAAAACGCATACGCCCTTTTTGGCCAAGTGCATCATTTTGGACGTTCTGCCTCTTTTCCTATGCTTTCAATGCAATTCCAGTCTACCTCCTGAAATCGGTTTCCTGCAATTCTGCCCCGCTTTCAAGTCCTCTTGGCAGCCTTACTTCAGTATATTTTTGGACGATAGCTGTCATTTATAACTCTGCAGGTTTGTGAATTACAGTGCCCCTGAGCTCCTTTCTTCAACTCGCTTTCTTGTGAGCTGGCCGCAACACCGCAGGATTGCTTCAGGCCCTAATGTGGTTCCGGCATGGCACGCTGAGCCTTTGGTTAATTCCTCTTCCTGGTGGGAAATGAGAGTTAAATTTGCCCGTCCAGACACCTCCAGCTAGTCTCTCATTGGTTCTCCCTATTCCTGTTCATCTTCCGCAGGAATTGCAAACTGGGCCAAACAGGAGGTTAAAGGCACAGACTCTCCAAGTCGGGAGAGTGTTAGTAAAGCGTCTGGAATGTTGCACCCGAGAAACAGGGGACGAGAACGGAGACATATTTGAATACGTCTCCCGATCACATGGTTGATCATACTCTGGGTTCCACATGCATGGTTTAGCTGAAGGAAGAATCCCTTAAAGCTGGAGAGTTGAGACCCGTGGAATAGGTACCGTGCAATATGACTTCAAAGGGTCTTCATTTGCTCACCGAACCTCTCCAATTCTACCACAGCTGCGTTTATGCCCCTGTACACATGCTTGATTCCCTTTCGGAGACATAGCAATCCATAGGTTTTAAGATACTTACTAGTCAGGTACATTCTTAGGCGTTTAATATGGGGTGTTGAGTCCATTTCGTTGAACAAGGAGTAACTCTTGTCTATTCCATAATTGGCTTAAGGAATTTACTCTGTGCTCATTTCAATCTCTGGTTTTATGCAGCACCCCAACTCACCTTTCCCCTTAAGCAAGCATAAGTTGGTTTTCTAAATTTGAGACCCTGTTCTGTTTGGTAATCCAGTTCCTGTGTAGCCAAGTTTACATTCCGTGTATTAGTGATATCTTATGATGTTTCTTTTTCTGCGTGACTTATTTCAGGTAGAATCATCATACCTGAATCCACTCATTATGCTGCTACGGGCCTGATGACATAGATGTCAGTGCTGAGTGATATTGCATTGTACGTAAGTACCACAACTTCTTCATCCATTTTTCACTTTCTGCGATATTGAACTTGTACCGTAAACGAGGTTCTTGTAAACAGAGCCGTCCCAAACTTTGTGGTGGCTGTGTCTTTTTGATTTTCATTTCCCTAATCTATAGGACCATAAGTGGAAGTGCCCTAGGCTCTGTTGCTTTGTTTTTTAGATGTTTCAGGAAACACCATACACTTCTCCCGAGTGGCTGTTGGCAATTTACATCCCGCCCGTCAGCATAACAAGGCTCCCAGTTCTCCATGGCCTGTCCTGCCTTTCTGGATTTTACACTTTTTTCAGATGGCCCTTTTGACCGGGGGGGAAGTGAGACTTCATTGTAGTGCAGATTTCCTTTGCAAGCTTGCTTGGTTGGCCAAAAAGGGCGTATGCGTTTTTTCCTGAATATATTCAGGAAAAAACGCATACGCCCTTTTTGGCCAAGTGCATCATTGTGGACGTTCTGCCTCTTTTCCTATGCTTTCAATGCA
The DNA here is from genome assembly GCF_963455315.2 of Globicephala melas. Classification (NCBI taxonomy): domain Eukaryota; kingdom Metazoa; phylum Chordata; class Mammalia; order Artiodactyla; family Delphinidae; genus Globicephala; species Globicephala melas. The sequence continues at coordinate 442,069 of NW_027207273.1, read as the reverse complement.
ATTCCAGTCTACCTCCTGAAATCGGTTTCCTGCAATTCTGCCCCGCTTTCAAGTCCTCTTGGCAGCCTTACTTCAGTATATTTTTGGACGATAGCTGTCATTTATAACTCTGCAGGTTTGTGAATTACAGTGCCTTTGAGCTCCTTTCTTCAACTCGCTTTCTTGTGAGCTGGCCGCAACACTGCAGGATTGCTTCAGGCCCTAATCTGGTTCCGGCACGGCACGCTGAGCCTTTGGTTAATTCCTCTTCCTGGTGGGAAATGAGAGTTAAATTTGCCCGTCCAGACACCTCCAGCTAGTCTCTCATTGGTTCTCCTTATTCCTGTTCATCTTCCGCAGAAATTGCAAACTGGGCCAAACAGGAGGTTAAAGGCACTGACTCTCCAAGTCGGGAGAGTGTTAGTAAAGCATCTGGAATGTTGCACCCGAGTACCAGGGGACGAGAACGGAGACATATTTGTAGACGTCTCCCGATCACACGGTTGATCATACTCTGGGTTCCACATGCATGTTTTAGCTGAAGGAAGAATCCCTTAAACCTGGAGAGTTGAGACCCGTGGAATGGGTACCATGCAATATGACTTCAAAGGGTGTTCATTTGCTCACCGAACCTCTCCAATCCTATCACTGCTGCGTTTATGCCCCAGTACACACGCTTGATTCCCTTTCAGAGACATAGCAATCCATAGGTTTTAAGATACTTACAAGTCAGGTACATTCTTAGGCGTTTAATATGGGGTGTTGAGTCCATTTCGTTGAGCAAGGAGTAGCTCTTGTCTATTCCATATTTGGCTTAAGGAACTTACTCTGTGCTCATTTCAATCTCTGGTTTTATGCAGCACCCCAACTCACCTTTCCCCTTAAGCAAGCATATCTTGGTTTTCTAAATTTGAGACCCTGTTCTGTTTTGTAATCCAGTTCCTGTGTAGCCAAGTTTACATTCCGTGTATTAGTGATATCTTATGATGTTTCTCTTTCTGCGTGACTTATTTCTGGTAGAATCATCATACCTGAATCCACTCATTATGCTGCTGCCGGCCTGATGACATAGATGTCATTGCTGAGTGATATTGCATTGTACGTAAGTACCACAACTTCTTCATCCATTTTTCACTTTCTGCGATATTGAACTTGTACCGTAAACGAGGTTCTTGTAAACAGAGGCTTCCCAAACTTTCAGGTGGCTGTGTCTTTTTGATTTTCATTTCCCTAAGCTATAGGACCATAAGTGGAAGTGCCCTAGGCTCTGTTGCTTTGTTTTTTAGATGTTTCAGGAAACACCATACACTTCTCCCGAGTGTCTGTTGGCAATTTACATCCCGCCCATCAGCATAACAAGGCTCCCAGTTCTCCATGGCCTGTCCTGCCTTTCTGGATTTTACACTTTTTTCAGATGGCCCTTTTGACCGGGGGGACGTGAGACTTCATTGTAGTGCAGATTTCCTTTGCAAGCTTGCTTGGTTGGCCAAAAAGGGCGTATGCGTTTTTTCCTGAATATATTCAGGAAAAAACGCATACGCCCTTTTTGGCCAAGTGCATCATTGTGGACGTTCTGCCTCTTTTCCTATGCTTTCAATGCAATTCCAGTCTACCTCCTGAAATCGGTTTCCTGCAATTCGGCCCCGCTTTCAAGTCCTCTTGGCAGCCTTACTTCAGTATATTTTTGGACGATAGCTGTCATTTATAACTCTGCAGGTTTGTGAATTACAGTGCCCCTGAGCTCCTTTCTTCAACTCGCTTTCTTGTGAGCTGGCCGCAACACCGCAGGATTGCTTCAGGCCCTAATGTGGTTCCGGCACGGCACGCTGAGCCTTTGGTTAATTCCTCGTCCTGGTGGGAAATGAGAGTTAAATTTGCCCGTCCAGACACCTCCAGCTAGTCTCTCATTGGTTCTCCCTATTCCTGTTCATCTTCCGCAGAAATTGCAAACTGGGCCAAACAGGAGGTTAAAGGCACTGACTCTCCAAGTCGGGAGAGTGTTAGTAAAGCGTCTGGAATGTTGCACCCGAGTACCAGGGGACGAGAACGGAGACATATTTGAACACGTCTCCCGATCACACGGTTGATCATACTCTGGGTTCCACATGCATGGTTTAGCTGAAGGAAGAATCCCTTAAACCTGGAGAGTTGAGACCCGTGGAATGGGTACCATGCAATATGACTTCAAAGGGTGTTCATTTGCTCACCGAACCTCTCCAATCCTATCACTGCTGCGTTTATGCCCCTGTACACACGCTTGATTCCCTTTCAGAGACATAGCAATCCATAGGTTTTAAGATACTTACAAGTCAGGTACATACTTAGGCGTTTAATATGGGGTGTTGAGTCCATTTCGTTGAGCAAGGAGTAGCTCTTGTCTATTCCATATTTGGCTTAAGGAACTTACTCTGTGCTCATTTCAATCTCTGGTTTTATGCAGCACCCCAACTCACCTTTCCCCTTAAGCAAGCATAAGTTGGTTTTCTAAATTTGAGACCCTGTTCTGTTTTGTAATCCAGTTCCTGTGTAGCCAAGTTTACATTCCGTGTATTAGTGATATCTTATGATGTTTCTTTTTCTGCATCACTTATTTCAGGTAGAATCATCATACCTGAATCCACTCATTATGCTGCTGCGGGTCTGATGACATAGATGTCAGTGCTGAGTGATATTGCATTGTACGTAAGTACCACAACTTCTTCATCCATTTTTCACTTTCTGCGATATTGAACTTGTACCATAAACGAGGTTCTTGTAAACAGAGCCGTCCCAAACTTTGGGGTGGCTGTGTCTTTTTGATTTTCATTTCCCTAAGCTATAGGACCATAAGTTGAAGTGCCCTAGGCTCTGTTGCTTTGTTTTTTAGATGTTTCAGGAAACACCATACACTTCTGCCTAGTGGCTGTTGGCAATTTACATCCCGTCCATCAGCATAACAAGGCTCCCAGTTCTCCATGGCCTATCCTGCCTTTCTGGATTTTACACTTTTTTCAGATGGCCCTTTTGACCGGGGGGAAGTGAGACTTCATTGTAGTGCAGATTTCCTTTGCAAGCTTGCTTGGTTGGCCAAAAAGGGCGTATGCGTTTTTTCCTGAATATATTCAGGAAAAAACGCATACGCCCTTTTTGGCCAAGTGCATCATTGTGGACGTTCTGCCTCTTTTCCTATGCTTTCAATGCAATTCCAGTCTACCTCCTGAAATCGGTTTCCTGCAATTCGGCCCCGCTTTCAAGTCCTCTTGGCAGCCTTACTTCAGTATATTTTTGGACGATAGCTGTCATTTATAACTCTGCAGGTTTGTGAATTACAGTGCCCCTGAGCTCCTTTCTTCAACTCGCTTTCTTGTGAGCTGGCCGCAACACCGCAGGATTGCTTCAGGCCCTAATGTGGTTCCGGCACGGCACGCTGAGCCTTTGGTTAATTCCTCTTCCTGGTGGGAAATGAGAGTTAAATTTGCCCGTCCAGACACCTCCAGCTAGTCTCTCATTGGTTCTCCCTATTCCTGTTCATCTTCCGCAGAAATTGCAAACTGGGCCAAACAGGAGGTTAAAGGCACTGACTCTCCAAGTCGGGAGAGTGTTAGTAAAGCGTCTGGAATGTTGCACCCGAGTACCAGGGGACGAGAACGGAGACATATTTGAACACGTCTCCCGATCACACGGTTGATCATACTCTGGGTTCCACATGCATGTTTTAGCTGAAGGAAGAATCCGTTAAACCTGGAGAGTTGTGACACGTGGAATGGGTACCGTGCAATATGACTTCAAAGGGTCTTCATTTGCTCACCGAACCTCTCCAATCCTATCACTGCTGCGTTTATGCCCCTGTACACACGCTTGATTCCCTTTCGGAGACATAGCAATCCATAGGTTTTAAGATACTTACTAGTCAGGTACATTCTTAGGCGTTAATATGGGGTGTTGAGTCCATTTCGTTGAGCAAGGAGTAGCTCTTGTCTATTCCATATTTGGCTTAAGGAATTTACTCTGTGCTCATTTCAATCTCTGGTTTTATGCAGCACCCCAACTCACCTTTCCCCTTAAGCAAGCATAAGTTGGTTTTCTAAATTTGAGACCCTGTTCTGTTTTGCAATCCAGTTCCTGTGTAGCCAAGTTTACATTCCGTGTATTAGTGATATCTTATGATGTTTCTTTTTCTGCGTGACTTATTTCAGGTAGAATCATCATACCTGAATCCACTCATTATGCTGCTACGGGCCTGATGACATAGATGTCATTGCTGAGTGATATTGCATTGTACGTAAGTACCACAACTTCTTCATCCATTTTTCACTTTCTGCGATATTGAACTTGTACCGTAAACGAGGTTCTTGTAAACAGAGCCGTCCCAAACTTTGGGGTGGCTGTGTCTTTTTGATTTTCATTTCCCTAAGCTATAGTACCATAAGTGGAAGTGCCCTAGGCTCTGTTGCTTTGTTTTTTAGATGTTTCAGGAAACACCATACACTTCTCCCGAGTGGCTGTTGGCAATTTACATCCTGCCCATCAGCATAACAAGGCTCCCAGTTCTCCATGGCCTGTCCTGCCTTTCTGGATTTTACACATTTTTAAGATGGCCCTTTTGACCGGGGGGACGTGAGACTTCATTGTAGTGCAGATTTCCTTTGCAAGCTTGCTTGGTTGGCCAAAAAGGGCGCATGCGTTTTTTCCTGAATATATTCAGGAAAAAACGCATGCGCCCTTTTTGGCCAAGTGCATCATTGTGGACGTTCTGCCTCTTTTCCTATGCTTTAAATGCAATTCCAGTCTACCTCCTGAAATCGGTTTCCTGCAATTCTGCCCCGCTTTCAAGTCCTCTTGGCAGCCTTACTTCAGTATATTTTTGGACGATAGCTGTCATTTATAACTCTGCAGGTTTGTGAATTACAGTGCCCCTGAGCTCCTTTCTTCAACTCGCTTTCTTGTGCGCTGGCCGCAACACCGCAGGATTGCTTCACGCCCTAATCTGGTTCCAGCACGGCACGCTGTGCCTTTGGTTAATTCCTCTTCCTGGTGGGAAATGAGAGTTAAATTTGCCCGTCCAGACACCTCCAGCTAGTCTCTCATTGGTTCTCCTTATTCCTGTTCATCTTCCGCAGAAATTGCAAACTGGGCCAAACAGGAGGTTAAAGGCACTGACTCTCCAAGTCGGGAGAGTGTTAGTAAAGCGTCTGGAATGTTGCACCCGAGTACCAGGGGACGAGAACGGAGACATATTTGAAGACGTCTCCCGATCACACGGTTGATCATACTCTGGGTTCCACATGCATGGTTTAGCTGAAGGAAGAATCCCTTAAACCTGGAGAGTTGAGACCCGTGGAATGGGTACCATGCAATATGACTTCAAAGGGTGTTCATTTGCTCACCGAACCTCTCCAATCCTATCACTGCTGCGTTTATGCCCCTGTACACACGCTTGATTCCCTTTCAGAGACATAGCAATCCATAGGTTTTAAGATACTTACAAGTCAGGTACATTCTTAGGCGTTTAATATGGGGTGTTGAGTCCATTTCGTTGAGCAAGGAGTAGCTCTTGTCTATTCCATATTTGGCTTAAGGAACTTACTCTGTGCTCATTTCAATCTCTGGTTTTATGCAGCACCCCAACTCACCTTTCCCCTTAAGCAAGCATAAGTTGGTTTTCTAAATTTGAGACCCTGTTCTGTTTTGTAATCCAGTTCCTGTGTAGCCAAGTTTACATTCCGTGTATTAGTGATATCTTATGATGTTTCTTTTTCTGCGTGACTTATTTCAGGTAGAATCATCATACCTGAATCCACTCATTATGCTGCTACGGGCCTGATGACATAGATGTCATTGCTGAGTGATATTGCATTGTACGTAAGTACCACAACTTCTTCATCCATTTTTCACTTTCTGCGATATTGAACTTGTACCGTAAACGAGGTTCTTGTAAACAGAGCCGTCCCAAACTTTGGGGTGGCTGTGTCTTTTTGATTTTCATTTCCCTAAGCTATAGGACCATAAGTGGAAGTGCCCTAGGCTCTGTTGCTTTGTTTTTTAGATGTTTCAGGAAACACCATACACTTCTCCCGAGTGGCTGTTGGCAATTTACATCCCGCCCATCAGCATAACAAGGCTCCCAGTTCTCCATGGCCTGTCCTGCCTTTCTGGATTTTACACTTTTTTCAGATGGCCCTTTTGACCGGGGGGAAGTGAGACTTCATTGTAGTGCAGATTTCCTTTGCAAGCTTGCTTGGTTGGCCAAAAAGGGCGCATGCGTTTTTTCCTGAATATATTCAGGAAAAAACGCATACGCCCTTTTTGGCCAAGTGCATCATTGTGGACGTTCTGCCTCTTTTCCTATGCTTTAAATGCAATTCCAGTCTACCTCCTGAAATCGGTTTCCTGCAATTCTGCCCCGCTTTCAAGTCCTCTTGGCAGCCTTACTTCAGTATATTTTTGGACGATAGCTGTCATTTATAAATCTGCAGGTTTGTGAATTACAGTGCCCCTGAGCTCCTTTCTTCAACTCGCTTTCTTGTGCGCTGGCCGCAACACCGCAGGATTGCTTCAGGCCCTAATCTGGTTCCGGCATGGCACGCTGAGCCTTTGGTTAATTCCTCTTCCTGGTGGGAAATGAGAGTTAAATTTGCCCGTCCAGACACCTCCAGCTAGTCTCTCATTGGTTCTCCCTATTCCTGTTCATCTTCCGCAGAAATTGCAAACTGGGCCAAACAGGAGGTTAAAGGCACTGACTCTCCAAGTCGGGAGAGTGTTAGTAAAGCATCTGGAATGTTGCACCCGAGTACCAGGGGACGAGAACGGAGACATATTTGAAGACGTCTCCCGATCACACGGTTGATCATACTCTGGGTTCCACATGCATGGTTTAGCTGAAGGAAGAATCCCTTAAACCTGGAGAGTTGAGACCCGTGGAATGGGTACCATGCAATATGACTTCAAAGGGTCTTCATTTGCTCACCGAACCTCTCCAATCCTATCACTGCTGCGTTTATGCCCCTGTACACACGCTTGATTCCCTTTCAGAGACATAGCAATCCATAGGTTTTAAGATACTTACAAGTCAGGTACATACTTAGGCGTTTAATATGGGGTGTTGAGTCCATTTCGTTGAGCAAGGAGTAGCTCTTGTCTATTCCATATTTGGCTTAAGGAACTTACTCTGTGCTCATTTCAATCTCTGGTTTTATGCAGCACCCCAACTCACCTTTCCCCTTAAGCAAGCATAAGTTGGTTTTCTAAATTTGAGACCCTGTTCTGTTTTGTAATCCAGTTCCTGTGTAGCCAAGTTTACATTCCGTGTATTAGTGATATCTTATGATGTTTCTTTTTCTGCATCACTTATTTCAGGTAGAATCATCATACCTGAATCCACTCATTATGCTGCTGCGGGTCTGATGACATAGATGTCAGTGCTGAGTGATATTGCATTGTACGTAAGTACCACAACTTCTTCATCCATTTTTCACTTTCTGCGATATTGAACTTGTACCATAAACGAGGTTCTTGTAAACAGAGCCGTCCCAAACTTTGGGGTGGCTGTGTCTTTTTGATTTTCATTTCCCTAAGCTATAGGACCATAAGTTGAAGTGCCCTAGGCTCTGTTGCTTTGTTTTTTAGATGTTTCAGGAAACACCATACACTTCTGCCTAGTGGCTGTTGGCAATTTACATCCCGCCCATCAGCATAACAAGGCTCCCAGTTCTCCATGGCCTATCCTGCCTTTCTGGATTTTACACTTTTTTCAGATGGCCCGTTTGACCGGGGGGAAGTGAGACTTCATTGTAGTGCAGATTTCCTTTGCAAGCTTGCTTGGTTGGCCAAAAAGGGCGTATGCGTTTTTTCCTGAATATATTCAGGAAAAAACGCATACGCCCTTTTTGGCCAAGTGCATCATTGTGGACGTTCTGCCTCTTTTCCTATGCTTTCAATGCAATTCCAGTCTACCTCCTGAAATCGGTTTCCTGCAATTCGGCCCCGCTTTCAAGTCCTCTTGGCAGCCTTACTTCAGTATATTTTTGGACGATAGCTGTCATTTATAACTCTGCAGGTTTGTGTATTACAGTGTCCCGGAGCTCCTTTCCTCAACTCGCTTTCTTGTGAGCTGGCCGCAACACCGCAGGATTGCTTCAGGCCCTAATCTGGTTCCGGCACGGCACGCTGAGCCTTTGGTTAATTCCTCTTCCTGGTGGGAAATGAGAGTTAAATTTGCCCGTCCAGACACCTCCAGCTAGTCTCTCATTGGTTCTCCCTATTCCTGTTCATCTTCCGAAGAAATTGCAAACTAGGCCAAACAGGAGGTTAAAGGCACTGACTCTCCAAGTCGGGAGAGTGTTAGTAAAGCATCTGGAATGTTGCACCCGAGTACCAGGGGACGAGAACGGAGACATATTTGAACACGTCTCCCGATCACACGGTTGATCATACTCTGGGTTCCACATGCATGTTTTAGCTGAAGGAAGAATCCCTTAAACCTGGAGAGTTGAGACCCGTGGAATGGGTACCATGTAATATGACTTCAAAGGGTCTTCATTTGCTCACCGAACCTCTCCAATCCTATCACTGCTGCGTTTATGCCCCTGTACAGACGCTTGATTCTGTTTCGGAGACATAGCAATCCATAGGTTTTAAGATACTTTCTAGTCAGGTACATTCTTAGGCGTTTAATATGGGGTGTTGAGTCCATTTCGTTGAGCAAGGAGTAGCTCTTGTTTATTCCATATTTGGCTTAAGGAACATACTGTGTGCTCATATCAATCTCTGGTTTTATGCAGCACCCCAACTCACCTTTCCCCTTAAGCAAGCATAAGTTGGTTTTCTAAATTTGAGACCCTGTTCTGTTTTGTAATCCAGTTCCTGTGTAGCCAAGTTTACATTCCGTGTATTAGTGATATCTTATGATGTTTCTTTTTCTGTGTGACTTATTTCAGGTAGAATCATCATACCTGAATCCACTCATTATGCTGCTACGGGCCTGATGACATAGATGTCAGTGCTGAGTGATATTGCATTGTACGTAAGTACCACAACTTCTTCATCCATTTTTCACTTTCTGCGATATTAAACTTGTACCGTAAACGAGGTTCTTGTAAACAGAGCCGTCCCAAACTTTGTGGTGGCTGTGTCTTTTTGATTTTCATTTCCCTAATCTATAGGACCATAAGTGGAAGTGCCCTAGGCTCTGTTGCTTTGTTTTTTAGATGTTTCAGGAAACACCATACACTTCTCCCGATTGGCTGTTGGCAATTTACATCCCGCCCATCAGCATAACAAGGCTCCCAGTTCTCCATGGCCTGTCCTGCCTTTCTGGATTTTACACTTTTTTCAGATGGCCCTTTTGACCGGGGGGAAGTGAGACTTCATTGTAGTGCAGATTTCCATTGCAAGCTTGCTTGGTTGGCCAAAAAGGGCGCATGCGTTTTTTCCTGAATATATTCAGGAAAAACTGCATGCGCCCTTTTTGGCCAAGTGCATCATTATGGACGTTCTGCCTCTTTTGCTATGCTTTAAATGCAATTCCAGTCTACCTCCTGAAATCGGTTTCCTGCAATTCTGCCCCGCTTTCAAGTCCTCTTGGCAGCCTTACTTCAGTATATTTTTGGACGATAGCTGTCATTTATAACTCTGCAGGTTTGTGAATTACAGTGCCCCTGAGCTCCTTTCTTCAACTCGCTTTCTTGTGAGCTGGCCGCAACACCGCAGGATTGCTTCAGGCCCTAATGTGGTTCCGGCACGGCACGCTGAGCCTTTGGTTAATTCCTCTTCCTGGTGGGAAATGAGAGTTAAATTTGCCCGTCCAGACACCTCCAGCTAGTCTCTCATTGGTTCTCCCTATTCCTGTTCATCTTCCGCAGAAATTGCAAACTGGGCCAAACAGGAGGTTAAAGGCACTGACTCTCCAAGTCGGGAGAGTGTTAGTAAAGCATCTGGAATGTTGCACCCGAGTACCAGGGGACGAGAACGGAGACATATTTGAAGACGTCTCCCGATCACACGGTTGATCATACTCTGGGTTCCACATGCATGGTTTAGCTGAAGGAAGAATCCCTTAAACCTGGAGAGTTGAGACCCGTGGAATGGGTACCATGCAATATGACTTCAAAGGGTGTTCATTTGCTCACCGAACCTCTCCAATCCTATCACTGCTGCGTTTATGCCCCTGTACACACGCTTGATTCCCTTTCAGAGACATAGCAATCCATAGGTTTTAAGATACTTACAAGTCAGGTACATTCTTAGGCGTTTAATATGGGGTGTTGAGTCCATTTCGTTGAGCAAGGAGTAGCTCTTGTCTATTCCATATTTGGCTTAAGGAACTTACTCTGTGCTCATTTCAATCTCTGGTTTTATGGAGCACCCCAACTCACCTTTCCCCTTAAGCAAGCATAAGTTGGTTTTCTAAATTTGAGACCCTGTTCTGTTTTGTAATCCAGTTCCTGTGTAGCCAAGTTTACATTCCGTGTATTAGTGATATCTTATGATGTTTCTTTTTCTGCGTGACTTATTTCAGGTAGAATCATCATACCTGAATCCACTCATTATGCTGCTACGGGCCTGATGACATAGATGTCATTGCTGAGTGATATTGCATTGTACGTAAGTACCACAACTTCTTCATCCATTTTTCACTTTCTGCGATATTGAACTTGTACCGTAAACGAGGTTCTTGTAAACAGAGCCGTCCCAAACTTTGGGGTGGCTGTGTCTTTTTGATTTTCATTTCCCTAAGCTATAGGACCATAAGTGGAAGTGCCCTAGGCTCTGTTGCTTTGTTTTTTAGATGTTTCAGGAAACACCATACACTTCTCCCGAGTGGCTGTTGGCAATTTACATCCCGCCCATCAGCATAACAAGGCTCCCAGTTCTCCATGGCCTGTCCTGCCTTTCTGGATTTTACACTTTTTTCAGATGGCCCTTTTGACCGGGGGGAAGTGAGACTTCATTGTAGTGCAGATTTCCTTTGCAAGCTTGCTTGGTTGCCCAAAAAGGGCGCATGCGTTTTTTCCTGAATATATTCAGGAAAAAACGCATACACACTTTTTGGCCAAGTGCATCATTGTGGACGTTCTGCCTCTTTTCCTATGCTTTAAATGCAATTCCAGTCTACCTCCTGAAATCGGTTTCCTGCAATTCGGCCCCGCTTTCAAGTCCTCTTGGCAGCCTTACTTCAGTATATTTTTGGACGATAGCTGTCATTTATAAATCTGCAGGTTTGTGAATTACAGTGCCCCTGAGCTCCTTTCTTCAACTCGCTTTCTTGTGCGCTGGCCGCAACACCGCAGGTTTGCTTCAGGCCCTAATCTGGTTCCGGCACGGCACGCTGAGCCTTTGGTTAATTCCTCTTCCTGGTGGGAAATGAGAGTTAAATTTGCCCGTCCAGACACCTCCAGCTAGTCTCTCATTGGTTCTCCCTATTCCTGTTCATCTTCCGCAGAAATTGCAAACTGGGCCAAACAGGAGGTTAAAGGCACTGACTCTCCAAGTCGGGAGAGTGTTAGTAAAGCATCTGGAATGTTGCACCCGAGTACCAGGGGACGAGAACGGAGACATATTTGAAGACGTCTCCTGATCACACGGTTGATCATACTCTGGGTTCCACATGCATGGTTTAGCTGAAGGAAGAATCCCTTAAACCTGGAGAGTTGAGACCCGTGGAATGGGTACCATGCAATATGACTTCAAAGGGTCTTCATTTGCTCACCGAACCTCTCCAATCCTATCACTGCTGCGTTTATGCCCCTGTACACACGCTTGATTCTCTTTCGGAGACATAGCAATCCATAGGTTTTAAGATACTTACTAGTCAGGTACATTCTTAGGCGTTTAATATGGGGTGTTGAGTCCATTTCGTTGAGCAAGGAGTAGCTCTTGTCTATTCCATATTTGGCTTAAGGAACTTTATCTGTGCTTATTTCAATCTCTGGTTTTATGCAGCACCCCAACTCACCTTTCCCCTTAAGCAAGCATAAGTTGGTTTTCTAAATTTGAGACCCTGTTCTGTTTTGTAATCCAGTTCCTGTGTAGCCAAGTTTACATTCCGTGTATTAGTGATATCTTATGATGTTTCTTTTTCTGTGTGACTTCTTTCAGTTAGAATCATCATACCTGAATGCACTCATTATGCTGCCACGGGCCTGATGACATAGATGTCATTGCTGAGTGATATTGCATTGTACGTAAGTACCACAACTTCTTCATCCATTTTTCACTTTCTGCGATATTGAACTTGTACCGTAAACGAGGTTCTTGTAAACAGAGCCGTCCCAAACTTTGGGGTGGCTGTGTCTTTTTGATTTTCATTTCCTTAAGCTATAGGACCATAAGTGGAAGTGCCCTAGGCTCTGTTGCTTTGTTTTTTAGATGTTTCAGGAAACACCATACACTTCTCCCGATTGGCTGTTAGCAATTTACATCCCGCCCATCAGCATAACAAGGCTCCCAGTTCTCCATGGCCTGTCCTGCCTTTCTGGATTTTACACTTTTTTCAGATGGCCCTTTTGACCGGGGGGAAGTGAGACTTCATTGTAGTGCAGATTTCCTTTGCAAGCTTGCTTGGTTGGCCAAAAAGGGCGTATGCGTTTTTTCCTGAATATATTCAGGAAAAAACGCATACGCCCTTTTTGGCCAAGTGCATCATTGTGGACGTTCTGCCTCTTTTCCTATGCTTTAAATGCAATTCCAGTCTACCTCCTGAAATCGGTTTCCTGCAATTCGGCCCCGCTTTCAAGTCCTCTTGGCAGCCTTACTTCAGTATATTTTTGGACGATAGCTGTCATTTATAACTCTGCAGGTTTGTGAATTACAGTGCCCCTGAGCTCCTTTCTTCAACTCGCTTTCTTGTGAGCTGGCCGCAACACCGCAGGATTGCTTCAGGCCCTAATGTGGTTCCGGCACGGCACGCTGAGCCTTTGGTTAATTCCTCTTCCTGGTGGGAAATGAGAGTTAAATTTGCCCGTCCAGACACCTCCAGCTAGTCTCTCATTGGTTCTCCCTATTCCTGTTCATCTTCCGCAGAAATTGCAAACTGGGCCAAACAGGAGGTTAAAGGCACTGACTCTCCAAGTCGGGAGAGTGTTAGTAAAGCGTCTGGAATGTTGCACCCGAGTACCAGGGGACGAGAACGGAGACATATTTGAACACGTCTCCCGATCACACGGTTGATCATACTCTGGGTTCCACATGCATGTTTTAGCTGAAGGAAGAATCCCTTAAACCTGGAGAGTTGAGACCCGTGGAATGGGTACCATGCAATATGACTTCAAAGGGTCTTCATTTGCTCACCGAACCTCTCCAATCCTATCACTGCTGCGTTTATGCCCCTGTACACACGCTTGATTCTCTTTCGGAGACATAGCAATCCATAGGTTTTAAGATACTTACTAGTCAGGTACATTCTTAGGCGTTTAATATGGGGTGTTGAGTCCATTTCGTTGAGCAAGGAGTAGCTCTTGTCTATTCCATATTTGGCTTAAGGAACTTTATCTGTGCTTATTTCAATCTCTGGTTTTATGCAGCACCCCAACTCACCTTTCCCCTTAAGCAAGCATAAGTTGGTTTTCTAAATTTGAGACCCTGTTCTGTTTTGTAATCCAGTTCCTGTGTAGCCAAGTTTACATTCCGTGTATTAGTGATATCTTATGATGTTTCTTTTTCTGTGTGACTTCTTTCAGTTAGAATCATCATACCTGAATGCACTCATTATGCTGCTACGGGCCTGATGACATAGATGTCATTGCTGAGTGATATTGCATTGTACGTAAGTACCACAACTTCTTCATCCATTTTTCACTTTCTGCGATATTGAACTTGTACCGTAAACGAGGTTCTTGTAAACAGAGCCGTCCCAAACTTTGGGGTGGCTGTGTCTTTTTGATTTTCATTTCCCTAAGCTATAGGACCATAAGTGGAAGTGCCCTAGGCTCTGTTGCTTTGTTTTTTAGATGTTTCAGGAAACACCATACACTTCTCCCGAGTGTCTGTTGGCAATTTACATCCCGCCCATCAGCATAACAAGGCTCCCAGTTCTCCATGGCCTGTCCTGCCTTTCTGGATTTTACACTTTTTTCAGATGGCCCTTTTGACCGGGGGGAAGTGAGACTTCATTGTAGTGCAGATTTCCTTTGCAAGCTTGCTTGGTTGGCCAAAAAGGGCGTATGCGTTTTTTCCTGAATATATTCAGGAAAAAACGCATACGCCCTTTTTGGCCAAGTGCATCATTGTGGACGTTCTGCCTCTTTTCCTATGCTTTCAATGCAATTCCAGTCTACCTCCTGAAATCGGTTTCCTGCAATTCGGCCCCGCTTTCAAGTCCTCTTGGCAGCCTTACTTCAGTATATTTTTGGACGATAGCTGTCATTTATAACTCTGCAGGTTTGTGAATTACAGTGCCCCTGAGCTCCTTTCTTCAACTCGCTTTCTTGTGAGCTGGCCGCAACACCGCAGGATTGCTTCAGGCCCTAATGTGGTTCCGGCACGGCACGCTGAGCCTTTGGTTAATTCCTCTTCCTGGTGGGAAATGAGAGTTAAATTTGCCCGTCCAGACACCTCCAGCTAGTCTCTCATTGGTTCTCCCTATTCCTGTTCATCTTCCGCAGAAATTGCAAACTGGGCCAAACAGGAGGTTAAAGGCACTGACTCTCCAAGTCGGGAGAGTGTTAGTAAAGCGTCTGGAATGTTGCACCCGAGTACCAGGGGACGAGAACGGAGACATATTTGAACACGTCTCCCGATCACACGGTTGATCATACTCTGGATTCCACATGCATGTTTTAGCTGAAGGAAGAATCCCTTAAACCTGGAGAGTTGAGACCCGTGGAATGGGTACCATGCAATATGACTTCAAAGGGTGTTCATTTGCTCACCGAACCTCTCCAATCCTATCACTGCTGCGTTTATGCCCCTGTACACACGCTTGATTCTCTTTCGGAGACATAGCAATCCATAGGTTTTAAGATACTTACTAGTCAGGTACATTCTTAGGCGTTTAATATGGGGTGTTGAGTCCATTTCGTTGAGCAAGGAGTAGCTCTTGTCTATTCCATATTTGGCTTAAGGAACTTTATCTGTGCTTATTTCAATCTCTGGTTTTATGCAGCACCCCAACTCACCTTTCCCCTTAAGCAAGCATAAGTTGGTTTTCTAAATTTGAGACCCTGTTCTGTTTTGTAATCCAGTTCCTGTGTAGCCAAGTTTACATTCCGTGTATTAGTGATATCTTATGATGTTTCTTTTTCTGTGTGACTTATTTCAGTTAGAATCATCATACCTGAATGCACTCATTATGCTGCTACGGGCCTGATGACATAGATGTCATTGCTGAGTGATATTGCATTGTACGTAAGTACCACAACTTCTTCATCCATTTTTCACTTTCTGCGATATTGAACTTGTACCGTAAACGAGGTTCTTGTAAACAGAGCCGTCCCAAACTTTGGGGTGGCTGTGTCTTTTTGATTTTCATTTCCCTAAGCTATAGGACCATAAGTGGAAGTGCCCTAGGCTCTGTTGCTTTGTTTTTTAGATGTTTCAGGAAACACCATACACTTCTCCCGATTGGCTGTTAGCAATTTACATCCCGCCCATCAGCATAACAAGGCTCCCAGTTCTCCATGGCCTGTCCTGCCTTTCTGGATTTTACACTTTTTTCAGATGGCCCTTTTGACCGGGGGGAAGTGAGACTTCATTGTAGTGCAGATTTCCTTTGCAAGCTTGCTTGGTTGGCCAAAAAGGGCGTATGCGTTTTTTCCTGAATATATTCAGGAAAAAACGCATACGCCCTTTTTGGCCAAGTGCATCATTGTGGACGTTCTGCCTCTTTTCCTATGCTTTCAATGCAATTCCAGTCTACCTCCTGAAATCGGTTTCCTGCAATTTGGCCCCGCTTTCAAGTCCTCTTGGCAGCCTTACTTCAGTATATTTTTGGACGATAGCTGTCATTTATAACTCTGCAGGTTTGTGAATTACAGTGCCCCTGAGCTCCTTTCTTCAACTCGCTTTCTTGTGAGCTGGCCGCAACACCGCAGGATTGCTTCAGGCCCTAATGTGGTTCCGGCACGGCACGCTGAGCCTTTGGTTAATTCCTCTTCCTGGTGGGAAATGAGAGTTAAATTTGCCCGTCCAGACACCTCCAGCTAGTCTCTCATTGGTTCTCCCTATTCCTGTTCATCTTCCGCAGAAATTGCAAACTGGGCCAAACAGGAGGTTAAAGGCACTGACTCTCCAAGTCGGGAGAGTGTTAGTAAAGCGTCTGGAATGTTGCACCCGAGTACCAGGGGACGAGAACGGAGACATATTTGAACACGTCTCCCGATCACACGGTTGATCATACTCTGGGTTCCACATGCATGTTTTAGCTGAAGAAAGAATCCCTTAAACCTGGAGAGTTGAGACCCGTGGAATGGGTACCATGCAATATGACTTCAAAGGGTCTTCATTTGCTCACCGAACCTCTCCAATCCTATCACTGCTGCGTTTATGCCCCTGTACACACGCTTGATTCTCTTTCGGAGACATAGCAATCCATAGGTTTTAAGATACTTACTAGTCAGGTACATTCTTAGGCGTTTAATATGGGGTGTTGAGTCCATTTCGTTGAGCAAGGAGTAGCTCTTGTCTATTCCATATTTGGCTTAAGGAACTTTATCTGTGCTTATTTCAATCTCTGGTTTTATGCAGCACCCCAACTCACCTTTCCCCTTAAGCAAGCATAAGTTGGTTTTCTAAATTTGAGACCCTGTTCTGTTTTGTAATCCAGTTCCTGTGTAGCCAAGTTTACATTCCGTGTATTAGTGATATCTTATGATGTTTCTTTTTCTGTGTGACTTCTTTCAGTTAGAATCATCATACCTGAATGCACTCATTATGCTGCTACGGGCCTGATGACATAGATGTCATTGCTGAGTGATATTGCATTGTACGTAAGTACCACAACTTCTTCATCCATTTTTCACTTTCTGCGATATTGAACTTGTACCGTAAACGAGGTTCTTGTAAACAGAGCCGTCCCAAACTTTGGGGTGGCTGTGTCTTTTTGATTTTCATTTCCCTAAGCTATAGGACCATAAGTGGAAGTGCCCTAGGCTCTGTTGCTTTGTTTTTTAGATGTTTCAGGAAACACCATACACTTCTCCCGATTGGCTGTTAGCAATTTACATCCCGCCCATCAGCATAACAAGGCTCCCAGTTCTCCATGGCCTGTCCTGCCTTTCTGGATTTTACACTTTTTTCAGATGGCCCTTTTGACCGGGGGGAAGTGAGACTTCATTGTAGTGCAGATTTCCTTTGCAAGCTTGCTTGGTTGGCCAAAAAGGGCGTATGCGTTTTTTCCTGAATATATTCAGGAAAAAACGCATACGCCCTTTTTGGCCAAGTGCATCATTGTGGACGTTCTGCCTCTTTTCCTATGCTTTCAATGCAATTCCAGTCTACCTCCTGAAATCGGTTTCCTGCAATTCGGCCCCGCTTTCAAGTCCTCTTGGCAGCCTTACTTCAGTATATTTTTGGACGATAGCTGTCATTTATAACTCTGCAGGTTTGTGAATTACAGTGCCCCTGAGCTCCTTTCTTCAACTCGCTTTCTTGTGAGCTGGCCGCAACACCGCAGGATTGCTTCAGGCCCTAATCTGGTTCCGGCACGGCACGCTGAGCCTTTGGTTAATTCCTCTTCCTGGTGGGAAATGAGAGTTAAATTTGCCCGTCCAGACACCTCCAGCTAGTCTCTCATTGGTTCTCCCTATTCCTGTTCATCTTCCGCAGAAATTGCAAACTGGGCCAAACAGGAGGTTAAAGGCACTGACTCTCCAAGTCGGGAGAGTGTTAGTAAAGCGTCTGGAATGTTGCACCCGAGTACCAGGGGACGAGAACGGAGACATATTTGAACACGTCTCCCGATCACACGGTTGATCATACTCTGGGTTCCACATGCATGTTTTAGCTGAAGGAAGAATCCCTTAAACCTGGAGAGTTGAGACCCGTGGAATGGGTACCATGCAATATGACTTCAAAGGGTCTTCATTTGCTCACCGAACCTCTCCAATCCTATCACTGCTGCGTTTATGCCCCTGTACACACGCTTGATTCTCTTTTGGAGACATAGTAATCCATAGGTTTTAAGATACTTACTAGTCAGGTACATTCTTAGGCGTGTAATATGGGGTGTTGGGTCCATTTCGTTGAGCAAGGAGTAGCTCTTGTCTATTCCATATTTGGCTTAAGGAACTTTGTCTGTGCTCATTTCAATCTCTGGTTTTATGCAGCACCCCAACTCACCTTTCCCCTTAAGCAAGCATAAGTTGGTTTTCTAAATTTGAGACCCTGTTCTGTTTTGTAATCCAGTTCCTGTGTAGCCAAGTTTACATTCCGTGTATTAGTGATATCTTATGATGTTTCTTTTTCTGTGTGACTTATTTCAGTTAGAATCATCATACCTGAATCCACTCATTATGCTGCTATGGGCCTGATGACATAGATGTCATTGCTGAGTGATATTGCATTGTACGTAAGTACCACAACTTCTTCATCCATTTTTCACTTTCTGCGATATTGAACTTGTACCGTAAACGAGGTTCTTGTAAACAGAGCCGTCCCAAACTTTGGGGTGGCTGTGTCTTTTTGATTTTCATTTCCCTAAGCTATAGGACCATAAGTGGAAGTGCCCTAGGCTCTGTTGCTTTGTTTTTTAGATGTTTCAGGAAACACCATACACTTCTCCCGAGTGTCTGTTGGCAATTTACATCCCGCCCATCAGCATAACAAGGCTCCCAGTTCTCCATGGCCTGTCCTGCCTTTCTGGATTTTACACTTTTTTCAGATGGCCCTTGTGACCGGGGGGAATTGAGACTTCATTGTAGTGCAGATTTCCTTTGCAAGCTTGCTTGGTTGGCCAAAAAGGGCGTATGCGTTTTTTCCTGAATATATTCAGGAAAAAACGCATACGCCCTTTTTGGCCAAGTGCATCATTGTGGACGTTCTGCCTCTTTTCCTATGCTTTAAATGCAATTCCAGTCTACCTCCTGAAATCGGTTTCCTGCAATTCTGCCCCGCTTTCAAGTCCTCTTGGCAGCCTTACTTCAGTATATTTTTGGACGATAGCTGTCATTTATAACTCTGCAGGTTTGTGAATTACAGTGCCCCTGAGCTCCTTTCTTCAACTCGCTTTCTTGTGAGCTGGCCGCAACACCGCAAGATTGCTTCAGGCCCTAATCTGGTTCCGGCACGGCACGCTGAGCCTTTGGTTAATTCCTCTTCCTGGTGGGAAATGAGAGTTAAATTTGCCCGTCCAGACACCTCCAGCTAGTCTTTCATTGGTTCTCCCTATTCCTGTTCATCTTCTGCAGAAATTGCAAACTGGGCCAAACAGGAGGTTAAAGGCACTGACTCTCCAAGTCGGGAGAGTGTTAGTAAAGCGTCTGGAAAGTTGCACCCGAGTACCAGGGGAGGAGAATGGAGACATATTTGAACACGTCTTCCGATCACACGGTTGATCATACTCTGGGTTCCACATGCATGTTTTAGCTGAAGGAAGAATCCCTGAAACCTGGAGAGTTGAGACCCGTGGAATGGGTACCATGCAATATGACTTCAAAGGGTCTTCATTTGCTCACCGAACCTCTCCAATCCTATCACTGCTGCGTTTATGCCCCTGTACACACGCTTGATTCTCTTTTGGAGACATAGCAATCCATAGGTTTTAAGATACTTACTAGTCAGGTACATTCTTAGGCGTTTAATATGGGGTGTTGAGTCCATTTCGTTGAGCAAGGAGTAGCTCTTGTCTATTCCATATTTGGCTTAAGGAACTTTATATGTGCTCATTTCAATCTCTGGTTTTATGCAGCACCCCAACTCACCTTTCCCCTTAAGCAAGCATAAGTTGGTTTTCTAAATTTGAGACCCTGTTCTGTTTTGTAATCCAGTTCCTGTGTAGCCAAGTTTACATTCCGTGTATTAGTGATATCTTATGATGTTTCTTTTTCTGTGTGACTTATTTCAGTTAGAATCATCATACCTGAATCCACTCATTATGCTGCTATGGGCCTGATGACATAGATGTCATTGCTGAGTGATATTGCATTGTACGTAAGTACCACAACTTCTTCATCCATTTTTCACTTTCTGCGATATTGAACTTGTACCGTAAACGAGGTTCTTGTAAACAGAGCCGTCCCAAACTTTGGGGTGGCTGTGTCTTTTTGATTTTCATTTCCCTAAGCTATAGGACCATAAGTGGAAGTGCCCTAGGCTCTGTTGCTTTGTTTTTTAGATGTTTCAGGAAACACCATACACTTCTCCCGAGTGTCTGTTGGCAATTTACATCCCGCCCATCAGCATAACAAGGCTCCCAGTTCTCCATGGCCTGTCCTGCCTTTCTGGATTTTACACTTTTTTCAGATGTTCCTTGTGACCGGGGGGAATTGAGACTTCATTGTAGTGCAGATTTCCTTTGCAAGCTTGCTTGGTTGGCCAAAAAGGGCGTATGCGTTTTTTCCTGAATATATTCAGGAAAAAACGCATACGCCCTTTTTGGCCAAGTGCATCATTGTGGACGTTCTGCCTCTTTTCCTATGCTTTAAATGCAATTCCAGTCTACCTCCTGAAATCGGTTTCCTGCAATTCTGCCCCGCTTTCAAGTCCTCTTGGCAGCCTTACTTCAGTATATTTTTGGACGATAGCTGTCATTTATAACTCTGCAGGTTTGTGAATTACAGTGCCCCTGAGCTCCTTTCTTCAACTCGCTTTCTTGTGAGCTGGCCGCAACACCGCAAGATTGCTTCAGGCCCTAATCTGGTTCCGGCACGGCACGCTGAGCCTTTGGTTAATTCCTCTTCCTGGTGGGAAATGAGAGTTAAATTTGCCCGTCCAGACACCTCCAGCTAGTCTTTCATTGGTTCTCCCTATTCCTGTTCATCTTCTGCAGAAATTGCAAACTGGGCCAAACAGGAGGTTAAAGGCACTGACTCTCCAAGTCGGGAGAGTGTTAGTAAAGCGTCTGGAAAGTTGCACCCGAGTACCAGGGGAGGAGAATGGAGACATATTTGAACACGTCTTCCGATCACACGGTTGATCATACTCTGGGTTCCACATGCATGTTTTAGCTGAAGGAAGAATCCCTGAAACCTGGAGAGTTGAGACCCGTGGAATGGGTACCATGCAATATGACTTCAAAGGGTCTTCATTTGCTCACCGAACCTCTCCAATCCTATCACTGCTGCGTTTATGCCCCTGTACACACGCTTGATTCTCTTTTGGAGACATAGCAATCCATAGGTTTTAAGATACTTACTAGTCAGGTACATTCTTAGGCGTTTAATATGGGGTGTTGAGTCCATTTCGTTGAGCAAGGAGTAGCTCTTGTCTATTCCATATTTGGCTTAAGGAACTTTATATGTGCTCATTTCAATCTCTGGTTTTATGCAGCACCCCAACTCACCTTTCCCCTTAAGCAAGCATAAGTTGGTTTTCTAAATTTGAGACCCTGTTCTGTTTTGTAATCCAGTTCCTGTGTAGCCAAGTTTACATTCCGTGTATTAGTGATATCTTATGATGTTTCTTTTTCTGTGTGACTTATTTCAGTTAGAATCATCATACCTGAATCCACTCATTATGCTGCTATGGGCCTGATGACATAGATGTCATTGCTGAGTGATATTGCATTGTACGTAAGTACCACAACTTCTTCATCCATTTTTCACTTTCTGCGATATTGAACTTGTACCGTAAACGAGGTTCTTGTAAACAGAGCCATCCCAAACTTTGGGGTGGCTGTGTCTTTTTGATTTTCATTTCCCTAAGCTATAGGACCATAAGTGGAAGTGCCCTAGGCTCTGTTGCTTTGTTTTTTAGATGTTTCAGGAAACACCATACACTTCTCCCGAGTGGCTGTTGGCAATTTACATCCCGCCCATCAGCATAACAAGGCTCCCAGTTCTCCATGGCCTGTCCTGCCTTTCTGGATTTTACACTTTTTTCAGATGGCCCTTTTGACCGGGGGGAAGTGAGACTTCATTGTAGTGCAGATTTCCTTTGCAAGCTTGCTTGGTTGGCCAAAAAGGGCGTATGCGTTTTTTCCTGAATATATTCAGGAAAAAACGCATATGCCCTTTTTGGCCAAGTGCATCATTGTGGACGTTCTGCCTCTTTTCCTATGCTTCAAATGCAATTCCAGTCTACCTCCTGAGATCAGTTTCCTGCAATTCTGCCCCGCATTCAAGTCCTCTTGGCAGCGTTACTTCAGTATATTTTTGGTCGATAGCTGCCATTTATAACTCTGAAGGTTTGTGAATTACAGTGCCCCTGAGCTCCTTTCTTCAACTCGCTTTCTTGTGAGCTGGCCGCAACACCGCAGGATTGCTTCAGGCCCTAATCTGGTTCCGGCACGGCACGCTGAGCCTTTGGTTAATTCCTCTTCCTGGTGGGAAATGAGAGTTAAATTTGCCCGTCCAGACACCTCCAGCTAGTCTCTCATTGGTTCTCCCTATTCCTGTTCATCTTCTGCAGAAATTGCAAACTGGGCCAAACAGGAGGTTAAAGACACTGACTCTCCAAGTCGGGAGAGTGTTAGTAAAGCGTCTGGAATGTTGCACCCGAGTACCAGGGGACGAGAATGGGACATATTTGAACACGTCTTCCGATCACATGGTTGATCATACTCTGGGTTCCACATGCATGTTTTAGCTGAAGGAAGAATCCCTTAAACCTGGAGAGTTGAGACCCGTGGAATGGGTACCATGCAATATGACTTCAAAGGGTCTTCATTTGCTCACCGAACCTCTCCAATCCTATCACTGCTGCATTTATGCCCCTGTACACACGCTTGATTCTCTTTTGGAGACATAGCAATCCATAGGTTTTAAGATACTTACTAGTCAGGTACATTTTTAGGTGCTTAATATGGAGTGTTGAGTCCATTTCGTTGAGCAAGGAGTAGCTCTTGTCTATTCCATATTTGGCTTAAGGAACTTACTCTGTGCTCATTTCAATCTCTGGTTTTATGCAGCACCCCAACTCACCTTTCCCCTTAAGCAAGCATAAGTTGGTTTTCTAAATTTGAGACCCTGTTCTGTTTTGTAATCCAGTTCCTGTGTAGCCAAGTTTACATTCCGTGTATTAGTGATATCTTATGATGTTTCTTTTTCTGTGTGACTTATTTCAGTTAGAATCATCATACCTGAATCCACTCAGTATGCTGCTATGGGCCTGATGACATAGATGTCATTGCTGAGTGATATTGCATTGTACGTAAGTACCACAACTTCTTCATCCATTTTTCACTTTCTGCGATATTGAACTTGTACCGTAAACGAGGTTCTTGTAAACAGAGCCATCCCAAACTTTGGGGTGGCTGTGTCTTTTTGATTTTCATTTCCCTAAGCTATAGGACCATAAGTGGAAGTGTCCTAGGCTCTGTTGCTTTGTTTTTTAGATGTTTCAGGAAACACCATACACTTCTCCCGAGTGGCTGTTGGCAATTTACATCCCGCCCATCAGCATAACAAGGCTCCCAGTTCTCCATGGCCTGTCCTGCCTTTCTGGATTTTACACTTTTTTCAGATGGCCCTTTTGACCGGGGGGAAGTGAGACTTCATTGTAGTGCAGATTTCCTTTGCAAGCTTGCTTGGTTGGCCAAAAAGGGCGTATGCGTTTTTTCCTGAATATATTCAGGAAAAAACGCATACGCCCTTTTTGGCCAAGTGCATCATTGTGGACGTTCTGCCTCTTTTCCTATGCTTCAAATGCAATTCCAGTCTACCTCCTGAGATCAGTTTCCTGCAATTCTGCCCCGCATTCAAGTCCTCTAGGCAGCCTTACTTCAGTATATTTTTGGTCGATAGCTGTCATTTATAACTCTGAAGGTTTGTGAATTACAGTGCCCCTGAGCTCCTTTCTTCAACTCGCTTTCTTGTGAGCTGGCCGCAACACCGCAGGATTGCTTCTGGCCCTAATCTGGTTCCGGCACGGCACGCTGAGCCTTTGGTTAATTCCTCTTCCTGGTGGGAAATGAGAGTTAAATTTGCCCGTCCAGACACCTCCAGCTAGTCTCTCATTGGTTCTCCCTATTCCTGTTCATCTTCTGCAGAAATTGCAAACTGGGCCAAATAGGAGGTTAAAGGCACTGACTCTCCAAGTCGGGAGAGTGTTAGTAAAGCATCTGGAATGTTGCACCCGAGTACCAGGGGACGAGAATGGGACATATTTGAACACGTCTTCCGATCACATGGTTGATCATACTCTGGGTTCCACATGCATGTTTTAGCTGAAGGAAGAATCCCTTACACCTGGAGAGTTGAGACCCGTGGAATGGGTACCATGCAATATGACTTCAAAGGGTCTTCATTTGCTCACCGAACCACTCCAATCCTATCACTGCTGCGTTTATGCCCCTGTACACACGCTTGATTCTCTTTTGGAGACATAGTAATCCATAGGTTTTAAGATACTTTCTAGTCAGGTACATTCTTAGGCGTGTAATATGGGGTGTTGAGTCCATTTCGTTGAGCAAGGAGTAGCTCTTGTCTATTCCATATTTGGCTTAAGGAACTTTGTCTGTGCTCATTTCAATCTCTGGTTTTATGCAGCACCCCAACTCACCTTTCCCCTTAAGCAAGCATAAGTTGGTTTTCTAAATTTGAGACCCTGTTCTGTTTTGTAATCCAGTTCCTGTGTAGCCAAGTTTACATTCCGTGTATTAGTGATATCTTATGATGTTTCTTTTTCTGTGTGACTTATTTCAGTTAGAATCATCATACCTGAATCCACTCATTATGCTGCTACGGGCCTGATGACATAGATGTCATTGCTGAGTGATATTGCATTGTACGTAAGTACCACAACTTCTTCATCCATTTTTCACTTTCTGCGATATTGAACTTGTCCCGTAAACGAGGTTCTTTTAAACAGAGCCGTCCCAAACTTTGGGGTGGCTGTGTCTTTTTGATTTTCATTTCCCTAAGCTATAGGACCATAAGTGGAAGTGCCCTAGGCTCTGTTGCTTTGTTTTTTAGATGTTTCAGGAAACACCATACACTTCTCCCGAGTGGCTGTTGGCAATTTACATCCCGCCCATCAGCATAACAAGGCTCCCAGTTCTCCATGGCCTGTCCTGCCTTTCTGGATTTTACACTTTTTTCAGATGGCCCTTGTGACCGGGGGAATTGAGACTTCATTGTAGTGCAGATTTCTTTTGCAAGCTTGCTTGGTTGGCCAAAAAGGGCGTATGCGTTTTTTCCTGAATATATTCAGGAAAAAACGCATACGCCCTTTTTGGCCAAGTGCATCATTGTGGACGTTCTGCCTCTTTTCCTATGCTTTAAATGCAATTCCAGTCTACCTCCTGAAATCGGTTTCCTGCAATTCTGCCCCGCTTTCAAGTCCTCTTGGCAGCCTTACTTCAGTATATTTTTGGACGATAGCTGTCATTTATAACTCTGCAGGTTTGTGAATTACAGTGCCCCTGAGCTCCTTTCTTCAACTCGCTTTCTTGTGAGCTGGCCGCAACACCGCAAGATTGCTTCAGGCCCTAATCTGGTTCCGGCACGGCACGCTGAGCCTTTGGTTAATTCCTCTTCCTGGTGGGAAATGAGAGTTAAATTTGCCTGTCCAGACACCTCCAGCTAGTCTTTCATTGGTTCTCCCTATTCCTGTTCATCTTCTGCAGAAATTGCAAACTGGGCCAAACAGGAGGTTAAAGGCACTGACTCTCCAAGTCGGGAGAGTGTTAGTAAAGCGTCTGGAAAGTTGCACCCGAGTACCAGGGGAGGAGAATGGAGACATATTTGAACACGTCTTCCGATCACACGGTTGATCATACTCTGGGTTCCACATGCATGTTTTAGCTGAAGGAAGAATCCCTGAAACCTGGAGAGTTGAGACCCGTGGAATGGGTACCATGCAATATGACTTCAAAGGGTCTTCATTTGCTCACCGAACCTCTCCAATCCTATCACTGCTGCGTTTATGCCCCTGTACACTCGCTTGATTCTCTTTTGGAGACATAGCAATCCATAGGTTTTAAGATACTTACTAGTCAGGTACATTCTTAGGCGTTTAATATGGGGTGTTGAGTCCATTTCGTTGAGCAAGGAGTAGCTCTTGTCTATTCCATATTTGGCTTAAGGAACTTTATATGTGCTCATTTCAATCTCTGGTTTTATGCAGCACCCCAACTCACCTTTCCCCTTAAGCAAGCATAAGTTGGTTTTCTAAATTTGAGACCCTGTTCTGTTTTGTAATCCAGTTCCTGTGTAGCCAAGTTTACATTCCGTGTATTAGTGATATCTTATGATGTTTCTTTTTCTGTGTGACTTATTTCAGTTAGAATCATCATACCTGAATCCACTCATTATGCTGCTATGGGCCTGATGACATAGATGTCATTGCTGAGTGATATTGCATTGTACGTAAGTACCACAACTTCTTCATCCATTTTTCACTTTCTGCGATATTGAACTTGTACCGTAAACGAGGTTCTTGTAAACAGAGCCATCCCAAACTTTGGGGTGGCTGTGTCTTTTTGATTTTCCTTTCCCTAAGCTATAGGACCATAAGTGGAAGTGCCCTAGGCTCTGTTGCTTTGTTTTTTAGATGTTTCAGGAAACACCATACACTTCTCCCGAGTGTCTGTTGGCAATTTACATCCCGCCCATCAGCTTAACAAGGCTCCCAGTTCTCCATGGCCTGTCCTGCCTTTCTGGATTTTACACTTTTTTCAGATGGCCCTTTTGACCGGGGGGAAGTGAGACTTCATTGTAGTGCAGATTTCCTTTGCAAGCTTGCTTGGTTGGCCAAAAAGGGCGTATGCGTTTTTTCCTGAATATATTCAGGAAAAAACGCATACGCCCTTTTTGGCCAAGTGCATCATTGTGGACGTTCTGCCTCTTTTCCTATGCTTCAAATGCAATTCCAGTCTACCTCCTGAGATCAGTTTCCTGCAATTCTGCCCCGCATTCAAGTCCTCTTGGCAGCCTTACTTCAGTATATTTTTGGTCGATAGCTGCCATTTATAACTCTGCAGGTTTGTGAATTACAGTGCCCCTGAGCTCCTTTCTTCAACTCGCTTTCTTGTAAGCTGGCCGCAACACCGCAGGATTGCTTCAGGCCCTAATCTGGTTCCGGCACGGCACGCTGAGCCTTTGGTTAATTCCTCTTCCTGGTGGGAAATGAGAGTTAAATTTGCCCGTCCAGACACCTCCAGCTAGTCTCTCATTGGTTCTCCCTATTCCTGTTCATCTTCTGCAGAAATTGCAAACTGGGCCAAACAGGAGGTTAAAGGCACTGACTCTCCAAGTCGGGAGAGTGTTAGTAAAGCGTCTGGAATGTTGCACCCGAGTACCAGGGGACGAGAATGGGACATATTTGAACACGTCTTCCGATCACATGGTTGATCATACTCTGGGTTCCACATGCATGTTTTAGCTGAAGGAAGAATCCCTTAAACCTGGAGAGTTGAGACCCGTGGAATGGGTACCATGCAATATGACTTCAAAGGGTCTTCATTTGCTCACCGAACCTCTCCAATCCTATCACTGCTGTGTTTATGCCCCTGTACACACGCTTGATTCTCTTTTAGAGACATAGCAATCCATAGGTTTTAAGATACTTACTAGTCAGGTACATTCTTAGGCGTTTAATATGCGGTGTTGAGTTCATTTCGTTGAGCAAGGAGTAGCTCTTGTCTATTCCATATTTGGCTTAAGGAACTTACTCTGTGCTCATTTCAATCTCTGGTTTTATGCAGCACCCCAACTCACCTTTCCCCTTAAGCAAGCATAAGTTGGTTTTCTAAATTTGAGACCCTGTTCTGTTTTGTAATCCAGTTCCTGTGTAGCCAAGTTTACATTCCGTGTATTAGTGATATCTTATGATGTTTCTTTTTCTGTGTGACTTCTTTCAGTTAGAATCATCATACCTGAATCCACTCATTATGCTGCTATGGGCCTGATGACATAGATGTCATTGCTGAGTGATATTGCATTGTACGTAAGTACCACAACTTCTTCATCCATTTTTCACTTTCTGCGATATTGAACTTGTACCGTAAACGAGGTTCTTGTAAACAGAGCCATCCCAAACTTTGGGGTGGCTGTGTCTTTTTGATTTTCATTTCCCTAAGCTATAGGACCATAAGTGGAAGTGCCCTAGGCTCTGTTGCTTTGTTTTTTAGATGTTTCAGGAAACACCATACACTTCTCCCGAGTGTCTGTTGGCAATTTACATCCCGCCCATCAGCATAACAAGGCTCCCAGTTCTCCATGGCCTGTCCTGCCTTTCTGGATTTTACACTTTTTTCAGATGGCCCTTTTGACCGGGGGGAAGTGAGACTTCATTGTAGTGCAGATTTCCTTTGCAAGCTTGCTTGGTTGGCCAAAAAGGGCGTATGCGTTTTTTCCTGAATATATTCAGGAAAAAACGCATACGCCCTTTTTGGCCAAGTGCATCATTGTGGACGTTCTGCCTCTTTTCCTATGCTTCAAATGCAATTCCAGTCTACCTCCTGAGATCAGTTTCCTGCAATTCTGCCCCGCATTCAAGTCCTCTTGGCAGCCTTACTTCAGTATATTTTTGGTCGATAGCTGCCATTTATAACTCTGCAGGTTTGTGAATTACAGTGCCCCTGAGCTCCTTTCTTCAACTCGCTTTCTTGTGAGCTGGCCGCAACACCGCAGGATTGCTTCAGGCCCTAATCTGGTTCCGGCACGGCACGCTGAGCCTTTGGTTAATTCCTCTTCCTGGTGGGAAATGAGAGTTAAATTTGCCCGTACAGACACCTCCAGCTAGTCTCTCATTGGTTCTCCCTATTCCTGTTCATCTTCTGCAGAAATTGCAAACTGGGCCAAACAGGAGGTTAAAGGCACTGACTCTCCAAGTCGGGAGAGTGTTAGTAAAGCGTCTGGAATGTTGCACCCGAGTACCAGGGGACGAGAATGGGACATATTTGAACACGTCTTCCGATCACATGGTTGATCATACTCTGGGTTCCACATGCATGTTTTAGCTGAAGGAAGAATCCCTGAAACCTGGAGAGTTGAGACCCGTGGAATGGGTACCATGCAATATGACTTCAAAGGGTCTTCATTTGCTCACCGAACCTCTCCAATCCTATCACTGCTGCATTTATGCCCCTGTACACACGCTTGATTCTCTTTTGGAGACATAGCAATCCATAGGTTTTAAGATACTTACTAGTCAGGTACATTCTTAGGTGCTTAATATGGAGTGTTGAGTCCATTTCGTTGAGCAAGGAGTAGCTCTTGTCTATTCCATATTTGGCTTAAGGAACTTTATCTGTGCTCATTTCAATCTCTGGTTTTATGCAGCACCCCAACTCACCTTTCCCCTTAAGCAAGCATAAGTTGGTTTTCTAAATTTGAGACCCTGTTCTGTTTTGTAATCCAGTTCCTGTGTAGACAAGTTTACATTCCGTGTATTAGTGATATCTTATGATGTTTCTTTTTCTGTGGGACTTATTTCAGTTAGAATCATCATACCTGAATCCACTCATTATGCTGCTATGGGCCTGATGACATAGATGTCATTGTTGAGTGATATTGCATTGTACGTAAGTACCACAACTTCTTCATCCATTTTTCACTTTCTGCGATATTGAACTTGTACCGTAAACGAGGTTCTTGTAAACAGAGCCATCCCAAACTTTGGGGTGGCCGTGTCTTTTTGATTTTCATTTCCCTAAGCTATAGGACCATAAGTGGAAGTGCCCTAGGCTCTGTTGCTTTGTTTTTTAGATGTTTCAGGAAACACCATACACTTCTCCCGAGTGGCTGTTGGCAATTTACATCCCGCCCATCAGCATAACAAGGCTCCCAGTTCTCCATGGCCTGTCCTGCCTTTCTGGATTTTACACTTTTTTCAGATGGCCCTTTTGACTGGGGGTAATTGAGACTTCATTGTAGTGCAGATTTCCATTGCAAGCTTGCTTGGTTGGCCAAAAAGGGCGTATGCGTTTTTTCCTGAATATATTCAGGAAAAAACGCATACGCCCTTTTTGGCCAAGTGCATCATTGTGGACGTTCTGCCTCTTTTCCTATGCTTTAAATGCAATTCCAGTCTACCTCCTGAGATCAGTTTCCTGCAATTCTGCCCCGCATTCAAGTCCTCTTGTCAGCCTTACTTTAGTATATTTTTGGTCGATAGCTGTCATTTATAACTCTGCAGTTTTGTGAATTACAGTGCCCCTGAGCTCCTTTCTTCAACTCGCTTTCTTGTGAGCTGGCCGCAACACCGCAGGAGTGCTTCAGGCCCTAATCTGGTTCCGGCACGGCACGCTGAGCCTTTGGTTAATTCCTGTTCCTGGTGGGAAATGAGAGTTAAATTTGCCCGTCCAGACACCTCCAGCTAGTCTCTCATTGGTTCTCCCTATTCCTGTTCATCTTCTGCAGAAATTGCAAACTGGGCCAAACAGGAGGTTAAAGGCACTGACTCTCCAAGTCGGGAGAGTGTTAGTAAAGCGTCTGGAATGTTGCACCCGAGTACCAGGGGAGGAAAACTGAGACATATTTGAACACGTCTCCCGTTCACACGGTTGATCATACTCTGGGTTCCACATGCATGTTTTAGCTGAAGGAAGAATCCCTGAAACCTGGAGAGTGGAGACCCGTGGAATGGGTACCATGCAATATGACTTCAAAGGGTCTTCATTTGCTCACCGAACCACTCCAATCCTATCACTGCTGCGTTTATGCCCCTGTACACACGCTTGATTCTCTTTTGGAGACATAGCAATCCATAGGTTTTAAGATACTTACTAGTCAGGTACATTCTTAGGCGTTTAATATGGGGTGTTGAGTCCATTTCGTTGAGCAAGGAGTAGCCCTTGTCTATTCCATATTTGACTTAAGGAACTTTGTCTGTGCTCATTTCAATCTCTGGTTTTATGCAGCACCCCAACTCACCTTTCCCCTTAAGCAAGCATAAGTTGGTTTTCTAAATTTGAGACCCTGTTCTGTTTTGTAATCCAGTTCCTGTGTAGCCAAGTTTACATTCCGTGTATTACTGATATCTTATGATGTTTCTTTTTCTGTGTGACTTATTTCAGTTAGAATCATCATACCTGAATCCACTCATTATGCTGCTATGGGCCTGATGACATAGATGTCATTGCTGAGTGATATTGCATTGTACGTAAGTACCACAACTTCTTCATCCATTTTTCACTTTCTGCGATATTGAACTTGTACCGTAAACGAGGTTCTTGTAAACAGAGCCGTCCCAAACTTTGGGGTGGCTGTGTCTTTTTGATTTTCATTTCCCTAAGCTATAGGACCATAAGTGGAAGTGCCCTAGGCTCTGTTGCTTTGTTTTTTAGATGTTTCAGGAAACACCATACACTTCTCCCGAGTGGCTGTTGGCAATTTACATCCCGCCCATCAGCATAACAAGGCTCCCAGTTCTCCATGGCCTGTCCTGCCTTTCTGGATTTTACACTTTTTTCAGATGGCCCTTTTGACCGGGGGGAAGTGAGACTTGATTGTAGTGCAGATTTCCTTTGCAAGCTTGCTTGGTTGGCCAAAAAGGGCGTATGCGTTTTTTCCTGAATATATTCAGGAAAAAACGCATACGCCCTTTTTGGCCAAGTGCATCATTGTGGACGTTCTGCCTCTTTTCCTATGCTTTAAATACAATTCCTGTCTACCTCCTGAAATCAGTTTCCTGCAATTCTGCCCCGCATTCAAATCCTCTTGGCCGCCTTACTTCAGTATATTTTTGGACGATAGCTGTCATTTATAACTCTGCAGGTTTGTGAATTACAGTGCCCCTGAGCTCCTTTCTTCAACTCGCTTTCTTGTGAGCTGGCCGCAACACCGCAGGATTGCTTCAGGCCCTAATCTGGTGCCAGCACGGCACGCTGAGCCTTTGGTTAATTCCTCTTCCTGGTGGGAAATGAGAGTTAAATTTGCCCGTCCAGACACCTCCAGCTAGTCTCTCATTGGTTCTCCCTATTCCTGTTCATCTTCCGCAGAAATTGCAAACTGGGCCAAACAGGAGGTTAAAGGCACTGACTCTCCAAGTCGGGAGAGTGTTAGTAAAGCGTCTGGAATGTTGCACCCAAGTACCAGGGGACGAGAACGGAGACATATTTGAACACGTCTCCCGATCACACGGTTGATCATACTCTGGGTTCCACATGCATGTTTTAGCTGAAGAAAGAATCCCTGAAACCTGGAGAGTTGAGACCCGTGGAATGGGTACCATGCAATATGACTTCAAAGGGTCTTCATTTGCTCACCGAACCTCTCCAATCCTATCACTGCTGCGTTTATGCCCCTGTACACACGCTTGATTCCCTTTCGGAGACATAGCAATCCATAGGTTTTAAGATACTTGCTAGTCAGGTACATTCTTAGGCGTTTAATATGGGGTGTTGAGTCCATTTCGTTGAGCAAGGAGTAGCTCTTGTCTATTCCATATTTGGCTTAAGGAACTTTATCTGTGCTCATTTCAATCTCTGGTTTTATGCAGCACCCCAACTCACCTTTCCCCTTAAGCAAGCATAAGTTGGTTTTCTACATTTGAGACCCTGTTCTCTTTTGTAATCCAGTTCCTGTGTAGCCAAGTTTACATTCCGTGTATTAGTGATATCTTATGATGTTTCTTTTTCTGTGTGACTTATTTCAGTTAGAATCATCATACCTGAATCCACTCATTATGCTGCCACGGGCCTGATGACATAGATGTCATTGCTGAGTGATATTGCATTGTACGTAAGTACCACAACTTCTTCATCCATTTTTCACTTTCTGCGATATTGAACTTGTACCGTAAACGAGGTTCTTGTAAACAGAGCCGTCCCAAACTTTGGGGTGGCTGTGTCTTTTTGATTTTCATTTCCCTAAGCTATAGGACCATAAGTGGAAGTGCCCTAGGCTCTGTTGCTTTGTTTTTTAGATGTTTCAGGAAACACCATACACTTCTACCAAGCGGCTGTTGGCAATTTACATCCCGCCCATCAGCATAACAAGGCTCCCAGTTCTCCATGGCCTGTCCTGCCTTTCTGGATTTTACACTTTTTTCAGATGGCCCTTTTGACCGGGGGGAAGTGAGACTTCATTGTAGTGCAGATTTCCTTTGCAAGTTTGCTTGGTTGGCCAAAAAGGGCGTATGCGTTTTTTCCTGAATATATTCAGGAAAAAACGCATACGCCCTTTTTGGCCAAGTGCATCATTGTAGACGTTCTGCCTCTTTTCCTATGCTTTAAATGCAATTCCAGTCTACCTCCTGAAATCGGTTTCCTGCAATTCTGCCCCGCTTTCAAGTCCTCTTGGCAGCCTTACTTCAGTATATTTTTGGAGGATAGCTGTCATTTATAACTCTGCAGGTGTTTGAATTACAGTGCCTCTGAGCTCCTTTCTTCAACTCGCTTTCTTGTGAGCTGGCCGCAACACCGCAGGAGTGCTTCAGGCCCTAATCTGGTTCCGGCACGGCACGCTGAGCCTTTGGTTAATTCCTCTTCCTGGTGGGAAATGAGAGTTAAATTTGCCCGTCCAGACACCTCCAGCTAGTCTCTCATTAGTTCTCCCTATTCCTGTTCATGTTCCGCAGAAATTGCAAACTGGGCCAAACAGGAGGTTAAAGGCACTGACTCTCCAAGTCGGGAGAGTGTTAGTAAAGCATCTGGAATGTTGCACCCGAGTACCAGGGGACGAGAACGGAGATGTATTTGAAGACGTCTCCAGATCACACGGTTGATCATACTCTGGGTTCCACATGCATGTTTAAGCTGAAGGAAGAATCCCTGAAACCTGGAGAGTTGAGACCCGTGGAATGGGTACCATGCAATATGACTTCAAAGGGTCTTCATTTGCTCACCGAACCTCTCCAATCCTATCACTGCTGCGTTTATGCCCCTGTACACACGCTTGATTCTCTTTCGGAGACATAGCAATCCATAGGTTTTAAGATACTTACTAGTCAGGTATATTCTTAGGCGTTTAATATGGGGTGTTGAGTCCATTTCGTTGAGCAAGGAGTAGCTCTTGTCTATTCCATATTTGGCTTAAGGAACTTTATCTGTGCTCATTTCAATCTCTGGTTTTATGCAGCACCCCAACTCACCTTTCCCCTTAAGCAAGCATAAGTTGGTTTTCTAAATTTGAGACCCTGTTCTGTTTTGTAATCCAGTTCCTGTGTAGACAAGTTTACATTCCGTGTATTAGTGATATCTTATGATGTTTCTTTTTCTGTGGGACTTATTTCAGTTAGAATCATCATACCTGAATCCACTCATTATGCTGCTATGGGCCTGATGACATAGATGTCATTGTTGAGTGATATTGCATTGTACGTAAGTACCACAACTTCTTCATCCATTTTTCACTTTCTGCGATATTGAACTTGTACCGTAAACGAGGTTCTTGTAAACAGAGCCATCCCAAACTTTGGGGTGGCCGTGTCTTTTTGATTTTCATTTCCCTAAGCTATAGGACCATAAGTGGAAGTGCCCTAGGCTCTGTTGCTTTGTTTTTTAGATGTTTCAGGAAACACCATACACTTCTCCCGAGTGGCTGTTGGCAATTTACATCCCGCCCATCAGCATAACAAGGCTCCCAGTTCTCCATGGCCTGTCCTGCCTTTCTGGATTTTACACTTTTTTCAGATGGCCCTTTTGACTGGGGGTAATTGAGACTTCATTGTAGTGCAGATTTCCATTGCAAGCTTGCTTGGTTGGCCAAAAAGGGCGTATGCGTTTTTTCCTGAATATATTCAGGAAAAAACGCATACGCCCTTTTTGGCCAAGTGCATCATTGTGGACGTTCTGCCTCTTTTCCTATGCTTTAAATGCAATTCCAGTCTACCTCCTGAGATCAGTTTCCTGCAATTCTGCCCCGCATTCAAGTCCTCTTGTCAGCCTTACTTTAGTATATTTTTGGTCGATAGCTGTCATTTATAACTCTGCAGTTTTGTGAATTACAGTGCCCCTGAGCTCCTTTCTTCAACTCGCTTTCTTGTGAGCTGGCCGCAACACCGCAGGAGTGCTTCAGGCCCTAATCTGGTTCCGGCACGGCACGCTGAGCCTTTGGTTAATTCCTGTTCCTGGTGGGAAATGAGAGTTAAATTTGCCCGTCCAGACACCTCCAGCTAGTCTCTCATTGGTTCTCCCTATTCCTGTTCATCTTCTGCAGAAATTGCAAACTGGGCCAAACAGGAGGTTAAAGGCACTGACTCTCCAAGTCGGGAGAGTGTTAGTAAAGCGTCTGGAATGTTGCACCCGAGTACCAGGGGAGGAAAACTGAGACATATTTGAACACGTCTCCCGTTCACACGGTTGATCATACTCTGGGTTCCACATGCATGTTTTAGCTGAAGGAAGAATCCCTGAAACCTGGAGAGTGGAGACCCGTGGAATGGGTACCATGCAATATGACTTCAAAGGGTCTTCATTTGCTCACCGAACCACTCCAATCCTATCACTGCTGCGTTTATGCCCCTGTACACACGCTTGATTCTCTTTTGGAGACATAGCAATCCATAGGTTTTAAGATACTTACTAGTCAGGTACATTCTTAGGCGTTTAATATGGGGTGTTGAGTCCATTTCGTTGAGCAAGGAGTAGCCCTTGTCTATTCCATATTTGACTTAAGGAACTTTGTCTGTGCTCATTTCAATCTCTGGTTTTATGCAGCACCCCAACTCACCTTTCCCCTTAAGCAAGCATAAGTTGGTTTTCTAAATTTGAGACCCTGTTCTG
The DNA here is from genome assembly GCF_963455315.2 of Globicephala melas. Classification (NCBI taxonomy): domain Eukaryota; kingdom Metazoa; phylum Chordata; class Mammalia; order Artiodactyla; family Delphinidae; genus Globicephala; species Globicephala melas. The sequence continues at coordinate 406,410 of NW_027207273.1, read as the reverse complement.
TTTTGTAATCCAGTTCCTGTGTAGCCAAGTTTACATTCCGTGTATTACTGATATCTTATGATGTTTCTTTTTCTGTGTGACTTATTTCAGTTAGAATCATCATACCTGAATCCACTCATTATGCTGCTATGGGCCTGATGACATAGATGTCATTGCTGAGTGATATTGCATTGTACGTAAGTACCACAACTTCTTCATCCATTTTTCACTTTCTGCGATATTGAACTTGTACCGTAAACGAGGTTCTTGTAAACAGAGCCGTCCCAAACTTTGGGGTGGCTGTGTCTTTTTGATTTTCATTTCCCTAAGCTATAGGACCATAAGTGGAAGTGCCCTAGGCTCTGTTGCTTTGTTTTTTAGATGTTTCAGGAAACACCATACACTTCTCCCGAGTGGCTGTTGGCAATTTACATCCCGCCCATCAGCATAACAAGGCTCCCAGTTCTCCATGGCCTGTCCTGCCTTTCTGGATTTTACACTTTTTTCAGATGGCCCTTTTGACCGGGGGGAAGTGAGACTTGATTGTAGTGCAGATTTCCTTTGCAAGCTTGCTTGGTTGGCCAAAAAGGGCGTATGCGTTTTTTCCTGAATATATTCAGGAAAAAACGCATACGCCCTTTTTGGCCAAGTGCATCATTGTGGACGTTCTGCCTCTTTTCCTATGCTTTAAATACAATTCCTGTCTACCTCCTGAAATCAGTTTCCTGCAATTCTGCCCCGCATTCAAATCCTCTTGGCCGCCTTACTTCAGTATATTTTTGGACGATAGCTGTCATTTATAACTCTGCAGGTTTGTGAATTACAGTGCCCCTGAGCTCCTTTCTTCAACTCGCTTTCTTGTGAGCTGGCCGCAACACCGCAGGATTGCTTCAGGCCCTAATCTGGTGCCAGCACGGCACGCTGAGCCTTTGGTTAATTCCTCTTCCTGGTGGGAAATGAGAGTTAAATTTGCCCGTCCAGACACCTCCAGCTAGTCTCTCATTGGTTCTCCCTATTCCTGTTCATCTTCCGCAGAAATTGCAAACTGGGCCAAACAGGAGGTTAAAGGCACTGACTCTCCAAGTCGGGAGAGTGTTAGTAAAGCGTCTGGAATGTTGCACCCAAGTACCAGGGGACGAGAACGGAGACATATTTGAACACGTCTCCCGATCACACGGTTGATCATACTCTGGGTTCCACATGCATGTTTTAGCTGAAGAAAGAATCCCTGAAACCTGGAGAGTTGAGACCCGTGGAATGGGTACCATGCAATATGACTTCAAAGGGTCTTCATTTGCTCACCGAACCTCTCCAATCCTATCACTGCTGCGTTTATGCCCCTGTACACACGCTTGATTCCCTTTCGGAGACATAGCAATCCATAGGTTTTAAGATACTTGCTAGTCAGGTACATTCTTAGGCGTTTAATATGGGGTGTTGAGTCCATTTCGTTGAGCAAGGAGTAGCTCTTGTCTATTCCATATTTGGCTTAAGGAACTTTATCTGTGCTCATTTCAATCTCTGGTTTTATGCAGCACCCCAACTCACCTTTCCCCTTAAGCAAGCATAAGTTGGTTTTCTACATTTGAGACCCTGTTCTCTTTTGTAATCCAGTTCCTGTGTAGCCAAGTTTACATTCCGTGTATTAGTGATATCTTATGATGTTTCTTTTTCTGTGTGACTTATTTCAGTTAGAATCATCATACCTGAATCCACTCATTATGCTGCCACGGGCCTGATGACATAGATGTCATTGCTGAGTGATATTGCATTGTACGTAAGTACCACAACTTCTTCATCCATTTTTCACTTTCTGCGATATTGAACTTGTACCGTAAACGAGGTTCTTGTAAACAGAGCCGTCCCAAACTTTGGGGTGGCTGTGTCTTTTTGATTTTCATTTCCCTAAGCTATACGACCATAAGTGGAAGTGCCCTAGGCTCTGTTGCTTTGTTTTTTAGATGTTTCAGGAAACACCATACACTTCTCCCGAGTGGCTGTTGGCAATTTACATCCCGCCCATCAGCATAACAAGGCTCCCAGTTCTCCATGGCCTGTCCTGCCTTTCTGGATTTTACACTTTTTTCAGATGGCCCTTTTGACCGGGGGGAAGTGAGACTTCATTGTAGTGCAGATTTCCTTTGCAAGTTTGCTTGGTTGGCCAAAAAGGGCGTATGCGTTTTTTCCTGAATATATTCAGGAAAAAACGCATACGCCCTTTTTGGCCAAGTGCATCATTGTAGACGTTCTGCCTCTTTTTCTATGCTTTAAATGCAATTCCAGTCTACCTCCTGAAATCGGTTTCCTGCAATTCTGCCCCGCTTTCAAGTCCTCTTGGCAGCCTTACTTCAGTATATTTTTGGAGGATAGCTGTCATTTATAACTCTGCAGGTGTTTGAATTACAGTGCCTCTGAGCTCCTTTCTTCAACTCGCTTTCTTGTGAGCTGGCCGCAACACCGCAGGAGTGCTTCAGGCCCTAATCTGGTTCCGGCACGGCACGCTGAGCCTTTGGTTAATTCCTCTTCCTGGTGGGAAATGAGAGTTAAATTTGCCCGTCCAGACACCTCCAGCTAGTCTCTCATTAGTTCTCCCTATTCCTGTTCATGTTCCGCAGAAATTGCAAACTGGGCCAAACAGGAGGTTAAAGGCACTGACTCTCCAAGTCGGGAGAGTGTTAGTAAAGCATCTGGAATGTTGCACCCGAGTACCAGGGGACGAGAACGGAGATGTATTTGAAGACGTCTCCAGATCACACGGTTGATCATACTCTGGGTTCCACATGCATGTTTAAGCTGAAGGAAGAATCCCTGAAACCTGGAGAGTTGAGACCCGTGGAATGGGTACCATGCAATATGACTTCAAAGGGTCTTCATTTGCTCACCGAACCTCTCCAATCCTATCACTGCTGCGTTTATGCCCCTGTACACACGCTTGATTCTCTTTCGGAGACATAGCAATCCATAGGTTTTAAGATACTTACTAGTCAGGTATATTCTTAGGCGTTTAATATGGGGTGTTGAGTCCATTTCGTTGAGCAAGGAGTAGCTCTTGTCTATTCCATATTTGGCTTAAGGAACTTTATCTGTGCTCATTTCAATCTCTGGTTTTATGCAGCACCCCAACTCACCTTTCCCCTTAAGCAAGCATAAGTTGGTTTTCTAAATTTGAGACCCTGTTCTGTTTTGTAATCCAGTTCCTGTGTAGACAAGTTTACATTCCGTGTATTAGTGATATCTTATGATGTTTCTTTTTCTGTGGGACTTATTTCAGTTAGAATCATCATACCTGAATCCACTCATTATGCTGCTATGGGCCTGATGACATAGATGTCATTGTTGAGTGATATTGCATTGTACGTAAGTACCACAACTTCTTCATCCATTTTTCACTTTCTGCGATATTGAACTTGTACCGTAAACGAGGTTCTTGTAAACAGAGCCATCCCAAACTTTGGGGTGGCCGTGTCTTTTTGATTTTCATTTCCCTAAGCTATAGGACCATAAGTGGAAGTGCCCTAGGCTCTGTTGCTTTGTTTTTTAGATGTTTCAGGAAACACCATACACTTCTCCCCAGTGGCTGTTGGCAATTTACATCCCGCCCATCAGCATAACAAGGCTCCCAGTTCTCCATGGCCTGTCCTGCCTTTCTGGATTTTACACTTTTTTCAGATGGCCCTTTTGACTGGGGGTAATTGAGACTTCATTGTAGTGCAGATTTCCATTGCAAGCTTGCTTGGTTGGCCAAAAAGGGCGTATGCGTTTTTTCCTGAATATATTCAGGAAAAAACGCATACGCCCTTTTTGGCCAAGTGCATCATTGTGGACGTTCTGCCTCTTTTCCTATGCTTTAAATGCAATTCCAGTCTACCTCCTGAGATCAGTTTCCTGCAATTCTGCCCCGCATTCAAGTCCTCTTGTCAGCCTTACTTTAGTATATTTTTGGTCGATAGCTGTCATTTATAACTCTGCAGTTTTGTGAATTACAGTGCCCCTGAGCTCCTTTCTTCAACTCGCTTTCTTGTGAGCTGGCCGCAACACCGCAGGAGTGCTTCAGGCCCTAATCTGGTTCCGGCACGGCACGCTGAGCCTTTGGTTAATTCCTGTTCCTGGTGGGAAATGAGAGTTAAATTTGCCCGTCCAGACACCTCCAGCTAGTCTCTCATTGGTTCTCCCTATTCCTGTTCATCTTCTGCAGAAATTGCAAACTGGGCCAAACAGGAGGTTAAAGGCACTGACTCTCCAAGTCGGGAGAGTGTTAGTAAAGCGTCTGGAATGTTGCACCCGAGTACCAGGGGAGGAAAACTGAGACATATTTGAACACGTCTCCCGTTCACACGGTTGATCATACTCTGGGTTCCACATGCATGTTTTAGCTGAAGGAAGAATCCCTGAAACCTGGAGAGTGGAGACCCGTGGAATGGGTACCATGCAATATGACTTCAAAGGGTCTTCATTTGCTCACCGAACCACTCCAATCCTATCACTGCTGCGTTTATGCCCCTGTACACACGCTTGATTCTCTTTTGGAGACATAGCAATCCATAGGTTTTAAGATACTTACTAGTCAGGTACATTCTTAGGCGTTTAATATGGGGTGTTGAGTCCATTTCGTTGAGCAAGGAGTAGCCCTTGTCTATTCCATATTTGACTTAAGGAACTTTGTCTGTGCTCATTTCAATCTCTGGTTTTATGCAGCACCCCAACTCACCTTTCCCCTTAAGCAAGCATAAGTTGGTTTTCTAAATTTGAGACCCTGTTCTGTTTTGTAATCCAGTTCCTGTGTAGCCAAGTTTACATTCCGTGTATTACTGATATCTTATGATGTTTCTTTTTCTGTGTGACTTATTTCAGTTAGAATCATCATACCTGAATCCACTCATTATGCTGCTATGGGCCTGATGACATAGATGTCATTGCTGAGTGATATTGCATTGTACGTAAGTACCACAACTTCTTCATCCATTTTTCACTTTCTGCGATATTGAACTTGTACCGTAAACGAGGTTCTTGTAAACAGAGCCGTCCCAAACTTTGGGGTGGCTGTGTCTTTTTGATTTTCATTTCCCTAAGCTATAGGACCATAAGTGGAAGTGCCCTAGGCTCTGTTGCTTTGTTTTTTAGACGTTTCAGGAAACACCATACACTTCTCCCGAGTGGCTGTTGGCAATTTACATCCCGCTCATCAGCATAACAAGGCTCCCAGTTCTCCATGGCCTGTCCTGCCTTTCTGGATTTTACACTTTTTTCAGATGGCCCTTTTGACCGGGGGGAAGTGAGACTTGATTGTAGTGCAGATTTCCTTTGCAAGCTTGCTTGGTTGGCCAAAAAGGGCGTATGCGTTTTTTCCTGAATATATTCAGGAAAAAACGCATACGCCCTTTTTGGCCAAGTGCATCATTGTGGACGTTCTGCCTCTTTTCCTATGCTTTAAATACAATTCCTGTCTACCTCCTGAAATCAGTTTCCTGCAATTCTGCCCCGCATTCAAATCCTCTTGGCCGCCTTACTTCAGTATATTTTTGGACGATAGCTGTCATTTATAACTCTGCAGGTTTGTGAATTACAGTGCCCCTGAGCTCCTTTCTTCAACTCGCTTTCTTGTGAGCTGGCCGCAACACCGCAGGATTGCTTCAGGCCCTAATCTGGTGCCAGCACGGCACGCTGAGCCTTTGGTTAATTCCTCTTCCTGGTGGGAAATGAGAGTTAAATTTGCCCGTCCAGACACCTCCAGCTAGTCTCTCATTGGTTCTCCCTATTCCTGTTCATCTTCCGCAGAAATTGCAAACTGGGCCAAACAGGAGGTTAAAGGCACTGACTCTCCAAGTCGGGAGAGTGTTAGTAAAGCGTCTGGAATGTTGCACCCAAGTACCAGGGGACGAGAACGGAGACATATTTGAACACGTCTCCCGATCACACGGTTGATCATACTCTGGGTTCCACATGCATGTTTTAGCTGAAGAAAGAATCCCTGAAACCTGGAGAGTTGAGACCCGTGGAATGGGTACCATGCAATATGACTTCAAAGGGTCTTCATTTGCTCACCGAACCTCTCCAATCCTATCACTGCTGCGTTTATGCCCCTGTACACACGCTTGATTCCCTTTCGGAGACATAGCAATCCATAGGTTTTAAGATACTTGCTAGTCAGGTACATTCTTAGGCGTTTAATATGGGGTGTTGAGTCCATTTCGTTGAGCAAGGAGTAGCTCTTGTCTATTCCATATTTGGCTTAAGGAACTTTATCTGTGCTCATTTCAATCTCTGGTTTTATGCAGCACCCCAACTCACCTTTCCCCTTAAGCAAGCATAAGTTGGTTTTCTACATTTGAGACCCTGTTCTCTTTTGTAATCCAGTTCCTGTGTAGCCAAGTTTACATTCCGTGTATTAGTGATATCTTATGATGTTTCTTTTTCTGTGTGACTTATTTCAGTTAGAATCATCATACCTGAATCCACTCATTATGCTGCCACGGGCCTGATGACATAGATGTCATTGCTGAGTGATATTGCATTGTACGTAAGTACCACAACTTCTTCATCCATTTTTCACTTTCTGCGATATTGAACTTGTACCGTAAACGAGGTTCTTGTAAACAGAGCCGTCCCAAACTTTGGGGTGGCTGTGTCTTTTTGATTTTCATTTCCCTAAGCTATAGGACCATAAGTGGAAGTGCCCTAGGCTCTGTTGCTTTGTTTTTTAGATGTTTCAGGAAACACCATACACTTCTCCCGAGTGGCTGTTGGCAATTTACATCCCGCCCATCAGCATAACAAGGCTCCCAGTTCTCCATGGCCTGTCCTGCCTTTCTGGATTTTACACTTTTTTCAGATGGCCCTTTTGACCAGGGGGAATTGAGACTTCATTGTAGTGCAGATTTCCTTTGCAAGCTTGCTTGGTTGGCCAAAAAGGGCGTATGCGTTTTTTCCTGAATATATTCAGGAAAAAACGCATACGCCCTTTTTGGCCAAGTGCATCATTGTGGACGTTCTGCCTCTTTTCCTATGCTTTAAATGCAATTCCAGTCTACCTCCTGAAATCAGTTTCCTGCAATTCTGCCCCGCTTTCAAGTCCTCTTGGCAGCCTTACTTCAGTATATTTTTGGACGATAGCTGTCATTTATAACTCTGCAGGTTTGTGAATTACAGTGCCCCTGAGCTCCTTTCTTCAACTCGCTTTCTTGTGAGCTGGCCGCAACACCGCAGGATTGCTTCAGGCCCTAATCTGGTTCCGGCACGGCACGCTGAGCCTTTGGTTAATTCCTCTTCCTGGTGGGAAATGAGAGTTAAATTTGCCCGTCCAGACACCTCCAGCTAGTCTCTCATTGGTTCTCCCTATTCCTGTTCATCTTCCGCAGAAATTGCAAACTGGGCCAAACAGGAGGTTAAAGGCACTGACTCTCCAAGTCGGGAGAGTGTTAGTAAAGCGTCTGAAATGTTGCACCCGAGTACCAGGGAACGAGAACGGAGACATATTTGAAGACGTCTCCCGATCTCACGGTTGAACATACTCTGGGTTCCACATGCATGTTTTAGCTGAAGGAAGACTCCCTTACACCTGGAGAGTTGAGACCCGTGGAATGAGTACCATGCAATATGACTTCAAAGGGTCTTCATTTGCTCACCGAACCTCTCCAATCCTATCACTGCTGCGTTTATAACCCTGTACACACGCTTGATTCTCTTTCGGAGACACAGCAATCCATAGGTTTTAAGATATTTACCACTCAGGTACATTCTTAGGCGTTTAATATGGGGTGTTGAGTCCATTTCGTTGAGCAAGGAGTAGCTCTTGTCTATTCCATATTTGGCTTAAGGAACTTACTCTGTGCTCATTTCAATCTCTGGTTTTATGCAGCACCCCAACTCACCTTTCCCCTTAAGCAAGCATAAGTTGGTTTTCTAAATTTGAGACCCTGTTCTCTTTTGTAATCCAGTTCCTGTGTAGCCAAGTTTACATTCCGTGTATTAGTGATATCTTATGATGTTTCTTTTTCTGTGTGACTTCTTTCAGTTAGAATCATCATACCTGAATCCACTCATTATGCTGCTACGGGCCTGATGACATAGATGTCATTGCTGAGTGATATTGCATTGTACGTAAGTACCACAACTTCTTCATCCATTTTTCACTTTCTGCGATATTGAACTTGTACTGTAAACGAGGTTCTTGTAAACAGAGCCGTCCCAAACATTGGGGTGGCTGTGTCTTTTTGATTTTCATTTCCCTAAGCTATAGGACCATAAGTGGAAGTGCCCTAGGCTCTGTTGCTTTGTTTTTTAGATGTTTCAGGAAACACCATACACTTCTCCCGAGTGGCTGTTGGCAATTTACATCCCGCCCATCAGCATAACAAGGCTCCCAGTTCTCCATGGCCTGTCCTGCCTTTCTGGATTTTACACTTTTTTGAGATGGCCCTTTTGACCGGCGGGAAGTGAGACTTCATTGTAGTGCAGAATTCCTTTGCAAGTTTGCTTGGTTGGCCAAAAAGGGCGTATGCGTTTTTTCCTGAATATATTCAGGAAAAAACGCATACGCCCTTTTTGGCCAAGTGCATCATTGTGGACGTTCTGCCTCTTTTCCTATGCTTTAAATGCACTTCCAATCTACCTCCTGAAATCGGTTTCCTGCAATTCTGCCCCGCTTTCAAGTCCTCTTGGCAGCCTTACTTCAGTATATTTTTGGACGATAGCTGTCATTTATAACTCTGCAGTTTTGTGAATTACAGTGCCCCTGAGCTCCTTTCTTCAACTCGCTTTCTTGTGAGCTGGCCGCAACACCGCAGGATTGCTTCAGGCCCTAATCTGGTTCCGGCACGGCACGCTGAGCCTTTGGTTAATTCCTCTTCCTGGTGGGAAATGAGAGTTAAATTTGCCCGTCCAGACACCTCCAGCTAGTCTCTCATTGGTTCTCCCTATTCCTGTTCATCTTCCGCAGAAATTGCAAACTGGGCCAAACAGGAGGTTAAAGGCACTGACTCTCCAAGTCGGGAGAGTGTTAGTAAAGCGTCTGAAATGTTGCACCCGAGTACCAGGGAACGAGAACGGAGACATATTTGAAGACGTCTCCCGATCTCACGGTTGAACATACTCTGGGTTCCACATGCATGTTTTAGCTGAAGGAAGACTCCCTTACACCTGGAGAGTTGAGACCCGTGGAATGAGTACCATGCAATATGACTTCAAAGGGTCTTCATTTGCTCACCGAACCTCTCCAATCCTATCACTGCTGCGTTTATGCCCCTGTACACACGCTTGATTCTCTTTCGGAGACATAGCAATCCATAGGTTTTAAGATACTTACTAGTCAGGTACATTCTTAGGCGTTTAATATGGGGTGTTGAGTTCATTTCGTTGAGCAAGGAGTAGCTCTTGTGTATTCCATATTTGGCTTAAGGAACTTTATCTGTGCTCATTTCAATCTCTGGTTTTATGCAGCACCCCAACTCACCTTTCCCCTTAAGCAAGCATAAGTTGGTTTTCTAAATTTGAGACCCTGTTCTCTTTTGTAATCCAGTTCCTGTGTAGCCAAGTTTACATTTTGTGTATTAGTGATATCTTATGATGTTTCTTTTTCTGTGGGACTTATTTCAGTTAGAATCATCATACCTGAATCCACTCATTATGCTGCTACGGGCCTGATGACATAGATGTCATTGCTGAGTGATATTGCATTGTACGTAAGTACCACAACTTCTTCATCCATTTTTCACTTTCTGCGATATTGAACTTGTACCGTAAACGAGGTTCTTGTAAACAGAGCCGTCCCAAACTTTGGGGTGGCTGTGTCTTTTTGATTTTCCTTTCCCTAAGCTATAGGACCATAAGTGGAAGTGCCCTAGGCTCTGTTGCTTTGTTTTTTAGACGTTTCAGGAAACACCATACACTTCTCCCGAGTGGCTGTTGGCAATTTACATCCCGCCCATAAGCATAACAAGGTTCCCAGTTCTCCATGGACTGTCCTGCCTTTCTGGATTTTACACTTTTTTCAGATGGCCCTTTTGACCGGGGGGAAGTGAGACTTCATTGTAGTGCAGATTTCCTTTGCAAGCTTGCTTGGTTGGCCAAAAAGGGCGCATGCGTTTTTTCCTGAATATATTCAGGAAAAAACGCATAAGCCCCTTTTGGCCAAGTGCATCATTGTGGACGTTCTGCCTCTTTTCCTATGCTTTAAATGCAATTCCAGTCTACCTCCTGAAATTGGTTTCCTGCAATTCTGCCCAGCTTTCAAGTCCTCTTGGCAGCCTTACTTCAGTATATTTTTGGATGATAGCTGTCATTTATAACTCTGCAGGTTTGTGAATTACAGTGCCCCTGAGCTCCTTTCTTCAACTCGCTTTCTTGTGAGCTGGCCGCAACACCGCAGGATTGCTTCAGGCCCTAATCTGGTTCCGGCACGGCACGCTGAGCCTTTGGTTAATTCCTCCTCCTGGTGGGAAATGAGAGTTAAATTTGCCCGTCCAGACACCTCCAGCTTGTCTCTCATTGTTTCTCCCTATTCCTGTTCTTCTTCCGCAGAAACTGCAAACTGGGCCAAACAGGAGGTTAAAGGCACTGACTCTCCAAGTCGGGAGAGTGTTAGTAAAGCGTCTGGAATGTTGCACCCGAGTACCAGGGGACGAGAACGGAGATATATTTGAAGACGTCTCCCGATCACATGGTTGATCATACTCTGGATTCCACATGCATGTTTTAGCTGAAGGAAGAATCCCTTAAACCTGGAGAGTTGAGACCCGTGGAATGGGTACCATGCAATATGACTTCAAAGGGTCTTCATTTGCTCACCGAACCTCTCCAATCCTATCACTGCTGCGTTTATGCCCCTGTACACACGCTTGATTCTCTTTCGGAGACATAGCAATCCATAGGTTTTAAGATACTTACTAGTCAGGTACATTCTTAGGCGTTTAATATGGGGTGTTGAGTCCATTTCGTTGAGCAAGGAGTAGCTCTTGTCTATTCCATATTTGGCTTAAGGAACTTACTCTGTGCTCATTTCAATCTCTGGTTTTATGCAGCACCCCAACTCACCTTTCCCCTTAAGCAAGCATAAGTTGGTTTTCTAAATTTGAGACCCTGTTCTGTTTTGTAATCCAGTTCCTGTGTAGCCAAGTTTACATTCCGTGTATTAGTGATATCTTATGATGTTTCTTTTTCTGTGTGACTTATTTCAGTTAGAATCATCATACCTGAATCCACTCATTATGCTGCTACGGGCCTGATGACCTAGATGTCACTGCTGAGTGATATTGCATTGTACGTAAGTACCACAACTTCTTCATCCATTTTTCACTTTCTGCCATATTGAACTTGTACCGTAAACGAGGTTCTTGTAAACAGAGCCGTCCCAAACTTTGGGGTGGCTGTGTCGTTTTGATTTTCCTTTCCCTAAGCTATAGGACCATAAGTGGAAGTGCCCTAGGCTCTGTTGCTTTGTTTTTTAGATGTTTCAGGAAACACCATACACTTCTCCCGAGTGGCTGTTGGCAATTTACATCCCGCCCATCAGCATAACAAGGCTCCCAGTTCTCCATGGCCTGTCCTGCCTTTCTGGATTCTACACTTTTTTCAGATGGCCCTTTTGACCGGGGGGAATTGAGACTTCATTGTAGTGCAGATTTCCATTGCGAGCTTGCTTGGTTGGCCAAAAAGGGCGTATGCGTTTTTTCCTGAATATATTCAGGAAAAAACGCATACGCCCTTTTTGGCCAAGTGCATCATTGTGGACGTTCTGCCTCTTTTCCTATGCTTTCAATGCAATTCCAGCCTACCTCCTGAAATCAGTTTCCTGCAATTCTGCCACGCATTCAAGTCCTCTTGGCAGCCTTACTTCAGTATATTTTTGGACGATAGCTGTCATTTATAACTCTGCAGGTTTGTGAATTACAGTGCCCCTGAGCTCCTTTCTTCATCTCGCTTTCTTGTGAGCTGGCCGCAACACCGCAGGATTGCTTCAGGCCCTAATCTGGTTCCGGCACAGCACGCTGAGCCTTTGGTTAATTCCTCTTCCTGGTGGGAAATGAGAGTTAAATTTGCCCGTCCAGACACCTCCAGCTAGTCTCTCATTGGTTCTCCCTATTCCTGTTCATCTTCTGCAGAAATTGCAAACTGGGCCAAACAGGAGGTTAAAGGCACTGACTCTCCAAGTCGGGAGAGTGTTAGTAAAGCGTCTGAAATGTTGCACCCGAGTACTAGGGGACGAGAACGGAGACATATTTGAAGACGTCTCCCGATCACATGGTTGATTATACTCTGGATTCCACATGCATGTTTTAGCTGAAGGAAGAATCCCTTAAACCTGGAGAGTTGAGACCCGTGGAATGGGTACCATGCAATATGACTTCAAAGGGTCTTCATTTGCTCACCGAACCTCTCCAATCCTATCACTGCTGCGTTTATGCCCCTGTACACATGCTTGATTCCCTTTCGGAGACATAGCAATCCATAGGTTTTAAGTTACTTACAAGTCAGGTACATTCTTAGCCATTTAATATGGGGTGTTGAGTCCATTTCGTTGAGCAAGGAGTAGCTCTTGTCTATTCCATATTTGGCTTAAGGAACTTTGTCTGTGCTCATTTCAATCTCTGGTTTTATGCAGCACCCCAACTCACCTTTCCCCTTAAGCAAGCATAAGTTGGTTTTCTACATTTGAGACCCTGTTCTCTTTTGTAATCCAGTTCCTGTGTAGCCAAGTTTACATTCCGTGTATTAGTGATATCTTATGATGTTTCTTTTTCTGTGTGACTTATTTCAGTTAGAATCATCATACCTGAATCCACTCATTATGCTGCTACGGGCCTGATGACATAGATGTCATTGCTGAGTGATATTGGATTGTACGTAAGTACCACAACTTCTTCATCCATTTTTCACTTTCTGCGATATTGAACTTGTACTGTAAACGAGGTTCTTGTAAACAGAGCCGTCCCAAACTTTGGGGTGGCTGTGTCTTTTTGATTTTCATTTCCCTAAGCTATAGGACCATAAGTGGAAGTGCCCTAGGCTCTGTTGCTTTGTTTTTTAGATGTTTCAGGAAACACCATACACTTCTCCCGAGTGGCTGTTGGCAATTTACATCCCGCCCATCAGCATAACAAGGCTCCCAGTTCTCCATGGCCTGTCCTGCCTTTCTGGATTTTACACTTTTTTCAGATGGCCCTTTTGACCGGGGGGAAGTGAGACTTCATTGTAGTGCAGATTTCCTTTGCAAGCTTGCTTGGTTGGCCAAAAAGGGCATATGCGTTTTTTCCTGAATATATTCAGGAAAAAACGCATACGCCCTTTTTGGCCAAGTGCATCATTGTGGACGTTCTGCCTCTTTTCCTATGCTTTAAATACAATTCCAGTCTACCTCCTGAAATCAGTTTCCTGCAATTCTGCCCCGCATTCAAGTCCTCTTGGCAGCCTTACTTCAGTATATTTTTGGACGATAGCTGTCATTTATAACTCTGCAGGTTTGTGAATTACAGTGCCCCTGAGCTCCTTTCTTCAACTCGCTTTCTTGTGAGCTGGCCGCAACACCGCAGGATTGCTTCAGGCCCTAATCTGGTTCCGGCACGGCACGCTGAGCCTTTGGTTAATTCCTCTTCCTGGTGGGAAATGAGAGTTAAATTTGCCCGTCCAGACACCTCCAGCTAGTCTCTCATTGGTTCTCCCTATTCCTGTTTGTCTTCCGCAGAATTGCAAACTGGGCCAAACAGGAGGTTAAAGGCACTGACTCTCCAAGTCGGGAGAGTGTTAGTAAAGCGTCTGGAATGTTGCACCCAAGTACCAGGGGACGAGAACGGAGACATATTTGAAGACGTCTCCCGATCACACGGTTGATCATACTCTGCGTTCCACATGCATGTTTTAGCTGAAGGAAGAATCCCTGAAACCTGGAGAGTTGAGACCCGTGGAATGGGTACCATGCAATATGACTTCAAAGGGTCTTCATTTGCTCACCGAACCTCTCCAATCCTATCACTGCTGCGTTTATGCCCCTGTACACACGCTTGATTCTCTTTCGGAGACATAGCAATCCATAGGTTTTAAGATACTTACTGGTCAGGTACATTCTTAGGCGTTTAATGTGGGGTGTTGAGTCCATTTCGTTGAGCAAGGAGTAGCTCTTGTCTATTCCATATTTGGCTTAAGGAACTTTATCTGTGCTCATTTCAATCTCTGGTTTTATGCAGAACCCCAACTCACCTTTCCCCTTAAGCAAGCATAAGTTGGTTTTCTACATTTGAGACCCTGTTCTCTTTTGTAATCCAGTTCCTGTGTAGCCAAGTTTACATTCCGTGTATTAGTGATATCTTATGATGTTTCTTTTTCTGTGTGACTTATTTCAGTTAGAATCATCATACCTCAATCCACTCATTATGCTGCTACGGGCCTGATGACATAGATGTCATTGCTGCGTGATATTGCATTGTACGTAAGTACCACAACTTCTTCATCCATTTTTCACTTTCTGCGATATTGAACTTGTACCGTAAACGAGGTTCTTGTAAACAGAGCCGTCCCAAACTTTGGGGTGGCTGTGTCTTTTTGATTTTCATTTCCCTAAGCTATAGGACCATAAGTGGAAGTGCCCTAGGCTCTGTTGCTTTGTTTTTTAGATGTTTCAGGAAACACCATACACTTCTACCAAGCGGCTGTTGGCAATTTACATCCCGCCCATCAGCATAACAAGGCTCCCAGTTCTCCATGGCCTGTCCTGCCTTTCTGGATTTTACACTTTTTTCAGATGGCCCTTTTGACCGGGGGGAAGTGAGACTTCATTGTAGTGCAGATTTCCTTTGCAAGCTTGCTTGGTTGGCCAAAAAGGGCGTATGCGTTTTTTCCTGAATATATTCAGGAAAAAACGCATACGCCCTTTTTGGCCAAGTGCATCATTGTAGACGTTCTGCCTCTTTTCCTATGCTTTAAATGCAATTCCAGTCTACCTCCTGAAATCGGTTTCCTGCAATTCTGCCCCGCTTTCAAGTCCTCTTGGCAGCCTTACTTCAGTATATTTTTGGAGGATAGCTGTCATTTATAACTCTGCAGGTGTTTGAATTACAGTGCCTCTGAGCTCCTTTCTTCAACTCGCTTTCTTGTGAGCTGGCCGCAACACCGAAGGAGTGCTTCAGGCCCTAATCTGGTTCCGGCACGGCACGCTGAGCCTTTGGTTAATTCCTCTTCCTGGTGGGAAATGAGAGTTAAATTTGCCCGTCCAGACACCTCCAGCTAGTCTCTCATTGGTTCTCCCTATTCCTGTTCATGTTCCGCAGAAATTGCAAACTGGGCCAAACAGGAGGTTAAAGGCACTGACTCTCCAAGTCGGGAGAGTGTTAGTAAAGCATCTGGAATGTTGCACCCGAGTACCAGGGGACGAGAACGGAGATGTATTTGAAGACGTCTCCAGATCACACGGTTGATCATACTCTGGGTTCCACATGCATGTTTAAGCTGAAGGAAGAATCCCTGAAACCTGGAGAGTTGAGACCCGTGGAATGGGTACCATGCAATATGACTTCAAAGGGTCTTCATTTGCTCACCGAACCTCTCCAATCCTATCACTGCTGCGTTTATGCCCCTGTACACACGCTTGATTCTCTTTCGGAGACATAGCAATCCATAGGTTTTAAGATACTTACTAGTCAGGTATATTCTTAGGCGTTTAATATGGGGTGTTGAGTCCATTTCGTTGAGCAAGGAGTAGCTCTTGTCTATTCCATATTTGGCTTAAGGAACTTTATCTGTGCTCATTTCAATCTCTGGTTTTATGCAGCACCCCAACTCACCTTTCCCCTTAAGCAAGCATAAGTTGGTTTTCTAAATTTGAGACCCTGTTCTGTTTTGTAATCCAGTTCCTGTGTAGACAAGTTTACATTCCGTGTATTAGTGATATCTTATGATGTTTCTTTTTCTGTGGGACTTATTTCAGTTAGAATCATCATACCTGAATCCACTCATTATGCTGCTATGGGCCTGATGACATAGATGTCATTGTTGAGTGATATTGCATTGTACGTAAGTACCACAACTTCTTCATCCATTTTTCACTTTCTGCGATATTGAACTTGTACCGTAAACGAGGTTCTTGTAAACAGAGCCATCCCAAACTTTGGGGTGGCCGTGTCTTTTTGATTTTCATTTCCCTAAGCTATAGGACCATAAGTGGAAGTGCCCTAGGCTCTGTTGCTTTGTTTTTTAGATGTTTCAGGAAACACCATACACTTCTCCCGAGCGGCTGTTGGCAATTTACATCCCGCCCATCAGCATAACAAGGCTCCCAGTTCTCCATGGCCTGTCCTGCCTTTCTGGATTTTACACTTTTTTCAGATGGCCCTTTTGACTGGGGGTAATTGAGACTTCATTGTAGTGCAGATTTCCATTGCAAGCTTGCTTGGTTGGCCAAAAAGGGCGTATGCGTTTTTTCCTGAATATATTCAGGAAAAAACGCATACGCCCTTTTTGGCCAAGTGCATCATTGTGGACGTTCTGCCTCTTTTCCTATGCTTTAAATGCAATTCCAGTCTACCTCCTGAGATCAGTTTCCTGCAATTCTGCCCCGCATTCAAGTCCTCTTGTCAGCCTTACTTTAGTATATTTTTGGTCGATAGCTGTCATTTATAACTCTGCAGTTTTGTGAATTACAGTGCCCCTGAGCTCCTTTCTTCAACTCGCTTTCTTGTGAGCTGGCCGCAACACCGCAGGAGTGCTTCAGGCCCTAATCTGGTTCCGGCACGGCACGCTGAGCCTTTGGTTAATTCCGGTTCCTGGTGGGAAATGAGAGTTAAATTTGCCCGTCCAGACACCTCCAGCTAGTCTCTCATTGGTTCTCCCTATTCCTGTTCATCTTCTGCAGAAATTGCAAACTGGGCCAAACAGGAGGTTAAAGGCACTGACTCTCCAAGTCGGGAGAGTGTTAGTAAAGCGTCTGGAATGTTGCACCCAAGTACCAGGGGACGAGAACGGAGACATATTTGAACACGTCTCCCGATCACACGGTTGATCATACTCTGGGTTCCACATGCATGTTTTAGCTAAAGGAAGATTCCCTGAAACCTGGAGAGTTGAGACCCGTGGAATGGGTACCATGCAATATGACTTCAAATGGTCTTCATTTGCTCACCGAACCTCTCCAATCCTATCACTGCTGCGTTTATGCCCCTCTACACACGCTTGATTCCCTTTCGGAGACATAGCAATCCATAGGTTTTGAGATACTTACTAGTCAGGTACATTCTTAGGCGTTTAATATGGGGTGTTGAGTCCATTTCGTTGAGCAAGGAGTAGCTCTTGTCTATTCCATATTTGGCTTAAGGAACTTACTCTGTGCTCATTTCAATCTCTGGTTTTATGCAGCACCCCAACTCACCTTTCCCCTTAAGCAAGCATAAGTTGGTTTTCTAAATTTGAGACCCTGTTCTGTTTTGTAATCCAGTTCCTGTGTAGCCAAGTTTACATTCCATGTATTAGTGATATCTTATGATGTTTCTTTTTCTGTGTGACTTATTTCAGTTAGAATCATCATACCTGAATCCACTCATTATGCTGCTACGGGCCTGAAGACATAGATGTCATTGCTGAGTGATATTGGATTGTACGTAAGTACCACAACTTCTTCATCCATTTTTCACTTTCTGCGATATTGAACTTGTACCATAAACGAGGTTCTTGTAAACAGAGCCGTCCCAAACTTTGGGGTGGCTGTGTCGTTTTGATTTTCATTTCCCTAAGCTATAGGACCATAAGTGGAAGTGCCCTAGGCTCTGTTGCTTTGTTTTTTAGATGTTTCAGGAAACACCATACACTTCTCCCGAGTGGCTGTTGGCAATTTACATCCCGCCCATCAGCATAACAAGGCTCCCAGTTCTCCATGGCCTGTCCTGCCTTTCTGGATTTTACACTTTTTTCAGATGGCCCTTTTGACCAGGGAGAATTGAGACTTCATTGTAGTGCAGATTTCCTTTGCAAGCTTGCTTGGTTGGCCAAAAAGGGCGTATGCGTTTTTTCCTGAATATATTCAGGAAAAAACGCATACGCCCTTTTTGGCCAAGTGCATCATTGTGGACGTTCTGCCTCTTTTCCTATGCTTTAAATGCAATTCCAGTCTACCTCCTGAAATCAGTTTCCTGCAATTCTGCCACGCATTCAAGTCCTCTTGGCAGCCTTACTTCAGTATATTTTTGGACGATAGCTGTCATTTATAACTCTGCAGGTTTGTGAATTACAGTGCCCCTGAGCTCCTTTCTTCAACTCGCTTTCTTGTGAGCTGGCCGCAACACCGCAGGATTGCTTCAGGCCCTATTCTGGTTCCGGCACAGCACGCTGAGCCTTTGGTTAATTCCTCTTCCTGGTGGGAAATGAGATTTAAATTTGCCCGTCCAGACACCTCCAGCTAGTCTCTCATTGGTTCTCCCTATTCCTGTTCATCTTCTGCAGAAATTGCAAACTGGGCCAAACAGGAGGTTAAAGGCACTGACTCTCCAAGTCAGGAGAGTGTTAGTAAAGCGTCTGGAATGTTGCACCCGAGTACCAGGGGACGAGAATGTAGACATATTTGAACACGTCTCCCGATCACACGATTGATCATACTCTGGGTTCCACATGCATGTTTTAGCTGAAGGAAGAATCCCTTAAACCTGGAGAGTTGAGACCGTGAAATGGGTACCATGCAATATGACTTCAAAGGGTCTTCATTTGCTCACCGAACCTCTCCAATCCTATCACTGCTGCGTTTATGCCCCTGTACACACGCTTGATTCTCTTTCGGAGACATAGCAATCCATAGGTTTTAAGATACTTACTGGTCAGGTACATTCGTAGGCGTTTAATGTGGGGTGTTGAGTCCAGTTCGTTGAGCAAGGAGTAGCTCTTGTCTATTCCATATTTGGCTTAAGGAACTTTATCTGTGCTCATTTCAATCTCTGGTTTTATGCAGCACCCCAACTCACCTTTCCCCTTAAGCAAGCATAAGTTGGTTTTCTAAATTTGAGACCCTGTTCTGTTTTGTAATCCAGACCCTGTGTAGCCAAGTTTACATTCCGTGTATTAGTGATATCTTATGATGTTTCTTTCTCTGTGTGACTTCTTTCAGTTAGAATCATCATACCTGAATCCACTCATTATGCTGCTACGGGCCTGATGACATAGATGTCATTGCTGAGTGATATTGCATTGTACGTAAGTACCACAACTTCTTCATCCATTTTTCACTTTCTGCGATATTGAACTTGTACCGTAAACGAGGTTCTTGTAAACAGAGCTGTCCCAAACTTTCGGGTGGCTGTGTCTTTTTGATTTTCATTTCCCTAATCTATAGGACTATAAGTGGAAGTGCCCTAGGCTCTGTTGCTTTGTTTTTTAGATGTTTCAGGAAACACCATACACTTCTCCCCAGTGGCTGTTGGCAATTTACATCTCGCCCATCAGCATAACAAAGCTCCCAGTTCTCCATGGCCTGTCCTGCCTTTCTGGATTTTACACTTTTTTCAGATGGCCCTTGTGACCGGGGGGAATTGAGACTTCATTGTAGTGCAGATTTCCTTTGCAAGCTTGCTTGGTTGGCCAAAAAGGGCGTATGCGTTTTTTCCTGAATATATTCAGGAAAAAACGCATACGCCCTTTTTGGCCAAGTGCATCATTGTGGACGTTCTGCCTCTTTTCCTATGCTTTAAATGCAATTCCAGTCTACCTCCTGAAATCGGATTCCTGCAATTCTGCCCCGCTTTCAACTCCTCTTGGCAGCCTTACTTCAGTATGTTTTTGGACGATAGCTGTCATTTATAACTCTGCAGGTTTGTGAATTACAGTGCCCCTGAGCTCCTTTCTTCAACTCGCTTTCTTGTGAGCTGGCCGCAACACCGCAGGATTGCTTCAGGCCCTAATCTGGTTCCGGCACGGCACGCTGAGCCTTTGGTTAATTCCTCTTCCTGGTGGGAAATGAGAGTTAAATTTGCTCGTACAGACACCTCCAGCTAGTCTCTCATTGGTTCTCCCTATTCCTGTTCATCTTCCGCAGAAATTGCAAACTGGGCCAAACAGGAGGTTAAAGGCACTGACTCTCCAAGTCGGGAGAGTGTTAGTAAAGCATCTGGAATGTTGCACCCAAGTACCAGGGGACGAGAATGGAGACATATTTGAACACGTCCCCCGATCACACGGTTGATCATACTCTGGGTTCCACATGCATGTTTTAGCTGAAGGAAGAATCCCTGAAACCTGGAGAGTTGAGACCCGTGGAATGGGTACCATGCAATATGACTTCAAAGGGTCTTCATTTGCTCACCGAACCTCTCCAATCCTATCACTGCTGCGTTTATGCCCCTGTACAGACGCTTGATTCTGTTTCGGAGACATAGCAATCCATAGGTTTTAAGATACTTTCTAGTCAGGTACATTCTTAGGCGTTTAATATGGGGTGTTGAGTCCATTTCGTTGAGCAAGGAGTAGCTCTTGTCTATTCCATATTTGGCTTAAGGAACTTTATCTGTGCTCATTTCAATCTCTGGTTTTATGCAGCACCCCAACTCACCTTTCCCCTTAAGCAAGCATAAGTTGGTTTTCTACATTTGAGACCCTGTTCTCTTTTGTAATCCAGTTCCTGTGTAGCCAAGTTTACATTCCGTGTATTAGTGATATCTTATGATGTTTCTTTTTCTGTGTGACTTATTTCAGTTAGAATCATCATACCTGAATCCACTCATTATGCTGCCACGGGCCTGATGACATAGATGTCATTGCTGAGTGATATTGCATTGTACGTAAGTACCACAACTTCTTCATCCATTTTTCACTTTCTGCGATATTGAACTTGTACCGTAAACGAGGTTCTTGTAAACAGAGCCGTCCCAAACTTTGGGGTGGCTGTGTCTTTTTGATTTTCATTTCCCTAAGCTATAGGACCATAAGTGGAAGTGCCCTAGGCTCTGTTGCTTTGTTTTTTAGATGTTTCAGGAAACACCATACACTTCTCCCGAGTGGCTGTTGGCAATTTACATCCCGCCCATCAGCATAACAAGGCTCCCAGTTCTCCATGGCCTGTCCTGCCTTTCTGGATTTTACACTTTTTTCAGATGGCCCTTTTGACCAGGGGGAATTGAGACTTCATTGTAGTGCAGATTTCCTTTGCAAGCTTGCTTGGTTGGCCAAAAAGGGCGTATGCGTTTTTTCCTGAATATATTCAGGAAAAAACGCATACGCCCTTTTTGGCCAAGTGCATCATTGTGGACGTTCTGCCTCTTTTCCTATGCTTTAAATGCAATTCCAGTCTACCTCCTGAAATCGGATTCCTGCAATTCTGCCCCGCTTTCAAGTCCTCTTGGCAGCCTTACTTCAGTATATTTTTGGACGATAGCTGTCATTTATAACTCTGCAGGTTTGTGAATTACAGTGCCCCTGAGCTCCTTTCTTCAACTCGCTTTCTTGTGAGCTGGCCGCAACACCGCAGGATTGCTTCAGGCCCTAATCTGGTTCCGGCACGGCACGCTGAGCCTTTGGTTAATTCCTCTTCCTGGTGGGAAATGAGAGTTAAATTTGCCCGTCCAGACACCTCCAGCTAGTCTCTCATTGGTTCTCCCTATTCCTGTTTGTCTTCCGCAGAATTGCAAACTGGGCCAAACAGGAGGTTAAAGGCACTGACTCTCCAAGTCGGGAGAGTGTTAGTAAAGCGTCTGAAATGTTGCACCCGAGTACCAGGGAACGAGAACGGAGACATATTTGAAGACGTCTCCCGATCTCACGGTTGAACATACTCTGGGTTCCACATGCATGTTTTAGCTGAAGGAAGACTCCCTTACACCTGGAGAGTTGAGACCCGTGGAATGAGTACCATGCAATATGACTTCAAAGGGTCTTCATTTGCTCACCGAACCTCTCCAATCCTATCACTGCTGCGTTTATAACCCTGTACACACGCTTGATTCTCTTTCGGAGACACAGCAATCCATAGGTTTTAAGATATTTACCACTCAGGTACATTCTTAGGCGTTTAATATGGGGTGTTGAGTCCATTTCGTTGAGCAAGGAGTAGCTCTTGTCTATTCCATATTTGGCTTAAGGAACTTACTCTGTGCTCATTTCAATCTCTGGTTTTATGCAGCACCCCAACTCACCTTTCCCCTTAAGCAAGCATAAGTTGGTTTTCTAAATTTGAGACCCTGTTCTCTTTTGTAATCCAGTTCCTGTGTAGCCAAGTTTACATTCCGTGTATTAGTGATATCTTATGATGTTTCTTTTTCTGTGTGACTTCTTTCAGTTAGAATCATCATACCTGAATCCACTCATTATGCTGCTACGGGCCTGATGACATAGATGTCATTGCTGAGTGATATTGCATTGTACGTAAGTACCACAACTTCTTCATCCATTTTTCACTTTCTGCGATATTGAACTTGTACTGTAAACGAGGTTCTTGTAAACAGAGCCGTCCCAAACATTGGGGTGGCTGTGTCTTTTTGATTTTCATTTCCCTAAGCTATAGGACCATAAGTGGAAGTGCCCTAGGCTCTGTTGCTTTGTTTTTTAGATGTTTCAGGAAACACCATACACTTCTCCCGAGTGGCTGTTGGCAATTTACATCCCGCCCATCAGCATAACAAGGCTCCCAGTTCTCCATGGCCTGTCCTGCCTTTCTGGATTTTACACTTTTTTCAGATGGCCCTTTTGACCGGCGGGAAGTGAGAGTTCATTGTAGTGCAGAATTCCTTTGCAAGTTTGCTTGGTTGGCCAAAAAGGGCGTATGCGTTTTTTCCTGAATATATTCAGGAAAAAACGCATACGCCCTTTTTGGCCAAGTGCATCATTGTGGACGTTCTGCCTCTTTTCCTATGCTTTAAATGCACTTCCAATCTACCTCCTGAAATCGGTTTCCTGCAATTCTGCCCCGCTTTCAAGTCCTCTTGGCAGCCTTACTTCAGTATATTTTTGGACGATAGCTGTCATTTATAACTCTGCAGTTTTGTGAATTACAGTGCCCCTGAGCTCCTTTCTTCAACTCGCTTTCTTGTGAGCTGGCCGCAACACCGCAGGATTGCTTCAGGCCCTAATCTGGTTCCGGCACGGCACGCTGAGCCTTTGGTTAATTCCTCTTCCTGGTGGGAAATGAGAGTTAAATTTGCCCGTCCAGACACCTCCAGCTAGTCTCTCATTGGTTCTCCCTATTCCTGTTCATCTTCCGCAGAAATTGCAAACTGGGCCAAACAGGAGGTTAAAGGCACTGACTCTCCAAGTCGGGAGAGTGTTAGTAAAGCGTCTGAAATGTTGCACCCGAGTACCAGGGAACGAGAACGGAGACATATTTGAAGACGTCTCCCGATCTCACGGTTGAACATACTCTGGGTTCCACATGCATGTTTTAGCTGAAGGAAGACTCCCTTACACCTGGAGAGTTGAGACCCGTGGAATGAGTACCATGCAATATGACTTCAAAGGGTCTTCATTTGCTCACCGAACCTCTCCAATCCTATCACTGCTGCGTTTATGCCCCTGTACACACGCTTGATTCTCTTTCGGAGACATAGCAATCCATAGGTTTTAAGATACTTACTAGTCAGGTACATTCTTAGGCGTTTAATATGGGGTGTTGAGTTCATTTCGTTGAGCAAGGAGTAGCTCTTGTGTATTCCATATTTGGCTTAAGGAACTTTATCTGTGCTCATTTCAATCTCTGGTTTTATGCAGCACCCCAACTCACCTTTCCCCTTAAGCAAGCATAAGTTGGTTTTCTAAATTTGAGACCCTGTTCTCTTTTGTAATCCAGTTCCTGTGTAGCCAAGTTTACATTTTGTGTATTAGTGATATCTTATGATGTTTCTTTTTCTGTGGGACTTATTTCAGTTAGAATCATCATACCTGAATCCACTCATTATGCTGCTACGGGCCTGATGACATAGATGTCATTGCTGAGTGATATTGCATTGTACGTAAGTACCACAACTTCTTCATCCATTTTTCACTTTCTGCGATATTGAACTTGTACCGTAAACGAGGTTCTTGTAAACAGAGCCGTCCCAAACTTTGGGGTGGCTGTGTCTTTTTGATTTTCCTTTCCCTAAGCTATAGGACCATAAGTGGAAGTGCCCTAGGCTCTGTTGCTTTGTTTTTTAGACGTTTCAGGAAACACCATACACTTCTCCCGAGTGGCTGTTGGCAATTTACATCCCGCCCATAAGCATAACAAGGTTCCCAGTTCTCCATGGACTGTCCTGCCTTTCTGGATTTTACACTTTTTTCAGATGGCCCTTTTGACCGGGGGGAAGTGAGACTTCATTGTAGTGCAGATTTCCTTTGCAAGCTTGCTTGGTTGGCCAAAAAGGGCGCATGCGTTTTTTCCTGAATATATTCAGGAAAAAACGCATAAGCCCCTTTTGGCCAAGTGCATCATTGTGGACGTTCTGCCTCTTTTCCTATGCTTTAAATGCAATTCCAGTCTACCTCCTGAAATTGGTTTCCTGCAATTCTGCCCCGCTTTCAAGTCCTCTTGGCAGCCTTACTTCAGTATATTTTTGGATGATAGCTGTCATTTATAACTCTGCAGGTTTGTGAATTACAGTGCCCCTGAGCTCCTTTCTTCAACTCGCTTTCTTGTGAGCTGGCCGCAACACCGCAGGATTGCTTCAGGCCCTAATCTGGTTCCGGCACGGCACGCTGAGCCTTTGGTTAATTCCTCCTCCTGGTGGGAAATGAGAGTTAAATTTGCCCGTCCAGACACCTCCAGCTTGTCTCTCATTGTTTCTCCCTATTCCTGTTCTTCTTCCGCAGAAACTGCAAACTGGGCCAAACAGGAGGTTAAAGGCACTGACTCTCCAAGTCGGGAGAGTGTTAGTAAAGCGTCTGGAATGTTGCACCCGAGTACCAGGGGACGAGAACGGAGATATATTTGAAGACGTCTCCCGATCACACGGTTGATCATACTCTGGATTCCACATGCATGTTTTAGCTGAAGGAAGAATCCCTTAAACCTGGAGAGTTGAGACCCGTGGAATGGGTACCATGCAATATGACTTCAAAGGGTCTTCATTTGCTCACCGAACCTCTCCAATCCTATCACTGCTGCGTTTATGCCCCTGTACACACGCTTGATTCTCTTTCGGAGACATAGCAATCCATAGGTTTTAAGATACTTACTAGTCAGGTACATTCTTAGGCGTTTAATATGGGGTGTTGAGTCCATTTCGTTGAGCAAGGAGTAGCTCTTGTCTATTCCATATTTGGCTTAAGGAACTTACTCTGTGCTCATTTCAATCTCTGGTTTTATGCAGCACCCCAACTCACCTTTCCCCTTAAGCAAGCATAAGTTGGTTTTCTAAATTTGAGACCCTGTTCTGTTTTGTAATCCAGTTCCTGTGTAGCCAAGTTTACATTCCGTGTATTAGTGATATCTTATGATGTTTCTTTTTCTGTGTGACTTATTTCAGTTAGAATCATCATACCTGAATCCACTCATTATGCTGCTACGGGCCTGATGACCTAGATGTCACTGCTGAGTGATATTGCATTGTACGTAAGTACCACAACTTCTTCATCCATTTTTCACTTTCTGCCATATTGAACTTGTACCGTAAACGAGGTTCTTGTAAACAGAGCCGTCCCAAACTTTGGGGTGGCTGTGTCGTTTTGATTTTCCTTTCCCTAAGCTATAGGACCATAAGTGGAAGTGCCCTAGGCTCTGTTGCTTTGTTTTTTAGATGTTTCAGGAAACACCATACACTTCTCCCGAGTGGCTGTTGGCAATTTACATCCCGCCCATCAGCATAACAAGGCTCCCAGTTCTCCATGGCCTGTCCTGCCTTTCTGGATTCTACACTTTTTTCAGATGGCCCTTTTGACCGGGGGGAATTGAGACTTCATTGTAGTGCAGATTTCCATTGCGAGCTTGCTTGGTTGGCCAAAAAGGGCGTATGCGTTTTTTCCTGAATATATTCAGGAAAAAACGCATACGCCCTTTTTGGCCAAGTGCATCATTGTGGACGTTCTGCCTCTTTTCCTATGCTTTCAATGCAATTCCAGCCTACCTCCTGAAATCAGTTTCCTGCAATTCTGCCACGCATTCAAGTCCTCTTGGCAGCCTTACTTCAGTATATTTTTGGACGATAGCTGTCATTTATAACTCTGCAGGTTTGTGAATTACAGTGCCCCTGAGCTCCTTTCTTCATCTCGCTTTCTTGTGAGCTGGCCGCAACACCGCAGGATTGCTTCAGGCCCTAATCTGGTTCCGGCACAGCACGCTGAGCCTTTGGTTAATTCCTCTTCCTGGTGGGAAATGAGAGTTAAATTTGCCCGTCCAGACACCTCCAGCTAGTCTCTCATTGGTTCTCCCTATTCCTGTTCATCTTCTGCAGAAATTGCAAACTGGGCCAAACAGGAGGTTAAAGGCACTGACTCTCCAAGTCGGGAGAGTGTTAGTAAAGCGTCTGAAATGTTGCACCCGAGTACTAGGGGACGAGAACGGAGACATATTTGAAGACGTCTCCCGATCACATGGTTGATTATACTCTGGATTCCACATGCATGTTTTAGCTGAAGGAAGAATCCCTTAAACCTGGAGAGTTGAGACCCGTGGAATGGGTACCATGCAATATGACTTCAAAGGGTCTTCATTTGCTCACCGAACCTCTCCAATCCTATCACTGCTGCGTTTATGCCCCTGTACACATGCTTGATTCCCTTTCGGAGACATAGCAATCCATAGGTTTTAAGTTACTTACAAGTCAGGTACATTCTTAGCCATTTAATATGGGGTGTTGAGTCCATTTCGTTGAGCAAGGAGTAGCTCTTGTCTATTCCATATTTGGCTTAAGGAACTTTGTCTGTGCTCATTTCAATCTCTGGTTTTATGCAGCACCCCAACTCACCTTTCCCCTTAAGCAAGCATAAGTTGGTTTTCTACATTTGAGACCCTGTTCTCTTTTGTAATCCAGTTCCTGTGTAGCCAAGTTTACATTCCGTGTATTAGTGATATCTTATGATGTTTCTTTTTCTGTGTGACTTATTTCAGTTAGAATCATCATACCTGAATCCACTCATTATGCTGCTACGGGCCTGATGACATAGATGTCATTGCTGAGTGATATTGGATTGTACGTAAGTACCACAACTTCTTCATCCATTTTTCACTTTCTGCGATATTGAACTTGTACTGTAAACGAGGTTCTTGTAAACAGAGCCGTCCCAAACTTTGGGGTGGCTGTGTCTTTTTGATTTTCATTTCCCTAAGCTATAGGACCATAAGTGGAAGTGCCCTAGGCTCTGTTGCTTTGTTTTTTAGATGTTTCAGGAAACACCATACACTTCTCCCGAGTGGCTGTTGGCAATTTACATCCCGCCCATCAGCATAACAAGGCTCCCAGTTCTCCATGGCCTGTCCTGCCTTTCTGGATTTTACACTTTTTTCAGATGGCCCTTTTGACCGGGGGGAAGTGAGACTTCATTGTAGTGCAGATTTCCTTTGCAAGCTTGCTTGGTTGGCCAAAAAGGGCATATGCGTTTTTTCCTGAATATATTCAGGAAAAAACGCATACGCCCTTTTTGGCCAAGTGCATCATTGTGGACGTTCTGCCTCTTTTCCTATGCTTTAAATACAATTCCAGTCTACCTCCTGAAATCAGTTTCCTGCAATTCTGCCCCGCATTCAAGTCCTCTTGGCAGCCTTACTTCAGTATATTTTTGGACGATAGCTGTCATTTATAACTCTGCAGGTTTGTGAATTACAGTGCCCCTGAGCTCCTTTCTTCAACTCGCTTTCTTGTGAGCTGGCCGCAACACCGCAGGATTGCTTCAGGCCCTAATCTGGTTCCGGCACGGCACGCTGAGCCTTTGGTTAATTCCTCTTCCTGGTGGGAAATGAGAGTTAAATTTGCCCGTCCAGACACCTCCAGCTAGTCTCTCATTGGTTCTCCCTATTCCTGTTTGTCTTCCGCAGAATTGCAAACTGGGCCAAACAGGAGGTTAAAGGCACTGACTCTCCAAGTCGGGAGAGTGTTAGTAAAGCGTCTGGAATGTTGCACCCAAGTACCAGGGGACGAGAACGGAGACATATTTGAAGACGTCTCCCGATCACACGGTTGATCATACTCTGCGTTCCACATGCATGTTTTAGCTGAAGGAAGAATCCCTGAAACCTGGAGAGTTGAGACCCGTGGAATGGGTACCATGCAATATGACTTCAAAGGGTCTTCATTTGCTCACCGAACCTCTCCAATCCTATCACTGCTGCGTTTATGCCCCTGTACACACGCTTGATTCTCTTTCGGAGACATAGCAATCCATAGGTTTTAAGATACTTACTGGTCAGGTACATTCTTAGGCGTTTAATGTGGGGTGTTGAGTCCATTTCGTTGAGCAAGGAGTAGCTCTTGTCTATTCCATATTTGGCTTAAGGAACTTTATCTGTGCTCATTTCAATCTCTGGTTTTATGCAGAACCCCAACTCACCTTTCCCCTTAAGCAAGCATAAGTTGGTTTTCTACATTTGAGACCCTGTTCTCTTTTGTAATCCAGTTCCTGTGTAGCCAAGTTTACATTCCGTGTATTAGTGATATCTTATGATGTTTCTTTTTCTGTGTGACTTATTTCAGTTAGAATCATCATACCTCAATCCACTCATTATGCTGCTACGGGCCTGATGACATAGATGTCATTGCTGCGTGATATTGCATTGTACGTAAGTACCACAACTTCTTCATCCATTTTTCACTTTCTGCGATATTGAACTTGTACCGTAAACGAGGTTCTTGTAAACAGAGCCGTCCCAAACTTTGGGGTGGCTGTGTCTTTTTGATTTTCATTTCCCTAAGCTATAGGACCATAAGTGGAAGTGCCCTAGGCTCTGTTGCTTTGTTTTTTAGATGTTTCAGGAAACACCATACACTTCTACCAAGCGGCTGTTGGCAATTTACATCCCGCCCATCAGCATAACAAGGCTCCCAGTTCTCCATGGCCTGTCCTGCCTTTCTGGATTTTACACTTTTTTCAGATGGCCCTTTTGACCGGGGGGAAGTGAGACTTCATTGTAGTGCAGATTTCCTTTGCAAGCTTGCTTGGTTGGCCAAAAAGGGCGTATGCGTTTTTTCCTGAATATATTCAGGAAAAAACGCATACGCCCTTTTTGGCCAAGTGCATCATTGTAGACGTTCTGCCTCTTTTCCTATGCTTTAAATGCAATTCCAGTCTACCTCCTGAAATCGGTTTCCTGCAATTCTGCCCCGCTTTCAAGTCCTCTTGGCAGCCTTACTTCAGTATATTTTTGGAGGATAGCTGTCATTTATAACTCTGCAGGTGTTTGAATTACAGTGCCTCTGAGCTCCTTTCTTCAACTCGCTTTCTTGTGAGCTGGCCGCAACACCGAAGGAGTGCTTCAGGCCCTAATCTGGTTCCGGCACGGCACGCTGAGCCTTTGGTTAATTCCTCTTCCTGGTGGGAAATGAGAGTTAAATTTGCCCGTCCAGACACCTCCAGCTAGTCTCTCATTGGTTCTCCCTATTCCTGTTCATGTTCCGCAGAAATTGCAAACTGGGCCAAACAGGAGGTTAAAGGCACTGACTCTCCAAGTCGGGAGAGTGTTAGTAAAGCATCTGGAATGTTGCACCCGAGTACCAGGGGACGAGAACGGAGATGTATTTGAAGACGTCTCCAGATCACACGGTTGATCATACTCTGGGTTCCACATGCATGTTTAAGCTGAAGGAAGAATCCCTGAAACCTGGAGAGTTGAGACCCGTGGAATGGGTACCATGCAATATGACTTCAAAGGGTCTTCATTTGCTCACCGAACCTCTCCAATCCTATCACTGCTGCGTTTATGCCCCTGTACACACGCTTGATTCTCTTTCGGAGACATAGCAATCCATAGGTTTTAAGATACTTACTAGTCAGGTATATTCTTAGGCGTTTAATATGGGGTGTTGAGTCCATTTCGTTGAGCAAGGAGTAGCTCTTGTCTATTCCATATTTGGCTTAAGGAACTTTATCTGTGCTCATTTCAATCTCTGGTTTTATGCAGCACCCCAACTCACCTTTCCCCTTAAGCAAGCATAAGTTGGTTTTCTAAATTTGAGACCCTGTTCTGTTTTGTAATCCAGTTCCTGTGTAGACAAGTTTACATTCCGTGTATTAGTGATATCTTATGATGTTTCTTTTTCTGTGGGACTTATTTCAGTTAGAATCATCATACCTGAATCCACTCATTATGCTGCTATGGGCCTGATGACATAGATGTCATTGTTGAGTGATATTGCATTGTACGTAAGTACCACAACTTCTTCATCCATTTTTCACTTTCTGCGATATTGAACTTGTACCGTAAACGAGGTTCTTGTAAACAGAGCCATCCCAAACTTTGGGGTGGCCGTGTCTTTTTGATTTTCATTTCCCTAAGCTATAGGACCATAAGTGGAAGTGCCCTAGGCTCTGTTGCTTT
The DNA here is from genome assembly GCF_963455315.2 of Globicephala melas. Lineage (NCBI taxonomy): Eukaryota > Metazoa > Chordata > Mammalia > Artiodactyla > Delphinidae > Globicephala > Globicephala melas. The sequence goes on along the minus strand of NW_027207273.1, from coordinate 376,043 downwards.
GTTTTTTAGATGTTTCAGGAAACACCATACACTTCTCCCGAGCGGCTGTTGGCAATTTACATCCCGCCCATCAGCATAACAAGGCTCCCAGTTCTCCATGGCCTGTCCTGCCTTTCTGGATTTTACACTTTTTTCAGATGGCCCTTTTGACTGGGGGTAATTGAGACTTCATTGTAGTGCAGATTTCCATTGCAAGCTTGCTTGGTTGGCCAAAAAGGGCGTATGCGTTTTTTCCTGAATATATTCAGGAAAAAACGCATACGCCCTTTTTGGCCAAGTGCATCATTGTGGACGTTCTGCCTCTTTTCCTATGCTTTAAATGCAATTCCAGTCTACCTCCTGAGATCAGTTTCCTGCAATTCTGCCCCGCATTCAAGTCCTCTTGTCAGCCTTACTTTAGTATATTTTTGGTCGATAGCTGTCATTTATAACTCTGCAGTTTTGTGAATTACAGTGCCCCTGAGCTCCTTTCTTCAACTCGCTTTCTTGTGAGCTGGCCGCAACACCGCAGGAGTGCTTCAGGCCCTAATCTGGTTCCGGCACGGCACGCTGAGCCTTTGGTTAATTCCGGTTCCTGGTGGGAAATGAGAGTTAAATTTGCCCGTCCAGACACCTCCAGCTAGTCTCTCATTGGTTCTCCCTATTCCTGTTCATCTTCTGCAGAAATTGCAAACTGGGCCAAACAGGAGGTTAAAGGCACTGACTCTCCAAGTCGGGAGAGTGTTAGTAAAGCGTCTGGAATGTTGCACCCAAGTACCAGGGGACGAGAACGGAGACATATTTGAACACGTCTCCCGATCACACGGTTGATCATACTCTGGGTTCCACATGCATGTTTTAGCTAAAGGAAGAATCCCTGAAACCTGGAGAGTTGAGACCCGTGGAATGGGTACCATGCAATATGACTTCAAATGGTCTTCATTTGCTCACCGAACCTCTCCAATCCTATCACTGCTGCGTTTATGCCCCTCTACACACGCTTGATTCCCTTTCGGAGACATAGCAATCCATAGGTTTTGAGATACTTACTAGTCAGGTACATTCTTAGGCGTTTAATATGGGGTGTTGAGTCCATTTCGTTGAGCAAGGAGTAGCTCTTGTCTATTCCATATTTGGCTTAAGGAACTTACTCTGTGCTCATTTCAATCTCTGGTTTTATGCAGCACCCCAACTCACCTTTCCCCTTAAGCAAGCATAAGTTGGTTTTCTAAATTTGAGACCCTGTTCTGTTTTGTAATCCAGTTCCTGTGTAGCCAAGTTTACATTCCATGTATTAGTGATATCTTATGATGTTTCTTTTTCTGTGTGACTTATTTCAGTTAGAATCATCATACCTGAATCCACTCATTATGCTGCTACGGGCCTGAAGACATAGATGTCATTGCTGAGTGATATTGGATTGTACGTAAGTACCACAACTTCTTCATCCATTTTTCACTTTCTGCGATATTGAACTTGTACCATAAACGAGGTTCTTGTAAACAGAGCCGTCCCAAACTTTGGGGTGGCTGTGTCGTTTTGATTTTCATTTCCCTAAGCTATAGGACCATAAGTGGAAGTGCCCTAGGCTCTGTTGCTTTGTTTTTTAGATGTTTCAGGAAACACCATACACTTCTCCCGAGTGGCTGTTGGCAATTTACATCCCGCCCATCAGCATAACAAGGCTCCCAGTTCTCCATGGCCTGTCCTGCCTTTCTGGATTTTACACTTTTTTCAGATGGCCCTTTTGACCAGGGAGAATTGAGACTTCATTGTAGTGCAGATTTCCTTTGCAAGCTTGCTTGGTTGGCCAAAAAGGGCGTATGCGTTTTTTCCTGAATATATTCAGGAAAAAACGCATACGCCCTTTTTGGCCAAGTGCATCATTGTGGACGTTCTGCCTCTTTTCCTATGCTTTAAATGCAATTCCAGTCTACCTCCTGAAATCAGTTTCCTGCAATTCTGCCACGCATTCAAGTCCTCTTGGCAGCCTTACTTCAGTATATTTTTGGACGATAGCTGTCATTTATAACTCTGCAGGTTTGTGAATTACAGTGCCCCTGAGCTCCTTTCTTCAACTCGCTTTCTTGTGAGCTGGCCGCAACACCGCAGGATTGCTTCAGGCCCTATTCTGGTTCCGGCACAGCACGCTGAGCCTTTGGTTAATTCCTCTTCCTGGTGGGAAATGAGATTTAAATTTGCCCGTCCAGACACCTCCAGCTAGTCTCTCATTGGTTCTCCCTATTCCTGTTCATCTTCTGCAGAAATTGCAAACTGGGCCAAACAGGAGGTTAAAGGCACTGACTCTCCAAGTCAGGAGAGTGTTAGTAAAGCGTCTGGAATGTTGCACCCGAGTACCAGGGGACGAGAATGTAGACATATTTGAACACGTCTCCCGATCACACGATTGATCATACTCTGGGTTCCACATGCATGTTTTAGCTGAAGGAAGAATCCCTTAAACCTGGAGAGTTGAGACCGTGAAATGGGTACCATGCAATATGACTTCAAAGGGTCTTCATTTGCTCACCGAACCTCTCCAATCCTATCACTGCTGCGTTTATGCCCCTGTACACACGCTTGATTCTCTTTCGGAGACATAGCAATCCATAGGTTTTAAGATACTTACTGGTCAGGTACATTCGTAGGCGTTTAATGTGGGGTGTTGAGTCCAGTTCGTTGAGCAAGGAGTAGCTCTTGTCTATTCCATATTTGGCTTAAGGAACTTTATCTGTGCTCATTTCAATCTCTGGTTTTATGCAGCACCCCAACTCACCTTTCCCCTTAAGCAAGCATAAGTTGGTTTTCTAAATTTGAGACCCTGTTCTGTTTTGTAATCCAGACCCTGTGTAGCCAAGTTTACATTCCGTGTATTAGTGATATCTTATGATGTTTCTTTCTCTGTGTGACTTCTTTCAGTTAGAATCATCATACCTGAATCCACTCATTATGCTGCTACGGGCCTGATGACATAGATGTCATTGCTGAGTGATATTGCATTGTACGTAAGTACCACAACTTCTTCATCCATTTTTCACTTTCTGCGATATTGAACTTGTACCGTAAACGAGGTTCTTGTAAACAGAGCTGTCCCAAACTTTCGGGTGGCTGTGTCTTTTTGATTTTCATTTCCCTAATCTATAGGACTATAAGTGGAAGTGCCCTAGGCTCTGTTGCTTTGTTTTTTAGATGTTTCAGGAAACACCATACACTTCTCCCCAGTGGCTGTTGGCAATTTACATCTCGCCCATCAGCATAACAAAGCTCCCAGTTCTCCATGGCCTGTCCTGCCTTTCTGGATTTTACACTTTTTTCAGATGGCCCTTGTGACCGGGGGGAATTGAGACTTCATTGTAGTGCAGATTTCCTTTGCAAGCTTGCTTGGTTGGCCAAAAAGGGCGTATGCGTTTTTTCCTGAATATATTCAGGAAAAAACGCATACGCCCTTTTTGGCCAAGTGCATCATTGTGGACGTTCTGCCTCTTTTCCTATGCTTTAAATGCAATTCCAGTCTACCTCCTGAAATCGGATTCCTGCAATTCTGCCCCGCTTTCAACTCCTCTTGGCAGCCTTACTTCAGTATGTTTTTGGACGATAGCTGTCATTTATAACTCTGCAGGTTTGTGAATTACAGTGCCCCTGAGCTCCTTTCTTCAACTCGCTTTCTTGTGAGCTGGCCGCAACACCGCAGGATTGCTTCAGGCCCTAATCTGGTTCCGGCACGGCACGCTGAGCCTTTGGTTAATTCCTCTTCCTGGTGGGAAATGAGAGTTAAATTTGCTCGTACAGACACCTCCAGCTAGTCTCTCATTGGTTCTCCCTATTCCTGTTCATCTTCCGCAGAAATTGCAAACTGGGCCAAACAGGAGGTTAAAGGCACTGACTCTCCAAGTCGGGAGAGTGTTAGTAAAGCATCTGGAATGTTGCACCCAAGTACCAGGGGACGAGAATGGAGACATATTTGAACACGTCCCCCGATCACACGGTTGATCATACTCTGGGTTCCACATGCATGTTTTAGCTGAAGGAAGAATCCCTGAAACCTGGAGAGTTGAGACCCGTGGAATGGGTACCATGCAATATGACTTCAAAGGGTCTTCATTTGCTCACCGAACCTCTCCAATCCTATCACTGCTGCGTTTATGCCCCTGTACAGACGCTTGATTCTGTTTCGGAGACATAGCAATCCATAGGTTTTAAGATACTTTCTAGTCAGGTACATTCTTAGGCGTTTAATATGGGGTGTTGAGTCCATTTCGTTGAGCAAGGAGTAGCTCTTGTCTATTCCATATTTGGCTTAAGGAACTTTATCTGTGCTCATTTCAATCTCTGGTTTTATGCAGCACCCCAACTCACCTTTCCCCTTAAGCAAGCATAAGTTGGTTTTCTACATTTGAGACCCTGTTCTCTTTTGTAATCCAGTTCCTGTGTAGCCAAGTTTACATTCCGTGTATTAGTGATATCTTATGATGTTTCTTTTTCTGTGTGACTTATTTCAGTTAGAATCATCATACCTGAATCCACTCATTATGCTGCCACGGGCCTGATGACATAGATGTCATTGCTGAGTGATATTGCATTGTACGTAAGTACCACAACTTCTTCATCCATTTTTCACTTTCTGCGATATTGAACTTGTACCGTAAACGAGGTTCTTGTAAACAGAGCCGTCCCAAACTTTGGGGTGGCTGTGTCTTTTTGATTTTCATTTCCCTAAGCTATAGGACCATAAGTGGAAGTGCCCTAGGCTCTGTTGCTTTGTTTTTTAGATGTTTCAGGAAACACCATACACTTCTCCCGAGTGGCTGTTGGCAATTTACATCCCGCCCATCAGCATAACAAGGCTCCCAGTTCTCCATGGCCTGTCCTGCCTTTCTGGATTTTACACTTTTTTCAGATGGCCCTTTTGACCAGGGGGAATTGAGACTTCATTGTAGTGCAGATTTCCTTTGCAAGCTTGCTTGGTTGGCCAAAAAGGGCGTATGCGTTTTTTCCTGAATATATTCAGGAAAAAACGCATACGCCCTTTTTGGCCAAGTGCATCATTGTGGACGTTCTGCCTCTTTTCCTATGCTTTAAATGCAATTCCAGTCTACCTCCTGAAATCGGATTCCTGCAATTCTGCCCCGCTTTCAAGTCCTCTTGGCAGCCTTACTTCAGTATATTTTTGGACGATAGCTGTCATTTATAACTCTGCAGGTTTGTGAATTACAGTGCCCCTGAGCTCCTTTCTTCAACTCGCTTTCTTGTGAGCTGGCCGCAACACCGCAGGATTGCTTCAGGCCCTAATCTGGTTCCGGCACGGCACGCTGAGCCTTTGGTTAATTCCTCTTCCTGGTGGGAAATGAGAGTTAAATTTGCCCGTCCAGACACCTCCAGCTAGTCTCTCATTGGTTCTCCCTATTCCTGTTTGTCTTCCGCAGAATTGCAAACTGGGCCAAACAGGAGGTTAAAGGCACTGACTCTCCAAGTCGGGAGAGTGTTAGTAAAGCGTCTGAAATGTTGCACCCGAGTACCAGGGAACGAGAACGGAGACATATTTGAAGACGTCTCCCGATCTCACGGTTGAACATACTCTGGGTTCCACATGCATGTTTTAGCTGAAGGAAGACTCCCTTACACCTGGAGAGTTGAGACCCGTGGAATGAGTACCATGCAATATGACTTCAAAGGGTCTTCATTTGCTCACCGAACCTCTCCAATCCTATCACTGCTGCGTTTATAACCCTGTACACACGCTTGATTCTCTTTCGGAGACACAGCAATCCATAGGTTTTAAGATATTTACCACTCAGGTACATTCTTAGGCGTTTAATATGGGGTGTTGAGTCCATTTCGTTGAGCAAGGAGTAGCTCTTGTCTATTCCATATTTGGCTTAAGGAACTTACTCTGTGCTCATTTCAATCTCTGGTTTTATGCAGCACCCCAACTCACCTTTCCCCTTAAGCAAGCATAAGTTGGTTTTCTAAATTTGAGACCCTGTTCTCTTTTGTAATCCAGTTCCTGTGTAGCCAAGTTTACATTCCGTGTATTAGTGATATCTTATGATGTTTCTTTTTCTGTGTGACTTCTTTCAGTTAGAATCATCATACCTGAATCCACTCATTATGCTGCTACGGGCCTGATGACATAGATGTCATTGCTGAGTGATATTGCATTGTACGTAAGTACCACAACTTCTTCATCCATTTTTCACTTTCTGCGATATTGAACTTGTACTGTAAACGAGGTTCTTGTAAACAGAGCCGTCCCAAACATTGGGGTGGCTGTGTCTTTTTGATTTTCATTTCCCTAAGCTATAGGACCATAAGTGGAAGTGCCCTAGGCTCTGTTGCTTTGTTTTTTAGATGTTTCAGGAAACACCATACACTTCTCCCGAGTGGCTGTTGGCAATTTACATCCCGCCCATCAGCATAACAAGGCTCCCAGTTCTCCATGGCCTGTCCTGCCTTTCTGGATTTTACACTTTTTTCAGATGGCCCTTTTGACCGGCGGGAAGTGAGAGTTCATTGTAGTGCAGAATTCCTTTGCAAGTTTGCTTGGTTGGCCAAAAAGGGCGTATGCGTTTTTTCCTGAATATATTCAGGAAAAAACGCATACGCCCTTTTTGGCCAAGTGCATCATTGTGGACGTTCTGCCTCTTTTCCTATGCTTTAAATGCACTTCCAATCTACCTCCTGAAATCGGTTTCCTGCAATTCTGCCCCGCTTTCAAGTCCTCTTGGCAGCCTTACTTCAGTATATTTTTGGACGATAGCTGTCATTTATAACTCTGCAGTTTTGTGAATTACAGTGCCCCTGAGCTCCTTTCTTCAACTCGCTTTCTTGTGAGCTGGCCGCAACACCGCAGGATTGCTTCAGGCCCTAATCTGGTTCCGGCACGGCACGCTGAGCCTTTGGTTAATTCCTCTTCCTGGTGGGAAATGAGAGTTAAATTTGCCCGTCCAGACACCTCCAGCTAGTCTCTCATTGGTTCTCCCTATTCCTGTTCATCTTCCGCAGAAATTGCAAACTGGGCCAAACAGGAGGTTAAAGGCACTGACTCTCCAAGTCGGGAGAGTGTTAGTAAAGCGTCTGAAATGTTGCACCCGAGTACCAGGGAACGAGAACGGAGACATATTTGAAGACGTCTCCCGATCTCACGGTTGAACATACTCTGGGTTCCACATGCATGTTTTAGCTGAAGGAAGACTCCCTTACACCTGGAGAGTTGAGACCCGTGGAATGAGTACCATGCAATATGACTTCAAAGGGTCTTCATTTGCTCACCGAACCTCTCCAATCCTATCACTGCTGCGTTTATGCCCCTGTACACACGCTTGATTCTCTTTCGGAGACATAGCAATCCATAGGTTTTAAGATACTTACTAGTCAGGTACATTCTTAGGCGTTTAATATGGGGTGTTGAGTTCATTTCGTTGAGCAAGGAGTAGCTCTTGTGTATTCCATATTTGGCTTAAGGAACTTTATCTGTGCTTATTTCAATCTCTGGTTTTATGCAGCACCCCAACTCACCTTTCCCCTTAAGCAAGCATAAGTTGGTTTTCTAAATTTGAGACCCTGTTCTCTTTTGTAATCCAGTTCCTGTGTAGCCAAGTTTACATTTTGTGTATTAGTGATATCTTATGATGTTTCTTTTTCTGTGGGACTTATTTCAGTTAGAATCATCATACCTGAATCCACTCATTATGCTGCTACGGGCCTGATGACATAGATGTCATTGCTGAGTGATATTGCATTGTACGTAAGTACCACAACTTCTTCATCCATTTTTCACTTTCTGCGATATTGAACTTGTACCGTAAACGAGGTTCTTGTAAACAGAGCCGTCCCAAACTTTGGGGTGGCTGTATCTTTTTGATTTTCCTTTCCCTAAGCTATAGGACCATAAGTGGAAGTGCCCTAGGCTCTGTTGCTTTGTTTTTTAGACGTTTCAGGAAACACCATACACTTCTCCCGAGTGGCTGTTGGCAATTTACATCCCGCCCATAAGCATAACAAGGTTCCCAGTTCTCCATGGACTGTCCTGCCTTTCTGGATTTTACACTTTTTTCAGATGGCCCTTTTGACCGGGGGGAAGTGAGACTTGATTGTAGTGCAGATTTCCTTTGCAAGCTTGCTTGGTTGGCCAAAAAGGGCGCATGCGTTTTTTCCTGAATATATTCAGGAAAAAACGCATAAGCCCCTTTTGGCCAAGAGCATCATTGTGGACGTTCTGCCTCTTTTCCTATGCTTTAAATGCAATTCCAGTCTACCTCCTGAAATTGGTTTCCTGCAATTCTGCCCCGCTTTCAAGTCCTCTTGGCAGCCTTACTTCAGTATATTTTTGGATGATAGCTGTCATTTATAACTCTGCAGGTTTGTGAATTACAGTGCCCCTGAGCTCCTTTCTTCAACTCGCTTTCTTGTGAGCTGGCCGCAACACCGCAGGATTGCTTCAGGCCCTAATCTGGTTCCGGCACGGCACGCTGAGCCTTTGGTTAATTCCTCCTCCTGGTGGGAAATGAGAGTTAAATTTGCCCGTCCAGACACCTCCAGCTTGTCTCTCATTGTTTCTCCCTATTCCTGTTCTTCTTCCGCAGAAACTGCAAACTGGGCCAAACAGTAGGTTAAAGGCACTGACTCAAAAAGTCGGGAGTGTGTTAGTAAAGCATCTGGAATGTTGCACCCGAGTAGCAGGGGACGAGAACGGAGACATATTTGAACACGTCTCCCGATCACACGGTTGATCATACTCTGGGTTCCACATGCATGTTTTAGCTGAAGGAAGAATCCCTTACACCTGGAGAGTTGAGACCCGTGGAATGGGTACCATGCAATATGACTTCAAAGGGTCTTCATTTGCTCACCGAACCTCTCCAATCCTATCACTGCTGCGTTTATGCCCCTGTACACATGCTTGATTCCCTTTTGGAGACATAGCAAACCATAGGTTTTAAGATACTTACTAGTCAGGTACATTCTTAGGCGTTTAATATGGGGTGTTGAGTTCATTTCGTTGAGCAAGGAGTAGCTCTTGTGTATTCCATATTTGGCTTAAGGAACTTTATCTGTGCTCATTTCAATCTCTGGTTTTATGCAGCACCGCAACTCACCTTTCCCCTTAAGCAAGCATAAGTTGGTTTTCTAAATTTGAGACCCTGTTCTCTTTTGTAATCTAGTTCCTGTGTAGCCAAGTTTACATTTTGTGTATTAGTGATATCTTATGATGTTTCTTTTTCTGTGTGACTTATTTCAGTTAGAATCATCATACCTGAATCCACTCATTATGCTGCTATGGGCCTGATGACATAGATGTCATTGCTGAGTGATATTGCATTGTACGTAAGTACCACAACTTCTTCATCCATTTTTCACTTTCTGCGATATTGAACTTGTACCGTAAACGAGGTTCTTGTAAACAGAGCCGTCCCAAACTTTGGGGTGGCTTTGTCTTTTTGATTTTCCTTTCCCTAAGCTATAGGACCATAAGTGGAAGTGCCCTAGGCTCTGTTGCTTTGTTTTTTAGATGTTTCACGAAACACCATACACTTCTCCCGAGTGGCTGTTGGCAATTTACATCCCGCCCATAAGCATAACAAGGTTCCCAGTTCTCCATGGACTGTCCTGCCTTTCTGGATTCTACACTTTTTTCAGATGGCCCTTTTGACCGGGGGGAAGTGAGACTTCATTGTAGTGCAGATTTCCTTTGCGAGCTTGTTTGGTTGGCCAAAAAGTGCGTATGCGTTTTTTCCAGAATATATTCAGGGTCAGGCTTCGGGGATGGGTTAGGTTTAGGGTTCGGGCTAGGGTTAGGGTTAGGGGACGGGGATGGTTTAGGGTCCAGGTGAGGGTACGACAACGCTTTAGGGATAGCGTACATGTGAGGGCGCGGGTTAGTGTCAGCGTACGGGTTAGGATTAGGGGACGGGTGAGTGTCAGGCTTCGGGGAAGGGTTAGGGTTAGGGTTCGGGCTAGGGTTAGGGTTAGGGGATGGGGACGGTTTAGGGTCCAGGTGAGGGTACGACAACGCTTTAGGGGGAGCGTACGTGTGAGGGCGCGGGTTATTGTCCGCGTATGGGTTAGGATTAGGGGACGGTTGAGGGTCAGGCTTCGGGGAAGGGTTAGGGTTAGCGTTCGGGCTAGGGTTAGGGTTAGGGGATGGGGACGGTTTAGTATCCAGGTGAGGGTACGACAACGCTTTAGGGGAAGCGTACGTGTGAGTGCATGGGTTAGTGTCAGCGTACGGGTTAGGATTAGGGGACGGGTGAGGGTCAGGCTTCGGGGAAGGGTTAGGGTTAGGATTCGGGCTAGGGTTAGGGTTAGGGGACGGGGACGGTTTAGGGTCCAGGTGAGGGTACGACAACGCTTTAGGGGGAGCGTACGTGTGAGGGCGCGGGTTATTGTCCGCGTATGGGTTAGGATTAGGGGACGGTTGAGGGTCAGGCTTCGGGGAAGGGTTAGGGTTAGGGTTCGGGCTAGGGTTAGGGTTAGGGGACGGGGACGGTTTAGGGTCCAGGTGAGGGTACGACAACGCTTTAGGGGGAGCGTACATGTGAGGGGGCGGGTTAGTGTCAGCGTACGGGTTAGGATTAGGGGACGGGTGAGGGTCAGGCTTCGGGGAAGGGTTAGGGTTAGGATTCGGGCTAGGGTTAGGGTTAGGGGACGGGGACGGTTTAGGGTCCAGGTGAGGGTACGACAACTCTTTAGGGGGAGCATACGTGTGAGGGCGCAGGTTAGTTTCAGTGTACGCGTTAGGATTAGGGGACGGCTGAGGGTCAGGCTTCGGGGAAGGGTTAGGGTTAGGCTCCGGGCTAGGGTTAGGGTTAGGGAACGGGGACGGTTTAGGGTCCAGGTGAGGGTACGACAACGCTTTAGGGGGAGCGTACGCGTGAGGGCATGGGTTAGTGTCAGCGTACGGGTTAGGATTAGGGGACGGGTGAGGGTAAGGCTTCGGGTAGGGGTTAGGGATAGGATTCGGGCTAGGGTTAGGGTTAGGGAACGGGGACGGTTTAGGGTCCAGTTGAGGGTTCGACAACGCTTTAGGGGGAGCGAACGTGTGAGGGTGCGGGTTAGTGTCATCGTACGGGTTAGGATTAGGTGACGGGTGAGGGTCAGGCTTCGGGCAAGGTTTAGGGATAGGGTTCGGGCTAGGGTTAGGGTTAGGGGACGGGGACGGTTTAGGGTCCAGGTGAGGGTACGACAACGCTTTAGGGGGAACGTACGTGTGAGGGCGCGGGTTAGTGTCAGCGTACGGGTTAGGATTAGGGGACGGGTGAGGGTCAGGCTTCGTGGAAGGGTTAGGGTTAGGGTTCGGGCTAGGGTTAGGGTTAGGGGACGGGGACGGTTTAGGGTCCAGGTGAGGGTACGACAACGCTTTAGGGGGAGCGTACGTGTGAGGGCGCGGCTTAGTGTCAGCGTACGGGTTAGGATTAGGGGACGGGTGAGGGTCAGGCTTCGGGGAAGGGTTAGGGTTAGGGTTCGGGCTAGGGTTAGGATTAGGGGACGGGGACGGTTTAGGGTCCAGGTGAGGGTAAGACAACGCTTTAGGGGGAGCGTACGTGTGAGGGCACGGGTTAGTGTCAGCGTACGGGTTAGGATTAGGGGACAGGTGAGAGTCAGGCTTCGGGGAAGGGTTAGGGTTAGGGTTCGGGCTAGGGTTAGGGTTAGGGGACGGGGACGGTTTAGGGTCCAGGTGAGGGTACGACAACGATTTAGGGGGAGCGTACGTGTGCGGGCGCGGCTTAGTGTCAGCGTACGGGTTAGGATTAGAGGACGGGTGAGGGTCAGGCTTCGGGGAAGGTTTAGGGATAGGGTTCGGGCTAGGGTTAGGGTTAGGGGACGGGGACGGTTTAGGGTCCAGGTGAGGGTACGACAACGCTTTAGGGGGAACGTACGTGTGAGGGCGCGGGTTAGTGTCAGCGTCCGTGTTAGGATTATGGGACGGGTGAGGGTCAGGCTTCGGGGAAGGGTTAGGGTTAGGGTTCGGGCTAGGGTTAGGGTTAGGGGACGGGGACGGTTTAGGGTCCAGATTAGGGTATGAAAACGCTTTAGGGGGAGCGTACATGTGAGGGCACGGGTTAGTGTCAGCGTACGGGTTAGGATTAGGGGACGGGTGAGGGTCAGGCTTCGGGGAAGGGTTAGGGTTAGGGTTCGGGCTAGGGTTAGGGTTAGGGGACGGGGACGGTTTAGGGTCCAGGTGAGGGTACGACAACGCTTTAGGGGGAGCGTACGTGTGAGGGCGCGGGTTAATGTCAGCGTACGGGTTAGGATTAGGGGACGGGGGAGGGTCAGGCTTCGGGGAATGATTAGGGTTAGGGTTCGGGCTAGGGTTAGGGTTAGGGGACGGGGACGGTTTAGGGTCCAGGTGAGGGTACGACAATGCTTTAGGGGGAGCGTACGTGTGAGGGCATGGGTTAGTGTCAGCGTACGGGTTAGGATTAGGGGACGGGTGAGGGTCAGGCTTCGGGGAAGGGTTAGGGTTAGGGTTAGGGCTAGGGTTAGGGTTAGGGGACGGGGCGGTTTAGGGTCCAGGTGAGGGTACGACAACGCTTTAGGGGGAGCATACGTGTGAGGGCGCGGGTTAGTGTCAGCGTCCGGGTTAGGATTAGGGGACGGGTGAGGGTCAGGCTTCGGGGAAGGGTTAGGGTTAGGGTTCGGGCTAGGGTTAGGGTTAGGGGACGGGGACGGTTTAGGGTCCAGGTGAGGGTATGAAAACGCTTTAGGGGGAGCGTACATGTGAGGGCCCGGGTTAGTGTCAGCGTACGGGTTAGGATTAGGGGACGGGTGAGGGTCAGGCTTCGGGGAAGGGTTAGGGTTAGGGTTCGGGCTAGGGTTAGGGCTAGGGGACGGGGACGGTTTAGGGTCCAGGTGAGGGTACCACAACGCTTTAGGGGGAGCGTACGTGTGCGGGCGCGGGTTAGTGTCAGCGTACGGGTTAGGATTAGAGGACGGGTGAGGGTCAGGCTTCGGGGAAGGTTTAGGGATAGGGTTCGGGCTAGGGTTAGGGTTAGGGGACGGGGACGGTTTAGGGTCCAGGTGAGGGTACGACAACGCTTTAGGGGGAGCGTACGTGTGAGGGCGCGGGTTAGTGTCAGCGTACGTGTTAGGATTAGGGGACGGGTGAGGGTCAGGCTTCGGGGAAGGGTTAGGGTTAGAGTTCGGGCTAGGGTTATCGTTAGGGGATGGGGACGGTTTAGGGTCCAGGTGAGGGTACGACAACGCTTTAGGGGGAGCGTACGTGTGAGGGCGCGGCTTAGTGTCAGCGTACGGGTTAGGATTAGGGGACGGGTGAGGGTCAGGCTTCGGGTAAGGGTTAGGGTTAGGGTTCGGGCTAGGGTTAGGGTTAGGGGACGGGGACGGTTTAGGGTCCAGGTGAGGGTACGACAACGCTTTAGGGGGTGCGTACGTGTGAGGGCGCGGGTTAGTGTCAGCGTACGGGTTACGATTAGGGGACGGGTGAGGGTCAGGCTTCGGGGAAGGGTTAGGGTTAGGGTTCGGGCTAGGGTTAGGGTTAGGGGACGGGGACGGTTTAGGGTCCAGGTGAGGGTACGACAACGCTTTAGGGGGAGCGTACGTGTGAGGGCGCGGGTTAGTGTCAGCGTACGGGTTAGGATTAGGGGACGGGTGAGGGTCAGGCTTCGGGGAAGGGTTAGGGTTAGGGTTCGGGCTAGGGTTAGGGTTCGGGGACGGGGACGGTTTAGGGTCCAGGTGAGGGTACGACAACGCTTTAGGGGGAGCGTACGTGTGAGGGCGCGGGTTAGTGTCAGCGTACGGGTTAGGATTAGGGGACGGGTGAGGGTCAGGCTTCGGGGAAGGGTTAGGGTTAGGGTTCGGGCTAGGGTTAGGGTTAGGGGACGGGGACGGTTTAGGGTCCAGGTGAGGGTACGACAACGCTTTAGGGGGAGCGTACGTGTGAGGGCGCGGGTTAGTGTCAGCGTACGGGTTAGGATTAGGGGACGGGTGAGGGTCAGGCTTCGGGGAAGGGTTAGGGTTAGGGTTCGGGCTAGGGTTAGGGTTAGGGGACGGGGACGGTTTAGGGTCCAGGTGAGGGTACGACAACGCTTTAGGGGGAGCGTACGTGTGAGGGCGCGGGTTAGTGTCAGCGTACGGGTTAGGATTAGGGGACGGGTGAGGGTCAGGCTTCGGGGAAGGGTTAGGGTTAGGGTTAGGGCTAGGGTTAGGGTTCGGGGACGGGGACGGTTTAGGGTCCAGGTGAGGGTATGACAACGCTTTAGGGGGAGCGTACGTGTGAGGGCGCGGGTTAGTGTCAGCGTACGGGTTAGGATTAGGGGACGGGTGAGGGTCAGGCTTCGGGGAAGGGTTAGGGTTAGGGTTCGGGCTAGGGTTAGGGTTAGGGGACGGGGACGGTTTAGGGTCTACGTGAGGGTACGACAACGCTTTAGGGGGAGCGTACGTGTGAGGGCGCGGGTTAGTGTCAGCGTACGGGTTAGGATTAGGGGACGGGTGAGGGTAAGGCTTCGGGGAAGGGTTAGGGTTAGGGTTCGGGCAAGGGTTAGGGTTAGGGGACGGGGACGGTTTAGGGTCCAGGTGAGGGTACGACAACGCTTTAGGGGGAGCGTACGTGTGAGGGCGCGGCTTAGTGTCAGCGTACGGGTTAGGATTAGGGGACGGGTGAGGGTAAGGCTTCGGGGAAGGGTTAGGGTTAAAGTTCGGGCTAGGGTTAGGGTTAGGGGACGGGGACGGTTTAGGGTCCAGGTGAGGGTACGACAACGCTTTAGGGGGCGCGTACGTGTGAGGGCGCGGGTTAGTGTCAGCGTACGGGTTAGGATTAGGGGACGGGTGAGGGTCAGGCTTCGGGGAAGGGTTAGGGTTAGGGTTCGGGCTAGGGTTAGGGTTAGGGGACGGGGACGGTTTAGGGTCCAGGTGAGGGTACGACAACGCTTTAAGGGGAGCGTACGTGTGAGGGCGCGGGTTAGTGTCAGCGTACGGGTTAGGATTAGGGGACGGGTGAGGGTCAGGCTTCGGGGAAGGGTTAGGGTTAGGGTTCGGGCTAGGGTTAGGGTTAGGGGACGGGGACGGTTTAGGGTCCAGGTGAGGGTACGACAACGCTTTAGGTGGAGCGTACGTGTGAGGGCGCGGCTTAGTGTCAGCGTACGGGTTAGGATTAGGGGACGGGTGAGGGTCAGGCTTAGGGGAAGGGTTAGGGTTAGGGTTCGGGCTAGGGTTAGGGTTAGGGGACGGGGACGGTTTAGGGTGCAGGTGAGGGTACGACAACGCTTTAGGGGGAGCGTACGTGTGAGGGCGCGGCTTAGTGTCAGCGTACGGGTTAGGATTAGGGGACGGGTGAGGGTCAGGCTTCGGGGAAGGGTTAGGGTTAGGGTTCCGGCTAGGGTTAGGGTTAGGGGACGGGGACGGTTTAGGGTCCAGGTGAGGGTACGACAACGCTTTAGGGGGAGCGTACGTGTGAGGGCGCGGGTTAGTGTCAGCGTACGGGTTAGGATTAGGGGACGGGTGAGGGTCAGGCTTCGGGGAAGAGTTAGGGTTAGGGTTCGGGCTAGGGTTAGGGTTAGGGGACGGGGACGGTTTAGGGTCCAGGTGAGGGTACGACAACGCTTTAGGGGGAGCGTACGTGTGAGGGCGCGGCTTAGTGTCAGCGTACGGGTTAGGATTAGGGGACGGGTGAGGGTCAGGCTTCGGGAAAGGGTTAGGGTTAGGGTTCGGGCTAGGGTTAGGGTTAGGGGACGGGGACGGTTTAGGGTCCAGGTGAGGGTACGACAACGCTTTAGGGGGAGCGTACGTGTGAGGGCTCGGGTTAGCGTCAGCGTACGGGTTAGGATTAGGGGACGGGTGAGGGTCAGGCTTCGGGGAAGGGTTAGGGTTAGGGTTCGGGCTAGGGTTAGGGTTAGGGTACGGGGAAGGTTTAGGGTCCAGGTGAGGGTACGACAACGCTTTAGGGGGAGCGTACGTGTGAGGGCGCGGGTTAGTGTCAGCGTACGGGTTAGGATTAGGGGACGGGTGAGGGTCAGGCTTTGGGGAAGGGATAGGGTTAGGGTTCGGGCTAGGGTTAGGATTAGGGGCCGGGGACGGTTTAGGGTCCAGGTGAGGGTACGACAACGCTTTAGGGGGAGCGTACGTGTTAGGGCGCGGGTTAGTGTCAGCGTACGGGTTAGGATTAGGGGACGGGTGAGGGTCAGGCTTCGGGGAAGGGTTAGGGTTAGGGTTCGGGCTAGGGTTAGGGTTAGGGGACGGGGACGGTTTAGGGTCCAGGTGAGGGTACGACAACGCTTTAGTGGGAGCGTACGTGTGAGGGCGCGGGTTAGCGTCAGCGTACGGGTTAGGATTAGGGGACGGGTGAGGGTCAGGCTTCGGGGAAGGGTTAGGGTTAGGGTTCGGGCTAGGGTTAGGGTTAGGGGACGGGGACGGTTTAGGGTCCAGGTGAGGGTACGACAACGCTTTAGGGGGAGCGTACGTGTGAGGGCGCGGGTTAGTGTCAGCGTACGGGTTAGGATTAGGGGACGGGTGAGGGTCAGGCTTCGGGGAAGGGTTAGGGTTAGGGTTCGGGCTAGGGTTAGGGTTAGGGGACGGGGACGGTTTAGGGTCCAGGTGAGGGTACGACAACGCTTTAGGGGGAGCGTACGTGTGAGGGCGCGGGTTAGTGTCAGCGTACGGGTTAGGATTAGGGGACGGGTGAGGGTCAGGCTTCGGGGAAGGGTTAGGGTTAGGGTTAGGGCTAGGGTTAGGGTTCGGGGACGGGGACGGTTTAGGGTCCAGGTGAGGGTATGACAACGCTTTAGGGGGAGCGTACGTGTGAGGGCGCGGGTTAGTGTCAGCGTACGGGTTAGGATTAGGGGACGGGTGAGGGTCAGGCTTCGGGGAAGGGTTAGGGTTAGGGTTCGGGCTAGGGTTAGGGTTAGGGGACGGGGACGGTTTAGGGTCTACGTGAGGGTACGACAACGCTTTAGGGGGAGCGTACGTGTGAGGGCGCGGGTTAGTGTCAGCGTACGGGTTAGGATTAGGGGACGGGTGAGGGTAAGGCTTCGGGGAAGGGTTAGGGTTAGGGTTCGGGCAAGGGTTAGGGTTAGGGGACGGGGACGGTTTAGGGTCCAGGTGAGGGTACGACAACGCTTTAGGGGGAGCGTACGTGTGAGGGCGCGGCTTAGTGTCAGCGTACGGGTTAGGATTAGGGGACGGGTGAGGGTAAGGCTTCGGGGAAGGGTTAGGGTTAAAGTTCGGGCTAGGGTTAGGGTTAGGGGACGGGGACGGTTTAGGGTCCAGGTGAGGGTACGACAACGCTTTAGGGGGCGCGTACGTGTGAGGGCGCGGGTTAGTGTCAGCGTACGGGTTAGGATTAGGGGACGGGTGAGGGTCAGGCTTCGGGGAAGGGTTAGGGTTAGGGTTCGGGCTAGGGTTAGGGTTAGGGGACGGGGACGGTTTAGGGTCCAGGTGAGGGTACGACAACGCTTTAAGGGGAGCGTACGTGTGAGGGCGCGGGTTAGTGTCAGCGTACGGGTTAGGATTAGGGGACGGGTGAGGGTCAGGCTTCGGGGAAGGGTTAGGGTTAGGGTTCGGGCTAGGGTTAGGGTTAGGGGACGGGGACGGTTTAGGGTCCAGGTGAGGGTACGACAACGCTTTAGGTGGAGCGTACGTGTGAGGGCGCGGCTTAGTGTCAGCGTACGGGTTAGGATTAGGGGACGGGTGAGGGTCAGGCTTAGGGGAAGGGTTAGGGTTAGGGTTCGGGCTAGGGTTAGGGTTAGGGGACGGGGACGGTTTAGGGTGCAGGTGAGGGTACGACAACGCTTTAGGGGGAGCGTACGTGTGAGGGCGCGGCTTAGTGTCAGCGTACGGGTTAGGATTAGGGGACGGGTGAGGGTCAGGCTTCGGGGAAGGGTTAGGGTTAGGGTTCCGGCTAGGGTTAGGGTTAGGGGACGGGGACGGTTTAGGGTCCAGGTGAGGGTACGACAACGCTTTAGGGGGAGCGTACGTGTGAGGGCGCGGGTTAGTGTCAGCGTACGGGTTAGGATTAGGGGACGGGTGAGGGTCAGGCTTCGGGGAAGAGTTAGGGTTAGGGTTCGGGCTAGGGTTAGGGTTAGGGGACGGGGACGGTTTAGGGTCCAGGTGAGGGTACGACAACGCTTTAGGGGGAGCGTACGTGTGAGGGCGCGGCTTAGTGTCAGCGTACGGGTTAGGATTAGGGGACGGGTGAGGGTCAGGCTTCGGGAAAGGGTTAGGGTTAGGGTTCGGGCTAGGGTTAGGGTTAGGGGACGGGGACGGTTTAGGGTCCAGGTGAGGGTACGACAACGCTTTAGGGGGAGCGTACGTGTGAGGGCTCGGGTTAGCGTCAGCGTACGGGTTAGGATTAGGGGACGGGTGAGGGTCAGGCTTCGGGGAAGGGTTAGGGTTAGGGTTCGGGCTAGGGTTAGGGTTAGGGTACGGGGAAGGTTTAGGGTCCAGGTGAGGGTACGACAACGCTTTAGGGGGAGCGTACGTGTGAGGGCGCGGGTTAGTGTCAGCGTACGGGTTAGGATTAGGGGACGGGTGAGGGTCAGGCTTTGGGGAAGGGATAGGGTTAGGGTTCGGGCTAGGGTTAGGATTAGGGGCCGGGGACGGTTTAGGGTCCAGGTGAGGGTACGACAACGCTTTAGGGGGAGCGTACGTGTTAGGGCGCGGGTTAGTGTCAGCGTACGGGTTAGGATTAGGGGACGGGTGAGGGTCAGGCTTCGGGGAAGGGTTAGGGTTAGGGTTCGGGCTAGGGTTAGGGTTAGGGGACGGGGACGGTTTAGGGTCCAGGTGAGGGTACGACAACGCTTTAGTGGGAGCGTACGTGTGAGGGCGCGGGTTAGCGTCAGCGTACGGGTTAGGATTAGGGGACGGGTGAGGGTCAGGCTTCGGGGAAGGGTTAGGGTTAGGGTTCGGGCTAGGGTTAGGGTTAGGGGACGGGGACGGTTTAGGGTCCAGGTGAGGGTACGACAACACTTTAGGGGGAGCGTACGTGTGAAGGTGCGGCTTAGTGTCAGCGTACGGGTTAGGATTAGGGGACTGGTGAGGGTCAGGCTTCGGGGAAGGGTTAGGGTTAGGGTTCGGGCTAGGGTTAGGGTTAGGGGACGGGGACGGTTTAGGGTCTATGTGAGGGTACGACAACGCTTTAGGGGGAGCGTACGTGTGAGGGAGCGGGTTAGTGTCAGCGTACGGGTTAGGATTAGGGGACGGGTGAGGGTCAGGCTTCGGGGAAAGGTTAGGGTTAGGGTTCGGGCAAGGGTTAGGGTTAGGGGACGGGGACTGTTTAGGGTCCAGGTGAGGGTACGACAACGCTTTAGGGGGAGCGTACGTGTGAGGGCGCGGCTTAGTGTCAGCGTACGGGTTAGGATTAGGGGACGGGTGAGGGTAAGGCTTCGGGGAAGGGTTAGGGTTAGGGTTCGGGCTAGGGTTAGGGTTAGGGGACGGGGACGGTTTAGGGTCCAGGTGAGGGTAGGACAACGCTTTAGGGGGAGCGTACGTGTGAGGGCGCGGCTTAGTGTCAGTGTACGGGTTAGGATTAGGGGACGGGTGAGGGTCAGGCTTAGGGGAAGGGTTAGGGTTAGGGTTCGGGCTAGGGTTAGGGTTAGGGGACGGGGACGGTTTAGGGTCCAGGTGAGGGTACGACAACGCTTTAAGGGGAGCGTACGTGTGAGGGCGCGGGTTAGTGTCATCGTACGGGTTAGGATTAGGGGACGGGTGAGGGTCAGGCTTCGGGGAAGGGTTAGGGTTAGGGTTCGGGCTAGGGTTAGGGTTAGGGGACGGGGACGGTTTAGGGTCCAGGTGAGGGTACGACAACGCTTTAGGGGGAGCGTACGTGTGAGGGCGCTGCTTAGTGTCAGCGTACGGGTTAGGATTAGGGGACAGGTGAGGGTCAGGCTTCGGGGAAGGGTTAGGGTTAGGGTTCGGGCTAGGGTTAGGGTTAGGGGACGGGGACGGTTTAGGGTCCAGGTGAGGGTACGACAACGCTTTAGGGGGAGCGTACGTGTCAGGGCGCGGCTTAGTGTCAGCGTACGGTTTAGGATTAGGGGACGGGTGAGGGTCAGGCTTAGGGGAAGGGTTAGGGTTAGGGTTCGGGCTAGGGTTAGGGTTAGGGGACGGGGACGGTTTAGGGTCCAGGTGAGGGTACGACAACGCTTTAAGGGGAGCGTACGTGTGAGGGCGCGGGTTAGTGTCAGCGTACGGGTTAGGATTAGGGGACGGGTGAGGGTCAGGCTTTGGGGAAGGGTTAGGGTTAGGGTTCGGGCTAGGGTTAGGGTTAGGGGATGGGGACGGTTTAGGGTCCAGGTGAGGGTACGACAACGCTTTAGGGGGAGCGTACGTGTGAGGGCGCGGCTTCGTGTCAGCGTACGGGTTAGGATTAGGGGACGGGTGAGGGTCAGGCTTCGGGGAAGTGTTAGGGTTAGGGTTCGGGCTAGGGTTAGGGTTAGGGGACGGGGACGGTTTAGGGTCCAGGTGAGGGTACGACAACGCTTTAGGGGGAGCGTACGTGTGAGGGCGCGGGTTAGCGTCAGCGTACGGGTTAGGATTAGGGGACGGGTGAGGTTCAGGCTTCGGGGAAGGGTTCGGGTTAGGGTTCGGGCTAGGGTTAGGGTTAGGGTACGGGGAAGGTTTAGGGTCCAGGTGAGGGTACGACAACGCTTTAGGGGGAGCGTACGTGTGAGGGCGCGTGTTAGTGTCAGCGTACGGGTTAGGATTAGGGGACGGGTGAGGGTCAGGCTTTGGGGAAGGGATAGGGTTAGGGTTCGGGCTAGGGTTAGGATTAGGGGACGGGGACGGGTTAGGGTCCAGGTGAGGGTACGACAACGCTTTAGGGGGAGCGTACGTGTTAGGGCGCGGGTTAGTGTCAGCGTACGGGTTAGGATTAGGGGACGGGTGAGGGTCAGGCTTCGGGGAAGGGTTAGGGTTAGGGTTCGGGCTAGGGTTAGGGTTAGGGGACGGGGACGGTTTAGGGTCCAGGTGAGGGTACGACAACGCTTTAGGGGGAGCGTACGTGTGAGGGCGCGGGTTCGCGTCAGCGTACGGGTTAGGATTAGGGGACGGGTGAGGGTCAGGCTTCGGGGAAGGGTTAGGGTTAGGGGTCGGGCTAGGGTTAGGGTTAGGGGACGGGGACGGTTTAGGGTCCAGGTGAGGGTACGACAACGCTTTGGGGGAGCGTACGTGTGAGGGCGTGGGTTAGTGTCAGCGTACGGGTTAGGATTAGGGGACGGGTGAGGGTCAGGCTTCGGGGAAGGGTTAGGGTTAGGGTTCGGGCTAGGGTTAGGGTTAGGGGACGGGGACGGTTTAGGGTCCAGGTGAGGGTACGACAACGCTTTAGGGGGAGCGTACGTGCGAGGGCGCGGGTTAGTGTCAGCGTACGGGTTAGGATTAGGGGACGGGTGAGGGTCAGGCTTCGGGGAAGGGTTAGGGTTAGGGTTCGGGCTAGGGTTAGGGTTAGGGGACGGGGACGGTTTAGCGTCCAGGTGAGGGTACGACAACGCTTTAGGGGGAGCGTACGTGTGAGGGCACGGGTTAGCGTCAGCGTACGGGTTAGGATTAGGGGACGGGTGAGGGTCAGGCTTCGGGGAAGCGTTAGGGTTAGGGTTCGGGCTAGGGTTAGGGTTAGGGGACGGGGACGGTTTAGGGTCCAGGTGAGGGTACGACAACGCTTTAAGGGGAGCGTACGTGTGAGGGCGCGGGTTAGTGTCAGCGTACGGGTTAGGATTAGGGGACGGGTGAGGGTCAGGCTTTGGGGAAGGGTTAGGGTTAGGGTTCGGGCTAGGGTTAGGGTTAGGGGATGGGGACGGTTTAGGGTCCAGGTGAGGGTACGACAACGCTTTAGGGGGAGCGTACGTGTGAGGGCGCGGCTTCGTGTCAGCGTACGGGTTAGGATTAGGGGACGGGTGAGGGTCAGGCTTCGGGGAAGTGTTAGGGTTAGGGTTCGGGCTAGGGTTAGGGTTAGGGGACGGGGACGGTTTAGGGTCCAGGTGAGGGTACGACAACGCTTTAGGGGGAGCGTACGTGTGAGGGCGCGGGTTAGCGTCAGCGTACGGGTTAGGATTAGGGGACGGGTGAGGTTCAGGCTTCGGGGAAGGGTTCGGGTTAGGGTGTTGGCTAGGGTTAGGGTTAGGGTACGGGGAAGGTTTAGGGTCCAGGTGAGGGTACGACAACGCTTTAGGGGGAGCGTACGTGTGAGGGCGCGGGTTAGTGTCAGCGTACGGGTTAGGATTAGGGGACGGGTGAGGGTAAGGCTTCAGGGAAGGGTTAGGGTTAGGGTTCGGGCTAGGGTTAGGTTTAGGGGACGGGGACGGTTTAGGGTCCAGGTGAGGGTACGACAACGCTTTAGGGGGAGCGTACGTGTGAGGGCGCGGGTTAGCGTCAGCGTACGGGTTAGGATTAGGGGACGGGTGAGGGTCAGGATTCGGGGAAGGGTTAGGGTTAGGGTTCGGGCTAGGGTTAGGGTTAGGGGACGGGGACGGTTTAGGGTCCAGGTGAGGGTACGACAACACTTTAGGGGGAGCGTACGTGTGAAGGTGCGGCTTAGTGTCAGCGTACGGGTTAGGATTAGGGGACTGGTGAGGGTCAGGCTTCGGGGAAGGGTTAGGGTTATGGTTCGGGCTAGGGTTAGGTTTACGGGACGGGGACGGTTTAGGGTCCAGGTGAGGGTACGACAACGCTTTAGGGGGAGCGTACGTGTGAGGGCGCGGCTTAGTGTCAGCGTACGGGTTAGGATTAGGGGACGGGTGAGGGTCAGGCTTCGGGGAAGGGTTAGGGTTAGGGTTCGGGCTAGGGTTAGGTTTAGGGGACGGGGACGGTTTAGGGTCCAGGTGAGGGTACGACAACGCTTTAGGGGGAGCGTACGTGTGAGGGCGCGGCTTAGTGTCAGCGTACGGGTTAGGATTAGGGGACGGGTGAGGGTCAGGCTTCGGGGAAGGGTTAGGGTTAGGGTTCGGGCTAGGGTTGGGGTTAGGGGACGGGGACGGTTTAGGGTCCAGGTGAGGGTACGACAACGCTTTAGGGGGAGCATACGTGCGAGGGCGCGGGTTAGTGTCAGCGTACGGGTTAGGATTAGGGGACGGGTGAGGGTCAGGCTTCGGGGAAGGGTTAGGGTTAGGGTTCGGGCTAGGGTTAGGGGACGGGGACGGTTTAGCGTCCAGGTGAGGGTACGACAACGCTTTAGGGGGAGCGTACGTGTGAGGGCACGGGTTAGCGTCAGCGTACGGGTTAGGATTAGGGGACGGGTGAGGGTCAGGCTTCGGGGAAGCGTTAGGGTTAGGGTTCGGGCTAGGGTGAGGGTTAGGGGACGGGGACGGTTTAGGGTCCAGGTGAGGGTACGACAACGCTTTAGGGGGAGCGTACGTGTGAGGGCGCGGCTTAGTGTCAGCGTACGGGTTAGGATTAGGGGACTGGTGAGGGTCAGGCTTCGGGGAAGGGTTAGGGTTAGGGTTCGAGCTAGGGTTAGGGTTAGGGGACGGGGACGGTTTAGGGTCCAGGTGAGGGTACGACAACGCTTTAGGGGGAGTGTACGTGTGAGGGCGCGGGTTAGTGTCAGCGTACGGGTTAGGATTAGGGGACGGGTGAGGGTCAGGCTTTGGGGAAGGGATAGGGTTAGGGTTCGGGCTAGGGTTAGGATTAGGGGACGGGGACGGTTTAGGGTCCAGGTGAGGGTACGACAACGCTTTAGGGGGAGCGTACGTGTTAGAGCGCGGGTTAGTGTCAGCGTACGGGTTAGGATTAGGGGACGGGTGAGGGTCAGGCTTCGGGGAAGGGTTAGGGTTAGGGTTCGGGCTAGGGTTAGGGTTAGGGGACGGGGAAGGTTTAGGGTCCAGGTGAGGGTACGACAACGCTTTAGGGGGAGCGTACGTGTGAGGGCGCGGGTTAGCGTCAGCGTACGGTTTAGGATTAGGGGACGGGTGAGGGTCAGGCTTCTGGGAAGGGTTAGGGTTAGGGTTCGGGCTAGGGTTAGGGTTAGGGGACGGGGACGGTTTAGTGTCCAGGTGAGGGTACGACAACACTTTAGGGGGAGCGTACGTGTGAAGGTGCGGCTTAGTGTCAGCGTACGGGTTAGGATTAGGGGACTGGTGAGGGTCAGCCTTCGGGGAAGGGTTAGGCTTAGGGTTCGGGCTAGGGTTAGGGTTAGGGGACGGGGACGGTTTAGGGTCCAGGTGAGGGTACGACAACGCTTTAGGGGGAGCGTACGTGTGAGGGCGCGGCTTAGTGTCAGCGTACGGGTTAGGATTATGGGACGGGTGAGGGTCAGGCTTCGGGGAAGGGTTAGGGTTAGGGTTCGGGCAAGGGTTAGGGTTAGGGGACGGGGACTGTTTAGGGTCCAGGTGAGGGTACGACAACGCTTTAGGGGGAGCGTACGTGTGAGGGCGCGGCTTAGTGTCAGCGTACGGGTTAGGATTAGGGGACGGGTGAGGGTCAGGCTTCTGGGAAGGGTTAGGGTTAGGGTTCGGGCTAGGGTTAGGGTTAGGGGACGGGGACGGTTTAGGGTCCAGGTGAGGGTACGACAACGCTTTAAGGGGAGGGTACGTGTGAGGGCGCGGGTTAGTGTCAGCGTACGGGTTAGGATTAGGGGACGGGTGAGGGTCAGGCTTCGGGGAAGGGTTAGGGTTAGGGTTCGGGCTAGGGTTAGGTTTAGGGGACGGGGACGGTTTAGGGTCCAGGTGAGGGTACGACAACGCTTTAGGGGGAGCGTACGTGTGAGGGCGCGGCTTAGTGTCAGTGTACGGGTTAGGATTAGGGGACGGGTGAGGGTCAGGCTTAGGGGAAGGGTTAGGGTTAGGGTTCGGGCTAGGGTTAGGGTTAGGGGACGGGGACGGTTTAGGGTCCAGGTGAGGGTACGACAACGCTTTAAGGGGAGCGTACGTGTGAGGGCGCGGGTTAGTGTCATCGTACGGGTTAGGATTAGGGGACGGGTGAGGGTCAGGCTTCGGGGAAGGGTTAGGGTTAGGGTTCGGGCTAGGGTTAGGGTTAGGGGACGGGGACGGTTTAGGGTCCAGGTGAGGGTACGACAACGCTTTAGGGGGAGCGTACGTGTGAGGGCGCTGCTTAGTGTCAGCGTACGGGTTAGGATTAGGGGACAGGTGAGGGTCAGGCTTCGGGGAAGGGTTAGGGTTAGGGTTCGGGCTAGGGTTAGGGTTAGGGGACGGGGACGGTTTAGGGTCCAGGTGAGGGTACGACAACGCTTTAGGGGGAGCGTACGTGTGAGGGCGCGGCTTAGTGTCAGCGTACGGTTTAGGATTAGGGGACGAGTGAGGGTCAGGCTTAGGGGAAGGGTTAGGGTTAGGGTTCGGGCTAGGGTTAGGGTTAGGGGACGGGGACGGTTTAGGGTCCAGGTGAGGGTACGACAACGCTTTAAGGGGAGCGTACGTGTGAGGGCGCGGGTTAGTGTCAGCGTACGGGTTAGGATTAGGGGACGGGTGAGGGTCAGGCTTCGGGGAAGGGTTAGGGTTAGGGTTCGGGCTAGGGTTAGGGTTAGGGGACGGGGACGGTTTAGGGTCCAGGTGAGGGTACGACAACGCTTTGGGGGAGCGTACGTGTGAGGGCGTGGGTTAGTGTCAGCGTACGGGTTAGGATTAGGGGACGGGTGAGGGTCAGGCTTCGGGGAAGGGTTAGGGTTAGGGTTCGGGCTAGGGTTAGGGTTAGGGGACGGGGACGGTTTAGGGTCCAGGTGAGGGTACGACAACGCTTTAGGGGGAGCGTACGTGCGAGGGCGCGGGTTAGTGTCAGCGTACGGGTTAGGATTAGGGGACGGGTGAGGGTCAGGCTTCGGGGAAGGGTTAGGGTTAGGGTTCGGGCTAGGGTTAGGGTTAGGGGACGGGGACGGTTTAGCGTCCAGGTGAGGGTACGACAACGCTTTAGGGGGAGCGTACGTGTGAGGGCACGGGTTAGCGTCAGCGTACGGGTTAGGATTAGGGGACGGGTGAGGGTCAGGCTTCGGGGAAGCGTTAGGGTTAGGGTTCGGGCTAGGGTTAGGGTTAGGGGACGGGGACGGTTTAGGGTCCAGGTGAGGGTACGACAAAGCTTTAGGGGGAGCGTACGTGTGAGGGCGCGGCTTAGTGTCAGCGTACGGGTTAGGATTAGGGGACGGGTGAGGGTCAGGCTTCTGGGAAGGGTTAGGGTTAGGGTTCCGGCTAGGGTTAGGGTTAGGGGACGGGGACGGTTTAGGGTCCAGGTGAGGGTACGACAACGCTTTAAGGGGAGCGTACGTGTGAGGGCGCGGGTTAGTGTCAGCGTACGGGTTAGGATTAGGGGACGGGTGAGGGTAAGGCTTCAGGGAAGGGTTAGGGTTAGGGTTCGGGCTAGGGTTAGGTTTAGGGGACGGGGACGGTTTAGGGTCCAGGTGAGGGTACGACAACGCTTTAGGGGGAGCGTACGTGTGAGGGCGCGGGTTAGCGTCAGCGTACGGGTTAGGATTAGGGGACGGGTGAGGGTCAGGATTCGGGGAAGGGTTAGGGTTAGGGTTCGGGCTAGGGTTAGGGTTAGGGGACGGGGACGGTTTAGGGTCCAGGTGAGGGTACGACAACACTTTAGGGGGAGCGTACGTGTGAAGGTGCGGCTTAGTGTCAGCGTACGGGTTAGGATTAGGGGACTGGTGAGGGTCAGGCTTCGGGGAAGGGTTAGGGTTAGGGTTCGGGCTAGGGTTAGGTTTACGGGACGGGGACGGTTTAGGGTCCAGGTGAGGGTACGACAACGCTTTAGGGGGAGCGTACGTGTGAGGGCGCGGCTTAGTGTCAGCGTACGGGTTAGGATTAGGGGACGGGTGAGGGTCAGGCTTCGGGGAAGGGTTAGGGTTAGGGTTCGGGCTAGGGTTAGGTTTAGGGGACGGGGACGGTTTAGGGTCCAGGTGAGGGTACGACAACGCTTTAGGGGGAGCGTACGTGTGAGGGCGCGGCTTAGTGTCAGCGTACGGGTTAGGATTAGGGGACGGGTGAGGGTCAGGCTTCGGGGAAGGGTTAGGGTTAGGGTTCGGGCTAGGGTTGGGGTTAGGGGACGGGGACGGTTTAGGGTCCAGGTGAGGGTACGACAACGCTCTAGGGGGAGCATACGTGTGAGGGCGCGGGTTAGTGTCAGCGTACGGGTTAGGATTAGGGGACGGGTGAGGGTCAGGCTTCGGGGAAGGGTTAGGGTTAGGGTTCGGGCTAGGGTTAGGGTTAGGGGACGGGGACGGTTTAGCGTCCAGGTGAGGGTACGACAACGCTTTAGGGGGAGCGTACGTGTGAGGGCACGGGTTAGCGTCAGCGTACGGGTTAGGATTAGGGGACGGGTGAGGGTCAGGCTTCGGGGAAGCGTTAGGGTTAGGGTTCGGGCTAGGGTTAGGGTTAGGGGACGGGGACGGTTTAGGGTCCAGGTGAGGGTACGACAACGCTTTAGGGGGAGCGTACGTGTGAGGGCGCGGCTTAGTGTCAGCGTACGGGTTAGGATTAGGGGACTGGTGAGGGTCAGGCTTCGGGGAGGGTTAGGGTTAGGGTTCGAGCTAGGGTTAGGGTTAGGGGACGGGGACGGTTTAGGGTCCAGGTGAGGGTACGACAACGCTTTAGGGGGAGTGTACGTGTGAGGGCGCGGGTTAGTGTCAGCGTACGGGTTAGGATTAGGGGACGGGTGAGGGTCAGGCTTTGGGGAAGGGATAGGGTTAGGGTTCGGGCTAGGGTTAGGATTAGGGGACGGGGACGGTTTAGGGTCCAGGTGAGGGTACGACAACGCTTTAGGGGGAGCGTACGTGTTAGGGCGCGGGTTAGTGTCAGCGTACGGGTTAGGATTAGGGGACGGGTGAGGGTCAGGCTTCGGGGAAGGGTTAGGGTTAGGGTTCGGGCTAGGGTTAGGGTTAGGGGACGGGGAAGGTTTAGGGTCCAGGTGAGGGTACGACAACGCTTTAGGGGGAGCGTACGTGTGAGGGCGCGGGTTAGCGTCAGCGTACGGTTTAGGATTAGGGGACGGGTAAGGGTCAGGCTTCTGGGAAGGGTTAGGGTTAGGGTTCGGGCTAGGGTTAGGGTTAGGGGACGGGGACGGTTTAGTGTCCAGGTGAGGGTACGACAACACTTTAGGGGGAGCGTACGTGTGAAGGTGCGGATTAGTGTCAGCGTACGGGTTAGGATTAGGGGACTGGTGAGGGTCAGCCTTCGGGGAAGGGTTAGGCTTAGGGTTCGGGCTAGGGTTAGGGTTAGGGGACGGGGACGGTTTAGGGTCCAGGTGAGGGTACGACAACGCTTTAGGGGGAGCGTACGTGTGAGGGCGCGGCTTAGTGTCAGCGTACGGGTTAGGATTAGGGGACGGGTGAGGGTCAGGCTTCGGGGAAGGGTTAGGGTTAGGGTTCGGGCAAGGGTTAGGGTTAGGGGACGGGGACTGTTTAGGGTCCAGGTGAGGGTACGACAACGCTTTAGGGGGAGCGTACGTGTGAGGGCGCGGCTTAGTGTCAGCGTACGGGTTAGGATTAGGGGACGGGTGAGGGTCAGGCTTCTGGGAAGGGTTAGGGTTAGGGTTCGGGCTAGGGTTAGGGTTAGGGGACGGGGACGGTTTAGGGTCCAGGTGAGGGTACGACAACGCTTTAAGGGGAGGGTACGTGTGAGGGCGCGGGTTAGTGTCAGCGTACGGGTTAGGATTAGGGGACGGGTGAGGGTCAGGCTTCGGGGAAGGGTTAGGGTTAGGGTTCGGGCTAGGGTTAGGTTTAGGGGACGGGGACGGTTTAGGGTCCAGGTGAGGGTACGACAACGCTTTAGGGGGAGCGTACGTGTGAGGGCGCGGCTTAGTGTCAGCGTACGGGTTAGGATTAGGGGACCGGTGAGGGTCAGGCTTCGGGGAAGGGTTAGGGTTAGGGTTCGGGCTAGGGTTAGGGTTAGGGGACGGGGACGGTTTAGGGTCCAGGTGAGGGTACGACAACGCTTTAGGGGGAGCGTACGTGTGAGGGCGCGGCTTAGTGTCAGCGTACGGGTTAGGATTAGGGGACGGGTGAGGGTCAGGCTTCGGGGAAGGGTTAGGGTTAGGGTTCGGGCTACGGTTAGGGTTAGGGGACGGGGACGGTTTAGGGTCCAGGTGAGGGTACGACAACGCTTTTGGGGGAGCGTACGTGTGAGGGCGCGGGTTAGCGTCAGCGTACGGGTTAGGATTAGGGGACGGGTGAGGGTCAGGCTTCGGGGAAGGGTTAGGGTTAGGGTTCGGGCTAGGGTTAGGGGTCGGGGACGGGGACGGTTTAGGGTCCAGGTGAGGGTACGACAACGCTTTAGGGGGAGCGTACGTGTGAGGGCGCGGGTTAGTGTCAGCGTACGGGTTAGGATTAGGGGACGGGTGAGGGTCAGGCTTCGGGGAAGGGTTAGGGTTAGTGTTCGGGCTAGGGTTAGGGTTAGGGGACGGGGACGGTTTAGGGTCCAGGTGAGGGTACGACAACGCTTTAGGGGGAGCGTACGAGTGAGGGCGCGGGTTACTGTCAGCGTACGGGTTAGGATTAGGGGACGGGTGAGGGTCAGGCTTCGGGGAAGGGTTAGGGTTAGGGTTCGGGCTAGGATTAGGGTTAGGGGACGGGGACGGTTTAGGGTCCAGGTGAGGGTACGACAATGCTTTAGGGGGAGCGTACGTGTGAGGGCGCGGGTTAGTGTCAGCGTACGGGTTAGGATTAGGGGACGGGTGAGTGTCACGCTTCGGGGAAGGGTTAGGGTTAGGGTTCGGGCTAGTGTTAGGGTTAGGGGACGGGGACGGTTTAGGGTCCAGGTGAGGGTACGACAACGCTTTAGGGGGAGCGTACGTGTGAGGGCGTGGGTTAGTGTCAGCGTACGGGTTAGGGTTAGGGGACGGGTGAGGTTCAGGCTTCGGGGAAGGGTTAGGGTTAGGGTTCGGGCTAGGGTTAGGGTTAGGGGACGGGGACGGTTTAGGGCCCACGTGAGGGTACGACAACGCTTTAGGGGGAGCGTACGTGTGAGGGCGCGGGTTAGTGTTAGCGTACGGGTTAGGATTAGGGGACGGGTGAGGGTCAGGCTTCGGGGAAAAGTTAGGGTTAGGGTTCGGGCTAGGGTTAGGGTTAGGGGACGGGGACGGTTTAGAGTCCAAGTGAGGGTACGACAATGCTTTAGGGGGAGCGTACGTGTGAGGGCGCGGGTTAGTGTCAGCGTACGGGTTAGGATTAGGGGACGGGTGAGGGTCAGGCTTCGGGGAAGGGTTAGGGTTAGGGTTCGGGCTAGGGTAAGGCTTAGGGGACGGGGACGGTTTAGGGTCCAGGTGAGGGTACGACAACGCTTTAGGGGGAGCGTACGTGTGAGGGCGCGGGTTAGCGTCAGCGTACGGGTTAGGATAAGGGGACGGGTGAGGGTCAGGCTTCGGGGAAGGGTTAGGGTTAGGGTTCGGGCTAGGGTTAGGGTTAGGGGACGGGGACGGTTTAGGATCCAGGTGAGTGTTCGACAACGCTTTAGGGGGAGCGTACGTGTGAGGGCGCGGGTTAGCGTCAGCGTACGGGTTAGGATTAGGGGACGGGTGAGTGTCAGGCTTCGGGGAAGGGTTAGGGTTAGGGTTCGGGCTAGGGTTAGGGTTAGGGGACGGGGACGGTTTAGGGTGCAGGTGAGTGTACGACAACTCTTTAGGGGGAGCGTACGTGTGAGGGCGCGGGTTAGTGTCAGCGTACGGGTTAGGATTAGGGGACGGGTGAGGGTCAGGCTTCGGGGAAGGGTTAGGGTTAGGGTTCGGGCTAGGGTTAGGGTTAGGGGACGGGGACGGTTTAGGGTCCAGGTGAGGGTACGAAAACGCTTTAGGGGGAGCGTACGTGCGAGGGCGCGGGTTAGTGTCAGCGTACGGGTTAGGATTAGGGGACGGGTGAGGGTCAGGCTTCGGGGAAGGGTTAGGGTTAGGGTTCGGGCTAGGGTTAGGGGTCGGGGACGGGGACGGTTTAGGGTCCAGGTGAGGGTACGACAACGCTTTAGGGGGAGCGTACGTGTGAGGGCGCGGGTTAGTGTCAGCGTACGGGTTAGGATTAGGGGACGGGTGAGGGTCAGGCTTCGGGGAAGGGTTAGGGTTAGTGTTCGGGCTAGGGTTAGGGTTAGGGGACGGGGACGGTTTAGGGTCCAGGTGAGGGTACGACAACGCTTTAGGGGGAGCGTACGAGTGAGGGCGCGGGTTACTGTCAGCGTACGGGTTAGGATTAGGGGACGGGTGAGGGTCAGGCTTCGGGGAAGGGTTAGGGTTAGGGTTCGGGCTAGGATTAGGGTTAGGGGACGGGGACGGTTTAGGGTCCAGGTGAGGGTACGACAATGCTTTAGGGGGAGCGTACGTGTGAGGGCGCGGGTTAGTGTCAGCGTACGGGTTAGGATTAGGGGACGGGTGAGTGTCACGCTTCGGGGAAGGGTTAGGGTTAGGGTTCGGGCTAGTGTTAGGGTTAGGGGACGGGGACGGTTTAGGGTCCAGGTGAGGGTACGACAACGCTTTAGGGGGAGCGTACGTGTGAGGGCGTGGGTTAGTGTCAGCGTACGGGTTAGGGTTAGGGGACGGGTGAGGTTCAGGCTTCGGGGAAGGGTTAGGGTTAGGGTTCGGGCTAGGGTTAGGGTTAGGGGACGGGGACGGTTTAGGGCCCACGTGAGGGTACGACAACGCTTTAGGGGGAGCGTACGTGTGAGGGCGCGGGTTAGTGTTAGCGTACGGGTTAGGATTAGGGGACGGGTGAGGGTCAGGCTTCGGGGAAAAGTTAGGGTTAGGGTTCGGGCTAGGGTTAGGGTTAGGGGACGGGGACGGTTTAGAGTCCAAGTGAGGGTACGACAATGCTTTAGGGGGAGCGTACGTGTGAGGGCGCGGGTTAGTGTCAGCGTACGGGTTAGGATTAGGGGACGGGTGAGGGTCAGGCTTCGGGGAAGGGTTAGGGTTAGGGTTCGGGCTAGGGTAAGGCTTAGGGGACGGGGACGGTTTAGGGTCCAGGTGAGGGTACGACAACGCTTTAGGGGGAGCGTACGTGTGAGGGCGCGGGTTAGCGTCAGCGTACGGGTTAGGATAAGGGGACGGGTGAGGGTCAGGCTTCGGGGAAGGGTTAGGGTTAGGGTTCGGGCTAGGGTTAGGGTTAGGGGACGGGGACGGTTTAGGATCCAGGTGAGTGTTCGACAACGCTTTAGGGGGAGCGTACGTGTGAGGGCGCGGGTTAGCGTCAGCGTACGGGTTAGGATTAGGGGACGGGTGAGTGTCAGGCTTCGGGGAAGGGTTAGGGTTAGGGTTCGGGCTAGGGTTAGGGTTAGGGGACGGGGACGGTTTAGGGTGCAGGTGAGTGTACGACAACTCTTTAGGGGGAGCGTACGTGTGAGGGCGCGGTTTAGTGTCAGCGTACGGGTTAGGATTAGGGGACGGGTGAGGGTCAGGCTTCGGGGAAGGGTTAGGGTTAGGGTTCGGGCTAGGGTTAGGGTTAGGGGACGGGGACGGTTTAGGGTCCAGGTGAGGGTACGAAAACGCTTTAGGGGGAGCGTACGTGCGAGGGCGCGGGTTAGTGTCAGCGTACGGGTTAGGATTAGGGGACGGGTGAGGGTCAGGCTTCGGGGAAGGGTTAGGGTTAGGGTTCGGGCTAGGGTTAGGGTTAGGGGACGGGGACGGTTTAGCGTCCAGGTGAGGGTACGACAACGCTTTAGGGGGAGCGTACGTGTGAGGGCACGGGTTAGCGTCAGCGTACGGGTTAGGATTAGGGGACGGGTGAGGGTCAGGCTTCGGGGAAGCGTTAGGGTTAGGGTTCGGGCTAGGGTTAGTGTTAGGGGACGGCGACGGTTTAGGGTCCAGGTGAGGGTACGACAAAGCTTTAGGGGGAGCGTACGTGTGAGGGCGCGGCTTAGTGTCAGCGTACGGTTTAGGATTAGGGGACGGGTGAGGGTCAGGCTTTGGGGAAGGGATAGGGTTAGGGTTCGGGCTAGGGTTAGGATTAGGGGACGGGGACGGTTTAGGGTCCAGGTGAGGGTACGACAACGCTTTAGGGGGAGCGTACGTGTTTGGGCGCGGGTTAGTGTCAGCGTACGGGTTAGGATTAGGGGACGGGTGAGGGTCAGGCTTCGGGGAAGGGTTAGGGTTAGGGTTCGGGCTAGGGTTAGGGTTAGGGGACGGGGACGGTTTAGGGTCCAGGTGAGGGTACGACAAAGCTTTAGGGGGAGCGTACGTGTGAGGGCGCGGGTTAGCGTCAGCGTACGGGTTAGGATTAGGGGACGGGTGAGGGTCAGGCTTCGGGGAAGGGTTAGGGTTAGGGTTCGGGCTAGGGTTAGGGTTAGGGGACGGGGACGGTTTAGGGTCCAGGTGAGGGTACGACAAAGCTTTAGGTGGAGCGTACGTGTGAAGGTGCGGCTTAGTGTCAGCGTACGGGTTAGGATTAGGGGACTGGTGAGGGTCAGGCTTCGGGGAAGGGTTAGGGTTAGGGTTCGGGCTAGGGTTAGGGTTAGGGGACGGGGACGGTTTAGGGTCCAGGTGAGGGTACGACAACGCTTTAGGGGGAGCGTACGTGTGAGGGCGTGGGTTACTGTCAGCGTACGGGTTAGGATTAGGGGACGGGTGAGTGTCAGGCTTCGGGGAAGGGTTAGGGTTAGGGTTCGGGCTAGGGTTAGGGTTAGGGGACGGGGACGGTTTAGGGTCCAGGTGAGGGTACGACAACGCTTTAGGGGGAGCGTACGTGTGAGGGCGCGGGTTAGTGTCAGCGTACGGGTTAGGATTAGGGGACGGGTGAGGGTCAGGCTTCGGGGAAGGGTTAGGGTTAGGGTTCGGGCTAGGGTTAGGGTTAGGGGACGGGGACGGTTTAGGGTCCAGGTGAGGGTACGACAACGCTTTAGGGGGAGTGTACGTGTGAGGGCGTGGGTTAGTGTCAGCGTACGGGTTAGGATTAGGGGACGGGTGAGAGTCAGGCTTCGGGGAAGGGTTAGGGTTAGGGTTCGGGCTAGGGTTAGGGTTAGGGGACGGGGACGGTTTAGGGTCCAGGTGAGGGTACGAAAACGCTTTAGGGGGAGCGTACGTGCGAGGGCGCGGGTTAGTGTCAGCGTACGGGTTAGGATTAGGGGACGGGTGAGGGTCAGGCTTCGGGGAAGGGTTAGGGTTAGGGTTCGGGCTAGGGTTACGGTTAGGGGACGGGGACGGTTTAGCGTCCAGGTGAGGGTACGACAACGCTTTAGGGGGAGCGTACGTGTGAGGGCACGGGTTAGCGTCAGCGTACGGGTTAGGATTAGGGGACGGGTGAGGGTCAGGCTTCGGGGAAGCGTTAGGGTTAGGGTTCGGGCTAGGGTTAGGGTTAGGGGACGGGGACGGTTTAGGGTCCAGGTGAGGGTACGACAAAGCTTTAGGGGGAGCGTACGTGTGAGGGCGCAGCTTAGTGTCAGCGTACGGTTTAGGATTAGGGGACGGGTGAGGGTCAGGCTTCGGGGAAGGGTTAGGGTTAAGGTTCGGGCTAGGGTTAGGGTTAGGGGACGGGGACGGTTTAGGGTCCAGGTGAGGGTACGACAACGCTTTTGGGGGAGCGTACGTGTGAGGGCGCGGGTTAGCGTCAGCGTACGGGTTAGGATTAGGGGACGGGTGAGGGTCAGGCTTCGGGGAAGGGTTAGGGTTAGGGTTCGGGCTAGGGTTAGGGGTCGGGGACGGGGACGGTTTAGGGTCCAGGTGAGGGTACGACAACGCTTTAGGGGGAGCGTACGTGTGAGGGCGCGGGTTAGTGTCAGCGTACGGGTTAGGATTAGGGGACGGGTGAGGGTCAGGCTTCGGGGAAGGGTTAGGGTTAGGGTTCGGGCTAGGGTTAGGGTTAGGGGACGGGGACGGTTTAGGGTCCAGGTGAGGGTACGACAACGCTTTAGGGGGAGCGTACGAGTGAGGGCGCGGGTTACTGTCAGCGTACGGGTTAGGATTAGGGGACGGGTGAGGGTCAGGCTTCGGGGAAGTGTTAGGGTTAGGGTTCGGGCTAGGATTAGGGTTAGGGGACGGGGACGGTTTAGGGTCCAGGTGAGGGTACGACAATGCTTTAGGGGGAGCGTACGTGTGAGGGCGCGGGTTAGTGTCAGCGTACGGGTTAGGATTAGGGGACGGGTGAGTGTCACGCTTCGGGGAAGGGTTAGGGTTAGGGTTCGGGCTAGTGTTAGGGTTAGGGGACGGGGACGGTTTAGGGTCCAGGTGAGGGTACGACAACGCTTTAGGGGGAGCGTACGTGTGAGGGCGTGGGTTAGTGTCAGCGTACGGGTTAGGGTTAGGGGACGGGTGAGGTTCAGGCTTCGGGGAAGGGTTAGGGTTAGGGTTCGGGCTAGGGTTAGGGTTAGGGGACGGGGACGGTTTAGGGCCCAGGTGAGGGTACGACAACGCTTTAGGGGGAGCGTACGTGTGAGGGCGCGGGTTAGTGTTAGCGTACGGGTTAGGATTAGGGGACGGGTGAGGGTCAGGCTTCGGGGAAAAGTTAGGG
This sequence comes from Globicephala melas, assembly GCF_963455315.2. NCBI lineage: Eukaryota > Metazoa > Chordata > Mammalia > Artiodactyla > Delphinidae > Globicephala > Globicephala melas. The sequence goes on along the minus strand of NW_027207273.1, from coordinate 340,765 downwards.
TTAGGGTTCGGGCTAGGGTTAGGGTTAGGGGACGGGGACGGTTTAGAGTCCAAGTGAGGGTACGACAATGCTTTAGGGGGAGCGTACGTGTGAGGGCGCGGGTTAGTGTCAGCGTACGGGTTAGGATTAGGGGACGGGTGAGGGTCAGGCTTCGGGGAAGGGTTAGGGTTAGGGTTCGGGCTAGGGTAAGGCTTAGGGGACGGGGACGGTTTAGGGTCCAGGTGAGGGTACGACAACGCTTTAGGGGGAGCGTACGTGTGAGGGCGCGGGTTAGCGTCAGCGTACGGGTTAGGATTAGGGGACGGGTGAGGGTCAGGCTTCGGGGAAGGGTTAGGGTTAGGGTTCGGGCTAGGGTTAGGGTTAGGGGACGGGGACGGTTTAGGATCCAGGTGAGTGTTCGACAACGCTTTAGGGGGAGCGTACGTGTGAGGGCGCGGGTTAGCGTCAGCGTACGGGTTAGGATTAGGGGACGGGTGAGTGTCAGGCTTCGGGGAAGGGTTAGGGTTAGGGTTCGGGCTGGGGTTAGGGTTAGGGGACGGGGACGGTTTAGGGTCCAGGTGAGTGTACGACAACTCTTTAGGGGGAGCGTACGTGTGAGGGCGCGGGTTAGTGTCAGCGTACGGGTTAGGATTAGGGGACGGGTGAGGGTCAGGCTTCGGGGAAGGGTTAGGGTTAGGGTTCGGGCTAGGGTTAGGGTTAGGGGACGGGGACGGTTTAGGGTCCAGGTGAGGGTACGAAAACGCTTTAGGGGGAGCGTACGTGCGAGGGCGCGGGTTAGTGTCAGCGTACGGGTTAGGATTAGGGGACGGGTGAGGGTCAGGCTTCGGGGAAGGGTTAGGGTTAGGGTTCGGGCTAGGGTTAGGGTTAGGGGACGGGGACGGTTTAGCGTCCAGGTGAGGGTACGACAACGCTTTAGGGGGAGCGTACGTGTGAGGGCACGGGTTAGCGTCAGCGTACGGGTTAGGATTAGGGGACGGGTGAGGGTCAGGCTTCGGGGAAGCGTTAGGGTTAGGGTTCGGGCTAGGGTTAGGGTTAGGGGACGGGGACGGTTTAGGGTCCAGGTGAGGGTACGACAAAGCTTTAGGGGGAGCGTACGTGTGAGGGCGCGGCTTAGTGTCAGCGTACGGTTTAGGATTAGGGGACGGGTGAGGGTCAGGCTTCGGGGAAGGGTTAGGGTTAAGGTTCGGGCTAGGGTTAGGGTTAGGGGACGGGGACGGTTTAGGGTCCAGGTGAGGGTACGACAACGCTTTTGGGGGAGCGTACGTGTGAGGGCGCGGGTTAGTGTCAGCGTACGGGTTAGGATTAGGGGACGGGTGAGGGTCAGGCTTCGGGGAAGCGTTAGGGTTAGGGTTCGGGCTAGGGTTAGGGTTAGGGGACGGGGACGGTTTAGGGTCCAGGTGAGGGTACGACAACGCTTTAAGGGGAGCGTACGTGTGAGGGCGCGGGTTAGTGTCAGCGTACGGGTTAGGATTAGGGGACGGTTGAGGGTCAGGCTTCGGGGAAGTGTTAGGGTTAGGGTTCGGGCTAGGGTTAGGGTTAGGGGACGGGGACGGTTTAGGGTCCAGGTGAGGGTACGACAACGCTTTAGGGGGAGCGTACGTGTGAGGGCGTGGGTTAGCGTCAGCGTACGGGTTAGGATTAGGGGACGGGTGAGGGTCAGGCTTCGGGGAAGGGTTAGGGTTAGGGTTCGGGCTAGGGTTAGGGTTAGGGGACGGGGACGGTTTAGGGTCCAGGTGAGTGTACGACAACGCTTAAGGGGGAGCGTACGTGTGAGGGTGCGGTTTAGCGTCAGCGTACGGCTTAGGATTAGGGGACGGGTGAGGGTCAGGCTTCGGGGAAGGGTTAGGGTTAGGGTTCGGGCTAGGGTTAGGGTTAGGGGACGGGGACGATTTAGGGTCCAGGTGAGGGTACGACAACGTTTTAGGGGGAGCGTACGTGTGAGGGCGCGGGTTAGTGTCAGCGTACGGGTTAGGATTAGGGGACGGGTGAGGGTCAGGCTTCGGGGAAGGGTTAGGGGTAGGGTTCGGGCTAGGGTTAGGGTTAGGGGACGGGGACGGTTTAGGGTCCAGGTGAGGGTACGACAACGCTTTAGGGGGAGCGTACGTGTGAGGGCGCGGGTTAGTGTCAGCGTACGGGTTAGGATTAGGGGACGGGTGAGGGTCAGGCTTCGGGGAAGGGTTAGGGGTAGGGTTCGGGCTAGGGTTAGGGTTAGGGGACGGGGACGGTTTAGGGTCCAGGTGAGGGTACGACAACGCTTTAGGGGGAGCGTACGTGTGAGGGCGCGGGTTAGCGTCAGCGTACGGGTTAGGATTAGGGGACGGGTGAGGGTCAGGCTTCGGGGAAGGGTTAGGGTTAGGGTTCGGGCTAGGGTAAGGCTTAGGGGACGGGGACGGTTTAGGGTCCAGGTGAGGGTACGACAACGCTTTAGGGGGAGCGTACGTGTGAGGGCGCGGGTTAGCGTCAGCGTACGGGTTAGGATTAGGGGACGGGTGAGGGTCAGGCTTCGGGGAAGGGTTAGGGTTAGGGTTCGGGCTAGGGTTAGGGTTAGGGGACGGGGACGGTTTAGGGTCCAGGTGAGTGTACGACAACGCTTTAGGGGGAGCGTACGTGTGAGGGCGCGGGTTAGCGTCAGCGTACGGGTTAGGATTAGGGGACGGGTGAGGGTCAGGCTTCGGGGAAGGGTTAGGGTTAGGGTTCGGGCTAGGGTTAGGGTTAGGGGACGGGGACGGTTTAGGGTCCAGGTGAGGGTACGACAACGCTTTAGGGGGAGCGTACGTGTGAGGGCACGGGTTAGTGTCAGCGTACGGGTTAGGATTAGGGGACGGGTGAGGGTCAGGCTTCGGGGAAGGGTTAGGGTTAGGGTTCGGGCTAGGGTTAGGGTTAGGGGACGGGGACGGTTTAGGGTCCAGGTGAGGGTACGACAACGCTTTAGGGGGAGCGTACGTGTGAGGGCGCGGGTTAGTGTCAGCGTACGGGTTAGGATTAGGGGACGGGTGAGGGTCAGGCTTCGGGGAAGGGTTAGGGTTCGGGATAGGGTTAGGGTTAGGGGACGGGGACGGTTTAGGGTCCAGGTGAGGGTAGGACAACGCTTTAGGGGGAGCGTACGTGTGAGGGCGCGGGTTAGTGTCAGCGTACGGGTTAGGATTAGGGGACGGGTGAGGGTCAGGCTTCGGGGAAGGGTTAGGGTTACGGTTCGGGCTAGGGTTAGGGATAGGGGACGGGGACGGTTTAGGGTCCAGGTGAGGGTACGACAACGCTTTAGGGGGAGCGTACGTGTGAGGGCGCGGGTTAGTGTCAGCGTACGGGTTAGGATTAGGGGACGGGTGAGGTTCAGGCTTCGGGGAAGGGTTAGGGTTAGGGTTCGGGATAGGGTTAGGGTTAGGGGACGGGGACGGTTTAGGGTCCAGGTGAGGGTACGACAACGCTTTAGGGGGAGCGTACGTGTGAGGGCACGGGTTAGTGTAAGCGTACGGGTTAGGATTAGGGGACGTGTGAGGGTCAGGCTTCGGGGAAGAGTTAGGGTTAGGGTTCGGGCTAGGGTTAGGGTTAGGGGACGGGGACGGTTTAGGGTCCAGATGAGGGTACGACAACGCTTTAGGGGGAGCGTACGTGTGAGGGCGCGGGTTAGTGTCAGCGTACGGGTTAGGATTAGGGGACGGGTGAGGGTCAGGCTTCGGGGAAGGGTTAGGGTTAGGGTTCGGGCTAGGGTTAGGGTTAGGGGACGGGGACGGTTTAGGGTCCAGGTGAGTGTACGACAACGCTTTAGGGGGAGCGTACGTGTGAGGGCGCGGGTTAGCGTCAGCGTACGGGTTAGGATTAGGGGACGGGTGAGGGTCAGGCTTCGGGGAAGGGTTAGGGTTAGGGTTCGGGCTAGGGTTAGGGTTAGGGGACGGGGACGGTTTAGGGTCCAGGTGAGTGTACGACAACGCTTTAGGGGGAGCGTACGTGTGAGGGCGCGGGTTACTGTCAGCGTACGGGTTAGGATTAGGGGACGGGTGAGGGTCAGGCTTCGGGGAAGGGTTAGGGTTAGGGTTCGGGCTAGGGTTAGGGTTAGGGGACGGGGACGGTTTAGGGTCCAGGTGAGGGTACGACAACGCTTTAGGGGGAGCGTACGTGTGAGGGCGCGGGTTAGCGTCAGCGTACGGGTTAGGATTAGGGGACGGGTGAGGGTCAGGCTTCGGGGAAGGGTTAGGGTTAGGGTTCGGGCTAGGGTTAGGGTTAGGGGACGGGGACGGTTTAGGGTCCAGGTGAGTGTACGACAACGCTTTAGGGGGAGCGTACGTGTGAGGGCGCGGGTTAGCGTCAGCGTACGGGTTAGGATTAGGGGACGGGTGAGGGTCAGGCTTCGGGGAAGGGTTAGGGTTAGGGTTCGGGCTAGGGTTAGGGGAAGGGGACGGTTTAGGGTCCAGGTGAGTGTACGACAACGCTTTAGGGGGAGCGTACGTGTGAGGGCGCGGGTTAGTGTCAGCGTACGGGTTAGGATTAGGGGACGGGTGAGGGTCAGGCTTCGGGGAAGGGTTAGGGTTAGGGTTCGGGCTAGGGTTAGGGGACGGGGACGGTTTAGGGTCCAGGTGAGGGTACGACGACGCTTTAGGGGGAGCGTACGTGTGAGGGCGCGGGTTAGTGTAAGCGTACGGGTTAGGATTAGGGGACGGGTGAGGATCAGGATTCGGGGAAGAGTTAGGGTTAGGGTTCGGGCTAGGGTTAGGGTTAGGGGACGGGGACGGTTTAGGGTCCAGGTGAGGGTACGACAACGCTTTAGGGGGAGCGTACGTGTGAGGGCGCGGGTTAGTGTCAGCGTACGGGTTAGGATTAGGGGACGGGTGAGGGTCAGGCTTCGGGGAAGGGTTAGGGTTAGGGTTCGGGCTAGGGTAAGGCTTAGGGGACGGGGACGGTTTAGGGTCCAGGTGAGGGTACGACAACGCTTTAGGGGGAGCGTACGTGTGAGGGCGCGGGTTAGCGTCAGCGTACGGGTTAGGATTAGGGGACGGGTGAGGGTCAGGCTTCGGGGAAGGGTTAGGGTCAGGGTTCGGGCTAGGGTTAGGGTTAGGGGACGGGGACGGTTTAGGGTCCAGGTGAGTGTACGACAACGCTTTAGGGGGAGCGTACGTGTGAGGGCGCGGGTTAGTGTCAGCGTACGGGTTAGGATTAGGGGACGGGTGAGGGTCAGGCTTCGGGGAAGGTTTAGGGTTAGGGTTTGGGCTAGGGTTAGGGTTAGGGGACGGGGACGGTTTAGGGTCCAGGTGAGGGTACGACAACGCTTTAGGGGGAGCGTACGTGTGAGGGCGTGGGTTAGTGTCAGCGTACGGGTTAGGATTAGGGGACGGGTGAGGGTCAGGCTTCGGGGAAGGGTTAGGGTTAGGGTTCGGGCTAGGGTTAGGGTTAGGGGACGGGGACGGTTTAGGGTCCAGGTGAGGGTTCGACAACGCTTTAGGGGGAGCGTACGTGTGAGGGCGCGGGTTAGTGTCAGCGTACGGGTTAGGATTAGGGGACGGGTGAGGGTCAGGCTTCGGGGAAGGGTTAGGGTTAGGGTTCGGGCTAGGGTTAGGGTTAGGGGACGGGGACGGTTTAGGGTCCAGGTGAGGGTACGACAACGCTTTAGGGGGAGCGTACGTGTGAGGGCGCGGGTTAGTGTCAACGTACGGGTTAGGATTAGGGGACGGGTGAGGGTCAGGCTTCGGGGAAGGGTTAGGGTTAGGGTTCGGGCTAGGGTTAGGGTTAGGGGACGGGGACGGTTTAGGGTCCAGGTGAGGGTACGACAACGCTTTAGGGGGAGCGTACGTGTGAGGGCGCGGGTTAGTGTCAGCGTACGGGTTAGGATTAGGGGACGGGTGAGGGTCAGGCTTCGGGGAAGGGTTAGGGGTAGGGTTCGGGCTAGGGTTAGGATTAGGGGACGGGGACGGTTTAGGGTCCAGGTGAGGGTACGACAACGCTTTAGGGGGAGCATACGTGTGAGGGCGCGGGTTAGTGTCAGCGTACGGGTTAGGATTAGGGGACGGGTGAGGGTCAGGCTTCGGGGAAGGGTTAGGGTTAGGGTTCGGGCTAGGGTAAGGCTTAGGGGACGGGGACGGTTTAGGGTCCAGGTGAGGGTACGACAACGCTTTAGGGGGAGCGTACGTGTGAGGGCGCGGGTTAGCGTCAGCGTACGGGTTAGGATTAGGGGACGGGTGAGGGTCAGGCTTCGGGGAAGGGTTAGGGTTAGGGTTCGGGCTAGGGTTAGGGTTAGGGGACGGGGACGGTTTAGGGTCCAGGTGAGTGTACCACAACGCTTTAGGGGGAGCGTACGTGTGAGGGCGCGGGTTAGCGTGAGCGTACGGGTTAGGATTAGGGGACGGGTGAGGGTCAGGCTTCGGGGAAGTGTTAGGGTTAGGGTTCGGGCTAGGGTTAGGGTTAGGGGACGGGGACGGTTTAGGGTCCAGGTGAGTGTACGACAACGCTTTAGGGGGAGCGTACGTGTGAGGGCGCGGGTTAGTGTCAGCGTACGGGTTAGGATTAGGGGACGGGTGAGGGTCAGGCTTCGGGGAAGGGTTAGGGTTAGGGTTCGGGCTAGGGTTAGGGTTAGGGGACGGGGACGGTTTAGGGTCCAGGTGAGGGTACGAAAACGCTTTAGGGGGAGCGTACGTGCGAGGGCGCGGGTTAGTGTCAGCGTACGGGTTAGGATTAGGGGACGGGTGAGGGTCAGGCTTCGGGGAAGGGTTAGGGTTAGGGTTCGGGCTAGGGTTAGGGTTAGGGGACGGGGACGGTTTAGCGTCCAGGTGAGGGTACGACAACGCTTTAGGGGGAGCGTACGTGTGAGGGCACGGGTTAGCGTCAGCGTACGGGTTAGGATTAGGGGACGGGTGAGGGTCAGGCTTCGGGGAAGCGTTAGGGTTAGGGTTCGGGCTAGGGTTAGGGTTAGGGGACGGGGACGGTTTAGGGTCCAGGTGAGGGTACGACAAAGCTTTAGGGGGAGCGTACGTGTGAGGGCGCGGCTTAGTGTCAGCGTACGGTTTAGGATTAGGGGACGGGTGAGGGTCAGGCTTCGGGGAAGGGTTAGGGTTAAGGTTCGGGCTAGGGTTAGGGTTAGGGGACGGGGACGGTTTAGGGTCCAGGTGAGGGTACGACAACGCTTTTGGGGGAGCGTACGTGTGAGGGCGCGGGTTAGTGTCAGCGTACGGGTTAGGATTAGGGGACGGTTGAGGGTCAGGCTTCGGGGAACGGTTAGGGTTAGGGTTCGGGCTAGGGTTAGGGTTAGGGGACGGGGACGGTTTAGGGTCCAGGTGAGGGTACGACAACGCTTTAAGGGGAGCGTACGTGTGAGGGCGCGGGTTAGTGTCAGTGTACGGGTTAGGATTAGGGGACGGTTGAGGGTCAGGCTTCGGGGAAGTGTTAGGGTTAGGGTTCGGGCTAGGGTTAGGGTTAGGGGACGGGGACGGTTTAGGGTCCAGGTGAGGGTACGACAACGCTTTAGGGGGAGCGTACGTGTGAGGGCGCGGTTTAGCGTCAGCGTACGGGTTAGGATTAGGGGACGGGTGAGGGTCAGGCTTCGGGGAAGGGTTAGAGTTAGGGTTCGGGCTAGGGTTAGGGTTAGGGGACGGGGACGATTTAGGGTCCAGGTGAGTGTACGACAACGCTTTAGGGGGAGCGTACGTGTGAGGGCGCGGGTTAGTGTCAGCGTACGGGTTAGGATTAGGGGACGGGTGAGGGTCAGGCTTCGGGGAAGGGTTAGGGTTAGGGTTCGGGCTAGGGTTAGGGTTAGGGGACGGGGACGGTTTAGGGTCCAGGTGAGGGTACGACGACGCTTTAGGGGGAGCGTACGTGTGAGGGCCCGGGTTAGTGTAAGCGTACGCGTTAGGATTAGGGGACGGGTGAGGGTCAGGCTTTGGGGAAGAGTTAGGGTTAGGGTTCGGGCTAGGGTTAGGGTTAGGGGACGGGGACGGTTTAGGGTCCAGGTGAGGGTACGACAACGCTTTAGGGGGAGCGTACGTGTGAGGGCGTGGGTTAGTATCAGCGTAAGGGTTAGGATTAGGGGACGGGTGAGGGTCAGGCTTCGGGGAAGGGTTAGGGTTAGGGTTCGGGCTAGGGTAAGGCTTAGGGGACGGGGACGGTTTAGGGTCCAGGTGAGGGTACGACAACGCTTTAGGGGGAGCGTACGTGTGAGGGCGCGGGTTAGCGTCAGCGTACGGGTTAGGATTAGGGGACGGGTGAGGGTCAGGCTTAGGGGAAGGGTTAGGGTTAGGGTTCGGGCTAGGGTAAGGCTTAGGGGACGGGGACGGTTTAGGGTCCAGGTGAGTGTACGACAACGCTTTAGGGGGAGCGTACGTGTGAGGGCGCGGGTTAGCGTCAGCGTACGGGTTAGGATTAGGGGACGGGTGAGGGTCAGGCTTCGGGGAAGGGTTAGGGTTAGGGTTCGGGCTAGGGTTAGGGTTAGGGGACGGGGACGGTTTAGGGTCCAGGTGAGGGTACGACGACGCTTTAGGGGGAGCGTACGTGTGAGGGCGCAGGTTAGTGTAAGCGTACGGGTTAGGATTAGGGGACGGGTGAGGATCAGGCTTCGGGGAAGAGTTAGGGTTAGGGTTCGGGCTAGGGTTAGGGTTAGGGGACGGGGACGGTTTAGGGTCTAGGTGAGGGTACGACGACGCTTTAGGGGGAGCGTACGTGTGAGGGCGCGGGTTAGTGTCAGCGTACGGGTTAGGATTAGGGGACGGGTGAGGGTCAGGCTTCGGGGAAGGGTTAGGTTTAGGGTTCGGGCTAGGGTAAGGCTTAGGGGACGGGGACGGTTTAGGGTCCAGGTGAGGGTACGACAACGCTTTAGGGGGAGCGTACGTGTGAGGGCGCGGGTTAGCGTCAGCGTACGGGTTAGGATTAGGGGACGGGTGAGGGTCAGGCTTCGGGGAAGGGTTAGGGTTAGGGTTCGGGCTAGGGTTAGGGTTAGGGGACGGGGACGGTTTAGGGTCCAGGTGAGTGTACGACAACGCTTTAGGGGGAGCGTACGTGTGAGGGCGCGGGTTAGTGTCAGCGTACGGGTTAGGATTAGGGGACGGGTGAGGGTCAGGCTTCGGGGAAGGTTTAGGGTTAGGGTTCGGGCTAGGGTTAGGGTTAGGGGACGGGGACGGTTTAGGGTCCAGGTGAGGGTACGACAACGCTTTAGGGGGAGCGTACGTGTGAGGGCGTGGGTTAGTGTCAGCGTACGGGTTAGGATTAGGGGACGGGTGAGGGTCAGGCTTCGGGGAAGGGTTAGGGTTAGGGTTCGGGCTAGGGTTAGGGTTAGGGGACGGGGACGGTTTAGGGTCCAGGTGAGGGTACGACAACGCTTTAGGGGGAGCGTACGTGTGAGGGCGCGGGTTAGTGTCAGCGTACGGGTTAGGATTAGGGGACGGGTGAGGGTCAGGCTTCGGGGAAGTGTTAGGGTTAGGGTTCGGGCTAGGGTTAGGGTTAGGGGACGGGGACGGTTTAGGGTCCAGGTGAGGGTACGACAACGCTTTAGGGGGAGCGTACGTGTGAGGGCGCGGGTTAGTGTCAGCGTACGGGTTAGGATTAGGGGACGGGTGAGGGTCAGGCTTCGGGGAAGGGTTAGGGGTAGGGTTCGGGCTAGGGTTAGGGTTAGGGGACGGGTGAGGGTCAGGCTTCGGGGAAGGGTTAGGGTTAGGGTTAGGGGACGGGGACGGTTTAGGGTCCAGGTGAGGGTACGACAACGCTTTACGGGGAGCGTACGTGTGAGGGCGCGGGTTACTGTAAGCGTACGGGTTAGGATTAGGGGACGGGTGAGGGTCAGGCTTCGGGGAAGAGTTAGGGTTAGGGTTCGGGCTAGGGTTAGGGTTAGGGGACGGGGACGGTTTAGGGTCCAGATGAGGGTACGACAACGCTTTAGGGGGAGCGTACGTGTGAGGGCGCGGGTTAGTGTCAGCGTACGGGTTAGGATTAGGGGACGGGTGAGGGTCAGGCTTCGGGGAAGGGTTAGGGTTAGGGTTCGGGCTAGGGTAAGGCTTAGGGGATGGGGACGGTTTAGGGTCCAGGTGAGGGTACGACAACGCTTTAGGGGGAGCGTACGTGTGAGGGCGCGGGTTAGCGTCAGCGTACGGGTTAGGATTAGGGGACGGGTGAGGGTCAGGCTTCGGGGAAGTGTTAGGGTTAGGGTTCGGGCTAGGGTTAGGGTTAGGGGACGGGGACGGTTTAGGGTCCAGGTGAGTGTACGACAACGCTTTAGGGGGAGCGTACGTGTGAGGGCGCGGGTTAGCGTCAGCGTACGGGTTAGGATTAGGGGACGGGTGAGGGTCAGGCTTCGGGGAAGGGTTAGGGTTAGGGTTCGGGCTAGGGTTAGGGTTAGGGGACGGGGACGGTTTAGGGTCCAGGTGAGGGTACGACAACGCTTTAGGGGGAGCGTACGTGTGAGGGCACGGGTTAGTGACAGCGTACGGGTTAGGATTAGGGGACGGGTGAGGGTCAGGCTTCGGGGAAGGGTTAGGGTTAGGGTTCGGGCTAGGGTTAGGGTTAGGGGACGGGGACGGTTTAGGGTCCAGGTGAGGGTACGACAACGCTTTAGGGGGAGCGTACGTGTGAGGGCGCGGGTTAGTGTCACCGTACGGGTTAGGATTAGGGGACGGGTGAGGGTCAGGCTTCGGGGAAGGGTTAGGGTTAGGGTTCGGGATAGGGTTAGGGTTAGGGGACGGGGACGGTTTAAGGTCCAGGTGAGGGTACGACAACGCTTTAGGGGGAGCGTACGTGTGAGGGCGCGGGTTAGTGTCAGCGTACGGGTTAGGATTAGGGGACGGGTGAGGGTCAGGCTTCGGGGAAGGGTTAGGGTTAGGGTTAGGGGACGGGGACGGTTTAGGGTCCAGGTGAGGGTACGACAACGCTTTACGGGGAGTGTACGTGTGAGGGCGCGGGTTACTGTAAGCGTACGGGTTAGGATTAGGGGACGGGTGAGGGTCAGGCTTCGGGGAAGAGTTAGGGTTAGGGTTCGGGCTAGGGTTAGGGTTAGGGGACGGGGACGGTTTAGGGTCCAGATGAGGGTACGACAACGCTTTAGGGGGAGCGTACGTGTGAGGGCGCGGGTTAGCGTCAGCGTACGGGTTAGGATTAGGGGACGGGTGAGGGTCAGGCTTCGGGGAAGGGTTAGGGTTAGGGTTCGGGCTAGGGTTAGGGTTAGGGGACGGGGACGGTTTAGGGTCCAGGTGAGGGTACGACAACGCTTTAGGGGGAGCGTACGTGTGAGGGCACGGGTTAGTGACAGCGTACGGGTTAGGATTAGGGGACGGGTGAGGGTCAGGCTTCGGGGAAGGGTTAGGGTTAGGGTTCGGGCTAGGGTTAGGGTTAGGGGACGGGGACGGTTTAGGGTCCAGGTGAGGGTACGACAACGCTTTAGGGGGAGCGTACGTGTGAGGGCACGGGTTAGTGTAAGCGTACGGGTTAGGATTATGGGACGGGTGAGGGTCAGGCTTCGGGGAAGAGTTAGGGTTAGGGTTCGGGCTAGGGTTAGGGTTAGGGGACGGGGACTGTTTAGGGTCCAGGTGAGGGTACGACAACGCTTTAGGGGGAGCGTACGTGTGAGGGAGCGGGTTAGCGTCAGCGTACGGGTTAGGATTAGGGGACGTGTGAGGGTCAGGCTTCGGGGAAGGGTTAGGGTTAGGGTTCGGGCTAGGGTTAGGGTTAGGGGACGGGGACGGTTTAGGGTCCAGGTGAGGGTACGACAACGCTTTAGGGGGAGCGTACGTGTGAGGGCGCGGGTTAGTGTCAGCGTACGGGTTAGGATTAGGGGACGGGTGAGGGTCAGTCTTCGAGGAAGGGTTAGGGTTAGGGTTCGGGCTAGGGTTAGGGTTAGGGGACGGGGACGGTTTAGGGTCCAGGTGAGGGTACGACAACGCTTTATGGGGAGCGTAAGTGTGAGGGCGTGGGTTAGTATCAGCGTACGGGTTAGGATTAGGGGACGGGTGAGGGTCAGGCTTAGGGGAAGGGTTAGGGTTAGAGGACGGGGACGGTTTAGGGTCCAGGTGAGGGTACGACAACGCTTTAGGGGGAGCGTACGTGTGAGGGCGCAGGTTAGTGTCAGCGTACGGGTTAGGATTAGGGGACGGGTGAGGGTCAGGCTTCGGGGAAGGGTTAGGGTTAGGGTTCGGGCTAGGGTTAGGGTTAGGGGACGGGGACGGTTTAGGGTCCAGGTGAGGGTACGACAACGCTTTAGGGGGAGCGTACGTGTGAGGGCGCGGGTTAGTGTCAGCGAACGGGTTAGGATTAGGGGACGGGTGAGGGTCAGGCTTCGGGGAAGGGTTAGGGTTAGGGTTCGGGCTAGGGTTATGGTTAGGGGACGGGGACGGTTTAGGGTCCAGATGAGGGTACGACAACGCTTTAGGGGGAGCGTACGTGTGAGGGCGCGGGTTAGTGTCAGCGTACGGGTTAGGATTATGGGACGGGTGAGGGTCAGGCTTCGGGGAAGGGTTAGGGTTAGGGTTCGGGCTAGGGTTAGGGTTAGGGCACGGGGACGGTTTAGGGTCCAGGTGAGGGTACGACAACGCTTTAGGGGGAGCGTACGTGTGAGGGCGCGGGTTAGTGTCAGCGTACGGGTTAGGATTAGGGGACGGGTGAGGGTCAGGCTTCGGGGAAGGGTTAGGGTTAGGGTGCGGGCTAGGGTTAGGGTTAGGGGACGGGGACGGTTTAGGGTCCAGGTGAGGGTACGACAACGCTTTAGGGGGAGCGTACGTGTGAGGGCGCGGGTTAGTGTCAGCGTACGGGTTAGGATTAGGGGACGGGTGAGGGTCAGGCTTCGGGGAAGGGTTAGGGTTAGGGTTGGGGCTAGGGTTAGGGTTAGGGGACGGGGACGGTTTAGGGTCCAGGTGAGGGTACGACAACGCTTTAGGGGGAGCGTACGTGTGAGGGCGTGGGTTAGTGTCAGCGTACGGGTTAGGATTAGGGGACGGGTGAGGGTCAGGCTTCGGGGAAGGGTTAGGGTTAGGGTTCGGGATAGGGTTAGGGTTAGGGGACGGGGACGGTTTAGGGTCCATGTGAGGGTACGACAACGCTTTAGGGGGAGCGTACGTGTGAGGGCACGGGTTAGTGTAAGCGTACGGGTTAGGATTAGGGGACGGGTGAGGGTCAGGCTTTGGGGAAGAGTTAGGGTTAGGGTTCGGGCTAGGGTTAGGGTTAGGTTTAGGGGACGGTTTAGGGTCCAGGTGAGGGTACGACAACGCTTTAGGGGGAGCGTACGTGTGAGGGCGCGGGTTAGCGTCAGCGTACGGGTTAGGATTAGGGGACGGGTGAGGGTCAGGCTTCGGGAAGGTTTAGGCTTAGGGTTCGGGCTAGGGTTAGGGTTAGGGGACGGGGACCGTTTAGGGTCCAGGTGAGGGTACGACAACGCTTTAGGGGGAGCGTACGTGTGAGGGCGTGGGTTAGTGTCAGCGTACGGGTTAGGATTAGGGGACGGGTGAGGGTCAGGCTTCGGGGAAGGGTTAGGGTTAGGGTTCGGGCTAGGGTTAGGGTTAGGGGACGGGGACGGTTTAGGGTCCAGGTGAGGGTACGACAACGCTTTAGGGGGAGTGTACGTGTGATGGCGCAGGTTAGTGTCAGCGTACGGGTTAGGATTAGGGGACGTGTGAGGGTCAGGCTTCGGGGAAGGGTTAGGGTTAGGGTTCGGGCTAGGGTTAGGGTTAGGGGACGGGGACGGTTTAGGGTCCAGGTGAGGGTACGACAACGCTTTAGGGGGAGCGTACGTGTGAGGGCGCAGGTTAGTGTCAGCGTACGGGTTAGGATTAGGGGACGGGTGAGGGTCAGGCTTCGGGGAAGGGTTAGGGTTAGGGTTCGGGCTAGGGTTAGGGTTAGGGGACGGGGACGGTTTAGGGTCCAGGTGAGGGTACGACAACGCTTTAGGGGGAGCGTACGTGTGAGGGCGCGGGTTAGTGTCAGCGTACGGGTTAGGATTAGGGGACGGGTGAGGGTCAGGCTTCGGGGAAGGGTTAGGGTTAGGGTTCGGGCTAGGGTTAGGGTTAGGGGACGGGGACGGTTTAGGGTCCAGGTGAGGGTACGACAACGCTTTAGGGGGAGCGTACGTGTGAGGGCGCGGGTTAGTGTCAGCGTACGGGTTAGGATTAGGGGACGGGTGAGGGTCAGGCTTCGGGGAAGGGTTAGGGTTAGGGTTCGGGCTAGGGTTAGGGTTAGGGGACGGGGACGGTTTAGGGTCCAGGTGAGGGTACGACAACGCTTTAGGGGGTGCGTACGTGTGAGGGCGCGGGTTAGTGTCAGCGTACGGGTTAGGATTAGGGGACGGGTGAGGGTCAGGCTTCGGGGAAGGGTTAGGGTTAGGGTTCGGGCTAGGGTTAGGGTTAGGGAACGGGGACGGTTTAGGGTCCAGGTGAGGGTACGACAACGCTTTAGGGGGAGCGTACGTGTGAGGGCGCGGGTTAGTGTCAGCGTACGGGTTAGGATTAGGGGACGGGTGAGGGTCAGGCTTCGGGGAAGGGTTAGGGTTAGGGTTCGGGCTAGGGTTAGGGTTAGGGGACGGGGACGGTTTAGGGTCCAGGTGAGGGTACGACAACGCTTTAGGGGGAGCGTACGTGTGAGGGCGCGGGTTAGTGTCAGCGTACGGGTTAGGATTAGGGGACGGGTGAGGGTCAGGCTTCGGGGAAGGGTTAGGGTTAGGGTTCGGGCTAGGGTTAGGGTTAGGGGACGGGGACGGTTTAGGGTCCAGGTGAGGGTACGACAACGCTTTAGGGGGAGCGTACGTGTGAGGGCGCGGGTTAGTGTCATCGTACGGGTTAGGATTAGGGGACGGGTGAGGGTCAGGCTTCGGGGAAGGGTTAGGGTTAGGGTTCGGGCTAGGGTTAGGGTTAGGGGACGGGGACGGTTTAGGGTCCAGGTGAGGGTAAGACAATGCTTTAGGGGGAGCGTACGTGTGAGGGCGCGGGTTAGTGTCAGCGTACGGGTTAGGATTAGGGGACGGGTGAGGGTCAGGCTTCGGGGAAGGGTTAGGGTTAGGGTTCGGGCTAGGGTTAGGGTTCGGGGACGGGGACGGTTTAGGGTCCAGGTGAGGGTACGACAATGCTTTAGGGGGAGCGTACGTGTGAGGGCTTGGGTTAGTGTCAGCGTACGGGTTAGGATTAGGGGACGGGTGAGGGTCAGGCTTCGGGGAAGGGTTAGGGTTAGGGTTCGGGATAGGGTTAGGGTTAGGGGACGGGGACGGTTTAGGGTCCAGGTGAGGGTACGACAACGCTTTAGGGGGAGCGTACGTGTGAGGGCATGGGTTAGTGTAAGCGTACGGGTTAGGATTAGGGGACGGGTGAGGGTCAGGCTTCGGGGAAGGGTTAGGGTTAGGGCTCGGGCTAGGGTTAGGGTTAGGGGACGGGGACGGTTTAGGGTCCAGGTGAGGGTACGACAACGCTTTAGGGGGAGCGTACGTGTGAGGGCGCGGGTTAGCGTCAGCGTACGGGTTAGGATTAGGGGACGGGTGAGGGTCAGGCTTCGGGGAAGGGTTAGGGTTAGGGTTCGGGCTAGGGTTAGGGTTAGGGGACGGGCACGGTTTAGGGTCCAGGTGAGGGTAGGACAACGCTTTAGGGGGAGCGTACGTGTGAGGGCATGGGTTAGTGTCAGCGTACGGGTTAGGATTAGGGGACGGGTGAGGGTCAGGCTTCGGGGAAGGGTTAGGGTTAGGGTTCGGGCTAGGGTTAGGGTTAGGGGACGGGGACGGTTTAGGGTCCAGGTGAGGGTACGACAACGCTTTAGGGGGAGCGTACGTGTTAGGGCGCGGGTTAGCGTCAGCGTACGGGTTAGGATTAGGGGACGGGTGAGGGTCAGGCTTCGGGGAAGGGTTAGGGTTAGGGTTCGGGCTAGGGTTAGGGTTAGGGGACGGGGACGGTTTAGGGTCCAGGTGAGGGTACGACAACGCTTTAGGGGGAGCGTACGTGTGAGGGCACGGGTTAGTGTCAGCGTACGGGTTAGGATTAGGGGACGGGTGAGGGTCAGGCTTCGGGGAAGGGTTAGGGTTAGGGTTCGGGCTAGGCTTAGGGTTAGGGGACGGGGACGGTTTAGGGTCCAGGTGAGGGTACGACAACGCTTTAGGGGGAGCGTACGTGTGAGGGCGCGGGTTAGTGTCACCGTACGGGTTAGGATTAGGGGACGGGTGAGGGTCAGGCTTCGGGGAAGGGTTAGGGTTAGGGTTAGGGGACGGGGACGGTTTAGGGTCCAGGTGAGGGTACGACAACGCTTTACGGGGAGTGTACGTGTGAGGGCGCGGGTTACTGTAAGCGTACGGGTTAGGATTAGGGGACGGGTGAGGGTCAGGCTTCGGGGAAGAGTTAGGGTTAGGGTTCGGGCTAGGGTTAGGGTTAGGGGACGGGGACGGTTTAGGGTCCAGATGAGGGTACGACAACGCTTTAGGGGGAGCGTACGTGTGAGGGCGCGGGTTAGCGTCAGCGTACGGGTTAGGATTAGGGGACGGGTGAGGGTCAGGCTTCGGGGAAGGGTTAGGGTTAGGGTTCGGGCTAGGGTTAGGGTTAGGGGACGGGGACGGTTTAGGGTCCAGGTGAGGGTACGACAACGCTTTAGGGGGAGCGTACGTGTGAGGGCACGGGTTAGTGACAGCGTACGGGTTAGGATTAGGGGACGGGTGAGGGTCAGGCTTCGGGGAAGGGTTAGGGTTAGGGTTCGGGATAGGGTTAGGGTTAGGGGACGGGGACGGTTTAGGGTCCAGGTGAGGGTACGACAACGCTTTAGGGGGAGCGTACGTGTGAGGGCACGGGTTAGTGTAAGCGTACGGGTTAGGATTATGGGACGGGTGAGGGTCAGGCTTCGGGGAAGAGTTAGGGTTAGGGTTCGGGCTAGGGTTAGGGTTAGGGGACGGGGACTGTTTAGGGTCCAGGTGAGGGTACGACAACGCTTTAGGGGGAGCGTACGTGTGAGGGAGCGGGTTAGCGTCAGCGTACGGGTTAGGATTAGGGGACGTGTGAGGGTCAGGCTTCGGGGAAGGGTTAGGGTTAGGGTTCGGGCTAGGGTTAGGGTTAGGGGACGGGGACGGTTTAGGGTCCAGGTGAGGGTACGACAACGCTTTAGGGGGAGCGTACGTGTGAGGGCGCGGGTTAGTGTCAGCGTACGGGTTAGGATTAGGGGACGGGTGAGGGTCAGTCTTCGAGGAAGGGTTAGGGTTAGGGTTCGGGCTAGGGTTAGGGTTAGGGGACGGGGACGGTTTAGGGTCCAGGTGAGGGTACGACAACGCTTTATGGGGAGCGTAAGTGTGAGGGCGTGGGTTAGTATCAGCGTACGGGTTAGGATTAGGGGACGGGTGAGGGTCAGGCTTAGGGGAAGGGTTAGGGTTAGAGGACGGGGACGGTTTAGGGTCCAGGTGAGGGTACGACAACGCTTTAGGGGGAGCGTACGTGTGAGGGCGCAGGTTAGTGTCAGCGTACGGGTTAGGATTAGGGGACGGGTGAGGGTCAGGCTTCGGGGAAGGGTTAGGGTTAGGGTTCGGGCTAGGGTTAGGGTTAGGGGACGGGGACGGTTTAGGGTCCAGGTGAGGGTACGACAACGCTTTAGGGGGAGCGTACGTGTGAGGGCGCGGGTTAGTGTCAGCGTACGGGTTAGGATTAGGGGACGGGTGAGGGTCAGGCTTCGGGGAAGGGTTAGGGTTAGGGTTCGGGCTAGGGTTATGGTTAGGGGACGGGGACGGTTTAGGGTCCAGATGAGGGTACGACAACGCTTTAGGGGGAGCGTACGTGTGAGGGCGCGGGTTAGTGTCAGCGTACGGGTTAGGATTATGGGACGGGTGAGGGTCAGGCTTCGGGGAAGGGTTAGGGTTAGGGTTCGGGCTAGGGTTAGGGTTAGGGCACGGGGACGGTTTAGGGTCCAGGTGAGGGTACGACAACGCTTTAGGGGGAGCGTACGTGTGAGGGCGCGGGTTAGTGTCAGCGTACGGGTTAGGATTAGGGGACGGGTGAGGGTCAGGCTTCGGGGAAGGGTTAGGGTTAGGGTGCGGGCTAGGGTTAGGGTTAGGGGACGGGGACGGTTTAGGGTCCAGGTGAGGGTACGACAACGCTTTAGGGGGAGCGTACGTGTGAGGGCGCGGGTTAGTGTCAGCGTACGGGTTAGGATTAGGGGACGGGTGAGGGTCAGGCTTCGGGGAAGGGTTAGGGTTAGGGTTGGGGCTAGGGTTAGGGTTAGGGGACGGGGACGGTTTAGGGTCCAGGTGAGGGTACGACAACGCTTTAGGGGGAGCGTACGTGTGAGGGCGTGGGTTAGTGTCAGCGTACGGGTTAGGATTAGGGGACGGGTGAGGGTCAGGCTTCGGGGAAGGGTTAGGGTTAGGGTTCGGGATAGGGTTAGGGTTAGGGGACGGGGACGGTTTAGGGTCCATGTGAGGGTACGACAACGCTTTAGGGGGAGCGTACGTGTGAGGGCACGGGTTAGTGTAAGCGTACGGGTTAGGATTAGGGGACGGGTGAGGGTCAGGCTTTGGGGAAGAGTTAGGGTTAGGGTTCGGGCTAGGGTTAGGGTTAGGTTTAGGGGACGGTTTAGGGTCCAGGTGAGGGTACGACAACGCTTTAGGGGGAGCGTACGTGTGAGGGCGCGGGTTAGCGTCAGCGTACGGGTTAGGATTAGGGGACGGGTGAGGGTCAGGCTTCGGGAAGGTTTAGGCTTAGGGTTCGGGCTAGGGTTAGGGTTAGGGGACGGGGACCGTTTAGGGTCCAGGTGAGGGTACGACAACGCTTTAGGGGGAGCGTACGTGTGAGGGCGTGGGTTAGTGTCAGCGTACGGGTTAGGATTAGGGGACGGGTGAGGGTCAGGCTTCGGGGAAGGGTTAGGGTTAGGGTTCGGGCTAGGGTTAGGGTTAGGGGACGGGGACGGTTTAGGGTCCAGGTGAGGGTACGACAACGCTTTAGGGGGAGTGTACGTGTGATGGCGCAGGTTAGTGTCAGCGTACGGGTTAGGATTAGGGGACGTGTGAGGGTCAGGCTTCGGGGAAGGGTTAGGGTTAGGGTTCGGGCTAGGGTTAGGGTTAGGGGACGGGGACGGTTTAGGGTCCAGGTGAGGGTACGACAACGCTTTAGGGGGAGCGTACGTGTGAGGGCGCAGGTTAGTGTCAGCGTACGGGTTAGGATTAGGGGACGGGTGAGGGTCAGGCTTCGGGGAAGGGTTAGGGTTAGGGTTCGGGCTAGGGTTAGGGTTAGGGGACGGGGACGGTTTAGGGTCCAGGTGAGGGTACGACAACGCTTTAGGGGGAGCGTACGTGTGAGGGCGCGGGTTAGTGTCAGCGTACGGGTTAGGATTAGGGGACGGGTGAGGGTCAGGCTTCGGGGAAGGGTTAGGGTTAGGGTTCGGGCTAGGGTTAGGGTTAGGGGACGGGGACGGTTTAGGGTCCAGGTGAGGGTACGACAACGCTTTAGGGGGAGCGTACGTGTGAGGGCGCGGGTTAGTGTCAGCGTACGGGTTAGGATTAGGGGACGGGTGAGGGTCAGGCTTCGGGGAAGGGTTAGGGTTAGGGTTCGGGCTAGGGTTAGGGTTAGGGGACGGGGACGGTTTAGGGTCCAGGTGAGGGTACGACAACGCTTTAGGGGGTGCGTACGTGTGAGGGCGCGGGTTAGTGTCAGCGTACGGGTTAGGATTAGGGGACGGGTGAGGGTCAGGCTTCGGGGAAGGGTTAGGGTTAGGGTTCGGGCTAGGGTTAGGGTTAGGGAACGGGGACGGTTTAGGGTCCAGGTGAGGGTACGACAACGCTTTAGGGGGAGCGTACGTGTGAGGGCGCGGGTTAGTGTCAGCGTACGGGTTAGGATTAGGGGACGGGTGAGGGTCAGGCTTCGGGGAAGGGTTAGGGTTAGGGTTCGGGCTAGGGTTAGGGTTAGGGGACGGGGACGGTTTAGGGTCCAGGTGAGGGTACGACAACGCTTTAGGGGGAGCGTACGTGTGAGGGCGCGGGTTAGTGTCAGCGTACGGGTTAGGATTAGGGGACGGGTGAGGGTCAGGCTTCGGGGAAGGGTTAGGGTTAGGGTTCGGGCTAGGGTTAGGGTTAGGGGACGGGGACGGTTTAGGGTCCAGGTGAGGGTACGACAACGCTTTAGGGGGAGCGTACGTGTGAGGGCGCGGGTTAGTGTCATCGTACGGGTTAGGATTAGGGGACGGGTGAGGGTCAGGCTTCGGGGAAGGGTTAGGGTTAGGGTTCGGGCTAGGGTTAGGGTTAGGGGACGGGGACGGTTTAGGGTCCAGGTGAGGGTAAGACAATGCTTTAGGGGGAGCGTACGTGTGAGGGCGCGGGTTAGTGTCAGCGTACGGGTTAGGATTAGGGGACGGGTGAGGGTCAGGCTTCGGGGAAGGGTTAGGGTTAGGGTTCGGGCTAGGGTTAGGGTTCGGGGACGGGGACGGTTTAGGGTCCAGGTGAGGGTACGACAATGCTTTAGGGGGAGCGTACGTGTGAGGGCTTGGGTTAGTGTCAGCGTACGGGTTAGGATTAGGGGACGGGTGAGGGTCAGGCTTCGGGGAAGGGTTAGGGTTAGGGTTCGGGATAGGGTTAGGGTTAGGGGACGGGGACGGTTTAGGGTCCAGGTGAGGGTACGACAACGCTTTAGGGGGAGCGTACGTGTGAGGGCATGGGTTAGTGTAAGCGTACGGGTTAGGATTAGGGGACGGGTGAGGGTCAGGCTTCGGGGAAGGGTTAGGGTTAGGGCTCGGGCTAGGGTTAGGGTTAGGGGACGGGGACGGTTTAGGGTCCAGGTGAGGGTACGACAACGCTTTAGGGGGAGCGTACGTGTGAGGGCGCGGGTTAGCGTCAGCGTACGGGTTAGGATTAGGGGACGGGTGAGGGTCAGGCTTCGGGGAAGGGTTAGGGTTAGGGTTCGGGCTAGGGTTAGGGTTAGGGGACGGGCACGGTTTAGGGTCCAGGTGAGGGTAGGACAACGCTTTAGGGGGAGCGTACGTGTGAGGGCATGGGTTAGTGTAAGCGTACGGGTTAGGATTAGGGGACGGGTGAGGGTCAGGCTTCGGGGAAGGGTTAGGGTTAGGGTTCGGGCTAGGGTTAGGGTTAGGGGACGGGGACGGTTTAGGGTCCAGGTGAGGGTACGACAACGCTTTAGGGGGAGCGTACGTGTTAGGGCGCGGGTTAGCGTCAGCGTACGGGTTAGGATTAGGGGACGGGTGAGGGTCAGGCTTCGGGGAAGGGTTAGGGTTAGGGTTCGGGCTAGGGTTAGGGTTAGGGGACGGGGACGGTTTAGGGTCCAGGTGAGGGTACGACAACGCTTTAGGGGGAGCGTACGTGTGAGGGCACGGGTTAGTGTCAGCGTACGGGTTAGGATTAGGGGACGGGTGAGGGTCAGGCTTCGGGGAAGGGTTAGGGTTAGGGTTCGGGCTAGGCTTAGGGTTAGGGGACGGGGACGGTTTAGGGTCCAGGTGAGGGTACGACAACGCTTTAGGGGGAGCGTACGTGTGAGGGCGCGGGTTAGTGTCACCGTACGGGTTAGGATTAGGGGACGGGTGAGGGTCAGGCTTCGGGGAAGGGTTAGGGTTAGGGTTCGGGATAGGGTTAGGGTTAGGGGACGCGGACGGTTTAAGGTCCAGGTGAGGGTACGACAACGCTTTAGGGGGAGCGTACGTGTGAGGGCGCGGGTTAGTGTCAGTGTACGGGTTAGGATTAGGGGACGGGTGAGGGTCAGGCTTCGGGGAAGGGTTAGGGTTAGGGTTCGGGCTAGGGTTAGGGATAGGGGAAGGGGACGGTTTAGGGTCCAGGTGAGGGTACGATAACGCTTTAGGGGGAGCGTACGTGTGAGGGCGCGGTTTAGTGTCAGCGTACGGGTTAGGATTAGGGGACGGGTGAGGTTCAGGCTTCGGGGAAGGGTTAGGGTTAGGGTTCGGGATAGGGTTAGGGTTAGGGGACGGGGACGGTTTAGGGTCCAGGTGAGGGTACGACAACGCTTTAGGGGGAGCGTACGTGTGAGGGCACGGGTTAGTGTAAGCGTACGGGTTAGGATTATGGGACGGGTGAGGGTCAGGCTTCGGGGAAGAGTTAGGGTTAGGGTTCGGGCTAGGGTTAGGGTTAGGGGACGGGGACTGTTTAGGGTCCAGGTGAGGGTACGACAACGCTTTAGGGGGAGCGTACGTGTGAGGGAGCGGGTTAGCGTCAGCGTACGGGTTAGGATTAGGGGACGTGTGAGGGTCAGGCTTCGGGGAAGGGTTAGGGTTAGGGTTCGGGCTAGGGTTAGGGTTAGGGGACGGGGACGGTTTAGGGTCCAGGTGAGGGTACGACAACGCTTTAGGGGGAGCGTACGTGTGAGGGCGCGGGTTAGTGTCAGCGTACGGGTTAGGATTAGGGGACGGGTGAGGGTCAGGCTTCGGGGAAGGGTTAGGGTTAGGGTTCGGGCTAGGGTTAGGGTTAGGGGACGGGGACGGTTTAGGGTCCAGGTGAGGGTACGACAACGCTTTAGGGGGAGCGTACGTGTGAGGGCGTGGGTTAGTGTCAGCGTACGGGTTAGGATTAGGGGACGGGTGAGGGTCAGGCTTCGGGGAAGGGTTAGGGTTAGGGTTCGGGATAGGGTTAGGGTTAGGGGACGGGGACGGTTTAGGGTCCATGTGAGGGTACGACAACGCTTTAGGGGGAGCGTACGTGTGAGGGCACGGGTTAGTGTAAGCGTACGGGTTAGGATTAGGGGACGGGTGAGGGTCAGGCTTTGGGGAAGAGTTAGGGTTAGGGTTCGGGCTAGGGTTAGGGTTAGGTTTAGGGGACGGTTTAGGGTCCAGGTGAGGGTACGACAACGCTTTAGGGGGAGCGTACGTGTGAGGGCGCGGGTTAGCGTCAGCGTACGGGTTAGGATTAGGGGACGGGTGAGGGTCAGGCTTCGGGAAGGGTTAGGCTTAGGGTTCGGGCTAGGGTTAGGGTTAGGGGACGGGGACCGTTTAGGGTCCAGGTGAGGGTACGACAACGCTTTAGGGGGAGCGTACGTGTGAGGGCGTGGGTTAGTGTCAGCGTACGGGTTAGGATTAGGGGACGGGTGAGGGTCAGGCTTCGGGGAAGGGTTAGGGTTAGGGTTCGGGCTAGGGTTAGGGGTAGGGGACGGGGACGGTTTAGGGTCCAGGTGAGGGTACGACAACGCTTTAGGGGGAGTGTACGTGTGATGGCGCAGGTTAGTGTCAGCGTACGGGTTAGGATTAGGG
This sequence comes from Globicephala melas, assembly GCF_963455315.2. Classification (NCBI taxonomy): domain Eukaryota; kingdom Metazoa; phylum Chordata; class Mammalia; order Artiodactyla; family Delphinidae; genus Globicephala; species Globicephala melas. Next base: position 317,674 of record NW_027207273.1, on the reverse strand, counting down.
GACGTGTGAGGGTCAGGCTTCGGGGAAGGGTTAGGGTTAGGGTTCGGGCTAGGGTTAGGGTTAGGGGACGGGGACGGTTTAGGGTCCAGGTGAGGGTACGACAACGCTTTAGGGGGAGCGTACGTGTGAGGGCGCGGGTTAGTGTCAGCGTACGGGTTAGGATTAGGGGACGGGTGAGGGTCAGGCTTCGGGGAAGGGTTAGGGTTAGGGTTCGGGCTAGGGTTAGGGTTAGGGGACGGGGACGGTTTAGGGTCCAGGTGAGGGTACGACAACGCTTTAGGGGGAGCGTACGTGTGAGGGCGCGGGTTAGTGTCAGCGTACGGGTTAGGATTAGGGGACGGGTGAGGGTCAGGCTTCGGGGAAGTGTTAGGGTTAGGGTTCGGGCTAGGGTTAGGGTTAGGGGACGGGGACGGTTTAGGGTCCAGGTGAGGGTACGATAACGCTTTATGGGGAGCGTACGTGTGAGGGCGCGGGTTAGTGTCAGCGTACGGGTTAGGATTAGGGGACGGGTGAGGGTCAGGCTTCGGGGAAGGGTTAGGGTTAGGGTTCGGGCTAGGGTTAGGGTTAGGGGACGGGGACGGTTTAGGGTCCAGGTGAGGGTACGACAACGCTTTAGGGGGTGCGTACGTGTGAGGGCGCGGGTTAGTGTCAGCGTACGGGTTAGGATTAGGGGACGGGTGAGGGTCAGGCTTCGGGGAAGGGTTAGGGTTAGGGTTCGGGCTAGGGTTAGGGTTAGGGGACGGGGACGGTTTAGGGTCCAGGTGAGGGTACGACAACGCTTTAGGGGGAGCGTACGTGTGAGGGCGCGGGTTAGTGTCAGCGTACGGGTTAGGATTAGGGGACGGGTGAGGGTCAGGCTTCGGGGAAGGGTTAGGGTTAGGGTTCGGGCTAGGGTTAGGGTTAGGGGACGGGGACGGTTTAGGGTCCAGGTGAGGGTACGACAACGCTTTAGGGGGAGCGTACGTGTGAGGGCGCGGGTTAGTGTCAGCGTACGGGTTAGGATTAGGGGACGGGTGAGGGTCAGGCTTCGGGGAAGGGTTAGGGTTAGGGTTCGGGCTAGGGTTAGGGTTCGGGGACGGGGACGGTTTAGGGTCCAGGTGAGGGTACGACAATGCTTTAGGGGGAGCGTACGTGTGAGGGCTTGGGTTAGTGTCAGCGTACGGGTTAGGATTAGGGGACGGGTGAGGGTCAGGCTTCGGGGAAGGGTTAGGGTTAGGGTTCGGGATAGGGTTAGGGTTAGGGGACGGGGACGGTTTAGGGTCCAGGTGAGGGTACGACAACGCTTTAGGGGGAGCGTACGTGTGAGGGCATGGGTTAGTGTAAGCGTACGGGTTAGGATTAGGGGACGGGTGAGGGTCAGGCTTCGGGGAAGGGTTAGGGTTAGGGGACGGGGACGGTTTAGGGTCCAGGTGAGGGTACGACAACGCTTTAGGGGGAGCGTACGTGTGAGGGCGCGGGTTAGCGTCAGCGTACGGGTTAGGATTAGGGGACGGGTGAGGGTCAGGCTTCGGGGAAGGGTTAGGGTTAGGGTTCGGGCTAGGGTTAGGGTTAGGGGACGGGGACGGTTTAGGGTCCAGGTGAGGGTACGACAACGCTTTAGGGGGAGCGTACGTGTGAGGGCGCGGGTTAGTGTCAGCGTACGGGTTAGGATTAGGGGACGGGTGAGGGTCAGGCTTCGGGGAAGGGTTAGGGTTAGGGTTCGGGCTAGGGTTAGGGTTAGGGGACGGGGACGGTTTAGGGTCCAGGTGAGGGTACGACAACGCTTTAGGGGGAGCGTACGTGTGAGGGCGCGGGTTAGTGTCAGCGTACGGGTTAGGATTAGGGGACGGGTGAGGGTCAGGCTTCGGGGAAGGGTTAGGGTTAGGGTTCGGGCTAGGGTTAGGGTTAGGGGACGGGGACGGTTTAGGGTCCAGGTGAGGGTACGACAACGCTTTAGGGGGAGCGTACGTGTGAGGGCGCGGGTTAGTGTCAGCGTACGGGTTAGGATTAGGGGACGGGTGAGGGTCAGGCTTCGGGGAAGGGTTAGGGTTAGGGTTCAGGCTAGGGTTAGGGTTCGGGGACGGGGACGGTTTAGGGTCCAGGTGAGGGTACGACAACGCTTTAGGGGGAGCGTACGTGTGAGGGCGCGGGTTAGTGTCAGCGTACGGGTTAGGATTAGGGGACGGGTGAGGGTCAGGCTTCGGGGAAGGGTTAGGGTTAGGGTTCGGACTAGGGTTAGGGTTAGGGGACGGGGACGGTTTAGGGTCCAGGTGAGGGTACGACAACGCTTTAGGGGGAGCGTACGTGTGAGGGCGCGGGTTAGTGTCAGCGTACGGGTTAGGATTAGGGGACGGGTGAGGGTCAGGCTTCGGGGAAGGGTTAGGGTTAGGGTTCGGGCTAGGGTTAGGGTTCGGGGACGGGGACGGTTTAGGGTCCAGGTGAGGGTACGACAACGCTTTAGGGGGAGCGTACGTGTGAGGGCGTGGGTTAGTGTCAGCGTACGGGTTAGGATTAGGGGACGGGTGAGGGTCAGGCTTCGGGGAAGTGTAAGGGTTAGGGTTCGGGGTAGGGTTAGGATTAGGGGACGGGGACGGTTTAGGGTCCATGTGAGGGTACGACAACGCTTTAGGGGGAGCGTACGTGTGAGGGCACGGGTTAGTGTAAGCGTACGGGTTAGGATTAGGGGACGGGTGAGGGTCAGGCTTTGGGGAAGAGTTAGGGTTAGGGTTCGGGCTAGGGTTAGGGTTAGGTTTAGGGGACGGTTTAGGGTCCAGGTGAGGGTACGACAACGCTTTAGGGGGAGCGTACGTGTGAGGGCGCGGGTTAGCGTCAGCGTACGGGTTAGGATTAGGGGACGGGTGAGGGTCAGGCTTCGGGAAGGGTTAGGCTTAGGGTTCGGGCTAGGGTTAGGGTTAGGGGACGGGGACCGTTTAGGGTCCAGGTGAGGGTACGACAACGCTTTAGGGGGAGCGTACGTGTGAGGGCGTGGGTTAGTGTCAGCGTACGGGTTAGGATTAGGGGACGGGTGAGGGTCAGGCTTCGGGGAAGGGTTAGGGTTAGGGTTAGGGCTAGGGTTAAGGTTAGGGGACGGGGACGGTTTAGGGTCCAGGTGAGGGTACGACAACGCTTTAGGGGGAGCGTACGTGTGAGGGCGCGGGTTAGTGTTAGCGTACGGGTTAGGATTAGGGGACGGGTGAGGGTCAGGCTTCGGGGAAGGGTTAGGGTTAGGGTTCGGGCTAGGGTTAGGGTTAGGGGACGGGGACGGTTTAGGGTCCAGGTGAGGGTACGACAACGCTTTAGGGGGAGCGTACGTGTGAGGGCGCGGGTTAGTGTCAGCGTACGGGTTAGGATTAGGGGACGGGTGAGGGTCAGGCTTCGGGGAAGGGTTAGGGTTAGGGTTCGGGCTAGGGTTAGGGTTAGGGGACGGGGACGGTTTAGGGTCCAGGTGAGGGTACGATAACGCTTTAGGGGGAGCGTACGTGTGAGGGCGCGGGTTAGTGTCAGCGTAAGGGTTAGGATTAGGGGACGGGTGAGGGTCAGGCTTCGGGGAAGGGTTAGGGTTCGGGCTAGGGTTAGGGTTAGGGGACGGGGACGATTTAGGGTCCAGGTGAGGGTACGACAACGCTTTAGGGGGTGCGTACGTGTGAGGGCGCGGGTTAGTGTCAGCGTACGGGTTAGGATTAGGGGACGGGTGAGGGTCAGGCTTCGGGGAAGGGTTAGGGTTAGGGTTCGGGCTAGGGTTAGGGTTAGGGGACGGGGACGGTTTAGGGTCCAGGTGAGGGTACGACAACGCTTTAGGGGGAGCGTACGTGTGAGGGCGCGGGTTAGTGTCAGCGTACGGGTTAGGATTAGGGGACGGGTGAGGGTCAGGCTTCGGGGAAGGGTTAGGGTTAGGGTTCGGGCTAGGGTTAGGGTTAGGGGACGGGGACGGTTTAGGGTCCAGGTGAGGGTATGAAAACGCTTTAGGAGGAGCGTACATGTGAGGGCACGGGTTAGTGTCAGCGTACGGGTTAGGATTAGGGGACGGGTGAGGGTCAGGCTTCGGGGAAGGGTTAGGGTTAGGGTTCGGGCTAGGGTTAGTGTTAGGGGACTGGGATGGTTTAGGGTCCAGGTGAGGGTACGACAATGCTTTAGGGGGAGCATACGTGTGAGGGCGCGGGTTAATGTCAGCGTACGGGTTAGGATTAGGGGACGGGGGAGGGTCAGGCTTCGGGGAAGGGTTAGGGTTAGGGTTCGGGCTAGGGTTAGGGTTAGGGGACGGGTACGGTTTAGGGTCCAGGTGAGGGTACGACAACGCTTTAGGGGGAGCGTACGTGTGAGGGCGCGGGTTAGTGTCAGCGTACGGGTTAGGATTAGGGGACGGGTGAGGGTCAGGCTTCGGGGAAGGGTTAGGGTTAGGGTTCGGGCTAGGGTTAGGGTTAGGGGACGGCTAAGGTTTAGGGTCCAGGTGAGGGTACGACAACGCTTTACGGGGAGCGTACGTGTGGGGGCGCGGGTTAGTGTCAGCGTACGGGTTGGGATTAGGGGACTGGTGAGGGTCAGGCTTCGGGGAAGGGTTAGGGTTAGGGTTCGGGCTAGGTTTAGGGTTAGGGGATGGGGACGGTTTAGGGTCCAGGTGAGGGTACGACAACGCTTTAGGGGGAGCGTACGTGTGAGGGCGCGGGTTAGTGTCAGCGTACGGGTTAGGATTAGGGGACGGGTGAGGGTCAGGCTTCGGGGAAGGGTTAGGGTTAGAGTTCGGGCTAGGGTTATCGTTAGGGGATGGGGACGGTTTAGGGTCCAGGTGAGGGTACGACAACGCTTTAGGGGGAGCGTACGTGTGAGGGCGCGGCTTAGTGTCAGCGTACGGGTTAGGATTAGGGGACGGGTGAGGGTCAGGCTTCGGGTAAGGGTTAGGGTTAGGGTTCGGGCTAGGGTTAGGGTTAGGGGACGGGGACGGTTTAGGGTCCAGGTGAGGGTACGACAACGCTTTAGGGGGTGCGTACGTGTGAGGGCGCGGGTTAGTGTCAGCGTACGGGTTAGGATTAGGGGACGGGTGAGGGTCAGGCTTCGGGGAAGGGTTAGGGTTAGGGTTCGGGCTAGGGTTAGGGTTAGGGGACGGGGACGGTTTAGGGTCCAGGTGAGGGTACGACAACGCTTTAGGGGGAGCGTACGTGTGAGGGCGCGGGTTAGTGTCAGCGTACGGGTTAGGATTAGGGGACGGGTGAGGGTCAGGCTTCGGGGAAGGGTTAGGGTTAGGGTTCGGGCTAGGGTTAGGGTTAGGGGACGGGGACGGTTTAGGGTCCAGGTGAGGGTACGACAACGCTTTAGGGGGAGCGTACGTGTGAGGGCGCGGGTTAGTGTCAGCGTACGGGTTACGATTAGGGGACGGGTGAGGGTCAGGCTTCGGGGAAGGGTTAGGGTTAGGGTTCGGGCTAGGGTTAGGGTTAGGGGACGGGGACGGTTTAGGGTCCAGGTGAGGGTACGACAACGCTTTAGGGGGAGCGTACGTGTGAGGGCGCGGGTTAGTGTCAGCGTACGGGTTAGGATTAGGGGACGGGTGAGGGTCAGGCTTCGGGGAAGGGTTAGGGTTAGGGTTCGGGCTAGGGTTAGGGTTAGGGGACGGGGACGGTTTAGGGTCCAGGTGAGGGTACGACAACGCTTTAGGGGGAGCGTACGTGTGAGGGCGCGGGTTAGTGTCAGCGTACGGGTTAGGATTAGGGGACGGGTGAGGGTCAGGCTTCGGGGAAGGGTTAGGGTTAGGGTTCGGGCTAGGGTTAGGGTTCGGGGACGGGGACGGTTTAGGGTCCAGGTGAGGGTACGACAACGCTTTAGGGGGAGCGTACGTGTGAGGGCGCGGGTTAGTGTCAGCGTACGGGTTAGGATTAGGGGACGGGTGAGGGTCAGGCTTCGGGGAAGGGTTAGGGTTAGGGTTCGGGCTAGGGTTAGGGTTAGGGGACGGGGACGGTTTAGGGTCCAGGTGAGGGTACGACAACGCTTTAGGGGGAGCGTACGTGTGAGGGCGCGGGTTAGTGTCAGCGTACGGGTTAGGATTAGGGGACGGGTGAGGGTCAGGCTTCGGGGAAGGGTTAGGGTTAGGGTTCGGGCTAGGGTTAGGGTTAGGGGACGGGGACGGTTTAGGGTCCAGGTGAGGGTACGACAACGCTTTAGGGGGAGCGTACGTGTGAGGGCGCGGGTTAGTGTCAGCGTACGGGTTAGGATTAGGGGACGGGTGAGGGTCAGGCTTCGGGGAAGGGTTAGGGTTAGGGTTCGGGCTAGGGTTAGGGTTCGGGGACGGGGACGGTTTAGGGTCCAGGTGAGGGTACGACAACGCTTTAGGGGGAGCGTACGTGTTAGGGCGCGGGTTAGTGTCAGCGTACGGGTTAGGATTAGGGGACGGGTGAGGGTCAGGCTTCGGGGAAGGGTTAGGGTTAGGGTTCGGGCTAGGGTTAGGGTTAGGGGACGGGGACGGTTTAGGGTCCAGGTGAGGGTACGACAACGCTTTAGTGGGAGCGTACGTGTGAGGGCGCGGGTTAGCGTCAGCGTACGGGTTAGGATTAGGGGAAGGGTGAGGGTCAGGCTTCGGGGAAGGGTTAGGGTTAGGGTTCGGGCTAGGGTTAGGGTTAGGGGACGGGGACGGTTTAGGGTCCAGGTGAGGATACGACAACACTTTAGGGGGAGGGTACGTGTGAAGGTGCGGCTTAGTGTCAGCGTACGGGTTAGGATTAGGGGACTGGTGAGGGTCAGGCTTCGGGGAAGGGTTAGGGTTAGGGTTCGGGCTAGGGTTAGGGTTAGGGGACGGGGACGGTTTAGGGTCTATGTGAGGGTACGACAACGCTTTAGGGGGAGCGTACGTGTGAGGGAGCGGGTTAGTGTCAGCGTACGGGTTAGGATTAGGGGACGGGTGAGGGTCAGGCTTCGGGGAAAGGTTAGGGTTAGGGTTCGGGCAAGGGTTAGGGTTAGGGGACGTGGACTGTTTAGGGTCCAGGTGAGGGTACGACAACGCTTTAGGGGGAGCGTACGTGTGAGGGCGCGGCTTAGTGTCAGCGTACGGGTTAGGATTAGGGGACGGGTGAGGGTAAGGCTTCGGGGAAGGGTTAGGGTTAGGGTTCGGGCTAGGGTTAGGGTTAGGGGACGGGGACGGTTTAGGGTCCAGGTGAGGGTAGGACAACGCTTTAGGAGGAGCGTACGTGTGAGGGCGCGGCTTAGTGTCAGTGTACGGGTTAGGATTAGGGGACGGGTGAGGGTCAGGCTTAGGGGAAGGGTTAGGGTTAGGGTTCGGGCTAGGGTTAGGGTTAGGGGACGGGGACGGTTTAGGGTCCAGGTGAGGGTACGACAACGCTTTAAGGGGAGCGTACGTGTGAGGGCGCGGGTTAGTGTCATCGTACGGGTTAGGATTAGGGGACGGGTGAGGGTCAGGCTTCGGGGAAGGGTTAGGGTTAGGGTTCGGGCTAGGGTTAGGGTTAGGGGACGGGGACGGTTTAGGGTCCAGGTGAGGGTACGACAACGCTTTAGGGGGAGCGTACGTGTGAGGGCGCTGCTTAGTGTCAGCGTACGGGTTAGGATTAGGGGACAGGTGAGGGTCAGGCTTCGGGGAAGGGTTAGGGTTAGGGTTCGGGCTAGGGTTAGGGTTAGGGGACGGGGACGGTTTAGGGTCCAGGTGAGGGTACGACAACGCTTTAGGGGGAGCGTACGTGTGAGGGCGCGGCTTAGTGTCAGCGTACGGTTTAGGATTAGGGGACGGGTGAGGGTCAGGCTTAGGGGAAGGGTTAGGGTTAGGGTTCGGGCTAGGGTTAGGGTTAGGGGACGGGGACGGTTTAGGGTCCAGGTGAGGGTACGACAACGCTTTAAGGGGAGCGTACGTGTGAGGGCGCGGGTTAGTGTCAGCGTACGGGTTAGGATTAGGGGACGGGTGAGGGTCAGGCTTTGGGGAAGGGTTAGGGTTAGGGTTCGGGCTAGGGTTAGGGTTAGGGGATGGGGACGGTTTAGGGTCCAGGTGAGGGTACGACAACGCTTTAGGGGGAGCGTACGTGTGAGGGCGCGGCTTCGTGTCAGCGTACGGGTTAGGATTAGGGGACGGGTGAGGGTCAGGCTTCGGGGAAGTGTTAGGGTTAGGGTTCGGGCTAGGGTTAGGGTTAGGGGACGGGGACGGTTTAGGGTCCAGGTGAGGGTACGACAACGCTTTAGGGGGAGCGTACGTGTGAGGGCGCGGGTTAGCGTCAGCGTACGGGTTAGGATTAGGGGACGGGTGAGGTTCAGGCTTCGGGGAAGGGTTCGGGTTAGGGTTCGGGCTAGGGTTAGGGTTAGGGTACGGGGAAGGTTTAGGGTCCAGGTGAGGGTACGACAACGCTTTAGGGGGAGCGTACGTGTGAGGGCGCGTGTTAGTGTCAGCGTACGGGTTAGGATTAGGGGACGGGTGAGGGTCAGGCTTTGGGGAAGGGATAGGGTTAGGGTTCGGGCTAGGGTTAGGATTAGGGGACGGGGACGGGTTAGGGTCCAGGTGAGGGTACGACAACGCTTTAGGGGGAGCGTACGTGTTAGGGCGCGGGTTAGTGTCAGCGTACGGGTTAGGATTAGGGGACGGGTGAGGGTCAGGCTTCGGGGAAGGGTTAGGGTTAGGGTTCGGGCTAGGGTTAGGGTTAGGGGACGGGGACGGTTTAGGGTCCAGGTGAGGGTACGACAACGCTTTAGGGGGAGCGTACGTGTGAGGGCGCGGGTTAGCGTCAGCGTACGGGTTAGGATTAGGGGACGGGTGAGGGTCAGGCTTCGGGGAAGGGTTAGGGTTAGGGGTCGGGCTAGGGTTAGGGTTAGGGGACGGGGACGGTTTAGGGTCCAGGTGAGGGTACGACAACGCTTTGGGGGAGCGTACGTGTGAGGGCGTGGGTTAGTGTCAGCGTACGGGTTAGGATTAGGGGACGGGTGAGGGTCAGGCTTCGGGGAAGGGTTAGGGTTAGGGTTCGGGCTAGGGTTAGGGTTAGGGGACGGGGACGGTTTAGGGTCCAGGTGAGGGTACGACAACGCTTTAGGGGGAGCGTACGTGCGAGGGCGCGGGTTAGTGTCAGCGTACGGGTTAGGATTAGGGGACGGGTGAGGGTCAGGCTTCGGGGAAGGGTTAGGGTTAGGGTTCGGGCTAGGGTTAGGGTTAGGGGACGGGGACGGTTTAGCGTCCAGGTGAGGGTACGACAACGCTTTAGGGGGAGCGTACGTGTGAGGGCACGGGTTAGCGTCAGCGTACGGGTTAGGATTAGGGGACGGGTGAGGGTCAGGCTTCGGGGAAGCGTTAGGGTTAGGGTTCGGGCTAGGGTTAGGGTTAGGGGACGGGGACGGTTTAGGGTCCAGGTGAGGGTACGACAACGCTTTAAGGGGAGCGTACGTGTGAGGGCGCGGGTTAGTGTCAGCGTACGGGTTAGGATTAGGGGACGGGTGAGGGTCAGGCTTTGGGGAAGGGTTAGGGTTAGGGTTCGGGCTAGGGTTAGGGTTAGGGGATGGGGACGGTTTAGGGTCCAGGTGAGGGTACGACAACGCTTTAGGGGGAGCGTACGTGTGAGGGCGCGGCTTCGTGTCAGCGTACGGGTTAGGATTAGGGGACGGGTGAGGGTCAGGCTTCGGGGAAGTGTTAGGGTTAGGGTTCGGGCTAGGGTTAGGGTTAGGGGACGGGGACGGTTTAGGGTCCAGGTGAGGGTACGACAACGCTTTAGGGGGAGCGTACGTGTGAGGGCGCGGCTTAGCGTCAGCGTACGGGTTAGGATTAGGGGACGGGTGAGGTTCAGGCTTCGGGGAAGGGTTCGGGTTAGGGTGTTGGCTAGGGTTAGGGTTAGGGTACGGGGAAGGTTTAGGGTCCAGGTGAGGGTACGACAACGCTTTAGGGGGAGCGTACGTGTGAGGGCGCGGGTTAGTGTCAGCGTACGGGTTAGGATTAGGGGACGGGTGAGGGTAAGGCTTCAGGGAAGGGTTAGGGTTAGGGTTCGGGCTAGGGTTAGGTTTAGGGGACGGGGACGGTTTAGGGTCCAGGTGAGGGTACGACAACGCTTTAGGGGGAGCGTACGTGTGAGGGCGCGGGTTAGCGTCAGCGTACGGGTTAGGATTAGGGGACGGGTGAGGGTCAGGATTCGGGGAAGGGTTAGGGTTAGGGTTCGGGCTAGGGTTAGGGTTAGGGGACGGGGACGGTTTAGGGTCCAGGTGAGGGTACGACAACACTTTAGGGGGAGCGTACGTGTGAAGGTGCGGCTTAGTGTCAGCGTACGGGTTAGGATTAGGGGACTGGTGAGGGTCAGGCTTCGGGGAAGGGTTAGGGTTATGGTTCGGGCTAGGGTTAGGTTTACGGGACGGGGACGGTTTAGGGTCCAGGTGAGGGTACGACAACGCTTTAGGGGGAGCGTACGTGTGAGGGCGCGGCTTAGTGTCAGCGTACGGGTTAGGATTAGGGGACGGGTGAGGGTCAGGCTTCGGGGAAGGGTTAGGGTTAGGGTTCGGGCTAGGGTTAGGTTTAGGGGACGGGGACGGTTTAGGGTCCAGGTGAGGGTACGACAACGCTTTAGGGGGAGCGTACGTGTGAGGGCGCGGCTTAGTGTCAGCGTACGGGTTAGGATTAGGGGACGGGTGAGGGTCAGGCTTCGGGGAAGGGTTAGGGTTAGGGTTCGGGCTAGGGTTGGGGTTAGGGGACGGGGACGGTTTAGGGTCCAGGTGAGGGTACGACAACGCTTTAGGGGGAGCATACGTGCGAGGGCGCGGGTTAGTGTCAGCGTACGGGTTAGGATTAGGGGACGGGTGAGGGTCAGGCTTCGGGGAAGGGTTAGGGTTAGGGTTCGGGCTAGGGTTAGGGGACGGGGACGGTTTAGCGTCCAGGTGAGGGTACGACAACGCTTTAGGGGGAGCGTACGTGTGAGGGCACGGGTTAGCGTCAGCGTACGGGTTAGGATTAGGGGACGGGTGAGTGTCAGGCTTCGGGGAAGCGTTAGGGTTAGGGTTCGGGCTAGGGTGAGGGTTAGGGGACGGGGACGGTTTAGGGTCCAGGTGAGGGTACGACAACGCTTTAGGGGGAGCGTACGTGTGAGGGCGCGGCTTAGTGTCAGCGTACGGGTTAGGATTAGGGGACTGGTGAGGGTCAGGCTTCGGGGAAGGGTTAGGGTTAGGGTTCGAGCTAGGGTTAGGGTTAGGGGACGGGGACGGTTTAGGGTCCAGGTGAGGGTACGACAACGCTTTAGGGGGAGTGTACGTGTGAGGGCGCGGGTTAGTGTCAGCGTACGGGTTAGGATTAGGGGACGGGTGAGGGTCAGGCTTTGGGGAAGGGATAGGGTTAGGGTTCGGGCTAGGGTTAGGATTAGGGGACGGGAACGGTTTAGGGTCCAGGTGAGGGTACGACAACGCTTTAGGGGGAGCGTACGTGTTAGAGCGCGGGTTAGTGTCAGCGTACGGGTTAGGATTAGGGGACGGGTGAGGGTCAGGCTTCGGGGAAGGGTTAGGGTTAGGGTTC